>NC_134854.1:164330223-164697723 GCF_049852395.1 Peromyscus maniculatus bairdii
AAGCAGCCATCAAAGAAAGGGTTACTCTGGAGAGTTTACTTAGTCTTGTTTGTTTGTTTTTGTTTTTGTTTTGTTTTCTGAGACAGGGTTTTTCTGTGTAGTTTTGGTGCCTGTCCTGGATCTCACTATGTAGACCAGGCTGGCCTCTAACTCACAGAAATCCACCTGGCTTTGCCTCCTGTGTGTTGGGATTAAAGACGTGTGCCACCACCACCCGGCGATTTTACTTATCCTTAAGGCTTTTCAGAAATTTAAGGAAATAATGAGGCTAAAGCTATGAAGAGGAAACTAGGAAAAATAAAGAAAAAGCAATTAGAAACTATGGACAGAGAAATACTGTGTAGAAAGATATGGGATGCCCTGCCAGTCTGTCTCTTTATATTTAAATGTAAATATTGCCTGATTTTCAACTGTTAGGAAAACTTGTAGGTAATGCACATGTATAGTATCCTGTGTTCAGAGAAAACATACAGAAAAGAGTAACAGGCTTCTGGGAGTGAGGGGAGAGAGGGTATCCTTGTTTAACATGGGCAAGTGGGAAGAGACTGCACTGAACAGGAACGCAGGTATGAGGAGACTGAAGTTAAGAGGACCTACTATAATAATGTAATAGACACTTAACTATACTGTGATGTTCCAGACGGAGAAGAAAGACAATATCAACAAAGTAATAATAATAATAATGATAATAATAAATGATCTGAAGATATCTGTGTTTTTAGGGTCACTTGACTACCAGAATAGTGATAGAATTATATTTGGTTTGGGCGTTTATTGTTATTTTTGTTGCTGGTGAGATTGTGTCTCACAGTGTAGTCTCTTCTATGTAGTGATTCACTCTTTTGTCAAGCTGACTTCAAACTCATGGTAATTCTCCTGCCTCCACCTCCACAACACTAGAATAACAGATGTGAGCCACCACACACACACAGATGCACAGACACACGAACACACAGGAGATAAAGATCAGGGGTCCTCATGGTTGCTTTCCTTATCTCCAATGCCCATTTTGCCATATAACATGTGCTTTAGTGATAGAAATGATGGTATAGAAGCATATCAACCCACCCTTGTCTCTGTCTATATAGAGAGAGATAATGGGAATGCCTGCAATCCTGTCAGTAGGCTATTACCAGAGACTATTAAAGTAGAAATCTCCCAGGGACTCCAGGTGTCTCTTCTGAGGAAAAGCCAGAACTGCTGACCTGCCGTCAGTCGGCCCCTTTACTTCTCTGTCAGGCCATATCCTTCCCGCCCAAGCAGCTCTTTTTCCAAAAAGTGAAAGACAGAAGACCAGGCAGGAAGCTCATGAAATGACTTCTACCTCTCTGTGCCTTCTTCTAGTCACCTATCTCAATGTCAAGAACACAGACACACCATCTAGTCACAGGATTTGTACTTCAAACATTACAAACTTAACTGGAACTCAAGGGGTTAATGAATTCCCTTCTCAGGTTCAAATGCTACCTTAATGGCCTGCTGTTTATTCTTGGCATTTCCAGTCTCCCAAAGAGACAAGGTTACCCTGTGATCTCTTTGTGCTCATGTATGTGGGTCTTATTGAGGGGAGTAAAATGCCTCTGACTTACCACACTCAGGGAAAGAAATCATAAATCAGCAGGCCAGCCAAGCACGATTATGTCACCGCTAACATTATTATATTTTCAATACGGTATTTCAGTAGGTTGCTTTCTGCATAATAATTTATCAAGAATTACCCAAATTCTAATGAGCCCAGAGAACTTTGGCTCCAATAAAATGAAGGCTTTATCACAAATTGGTTGAGCCCATGACTGCAACTTAATCATTCAATCCCACCTAAGTCAAGTTGCATTTTGACTTTGTAAGCTTAAGTTCCTGGGGTGGGGGAGCGGGACCTCATTTTCAAAGTTGGATCATTAAGCCTTAAATGGTAGGATATTGGTAGAACAGAAATGAATGGGGCCAGAACTCGGATGTTTAGAAGTAGCCACTATCCTCATTTTCCAGACACTGGGAAAATCAAATCTTAAGTGTTTCACATTACAGATGTGACAATGAGAGATGGTTTTAAATATAAACTTTTTGAAAACCCCTTAAAGTTCTGAAATCCCATGGATCTGGCACATTGTACTCTCAATTTTAGTGATGACCTCATGCAGATTGTGTTCAAGTGTGTATGTGTGGACATGTGTGTACACTTGTGTATGTATGTTTGCTCATGTGTAATGCATGTATATGGATATATGTTTGTCTATATGTATGTGTGCTTTTGTATGCATCAGTATATGTATATATATATATATGCATGTGTATGCATGGGTGCATATGTGACGTGTATATGTATATATGTATGTTTGTGTGTACAAATCTTTGTTTGCTTATGTATATATATATATATATATATTTATGCATGTGTATGAATTTCCATGCATATATATGCATCTTTCTGTATTGTGTGTTCATATGAATATTTGTATGTATTTCTCTGTGTGTATGTTTGTCTGTGTGTGTCTGTGTGTATATGAGTATGACTATATGTATGTGTGTATATGTGTGTTAATATATATATGTATATATGTGAGTGACTGTGTGTGTATATACTTGCGTTTCTTTGTGAGTGTGTATATAGATGTATACATGTATATACAAATCTCTGTGTGTGTGTGTGTATATATATATATGTATATGTGAGTTATGTCTTTGTGTATATATGTATGTGAGTATCTGTGAGTGGCTGTTTATGTGCATGTGAGTGTGTATGTGATGTGTGCATGTGTAATGTCTGTGTGTGTGCTCCTCAAAATCAATGTGTGACTTAAAAAAGATACTAAAGCTATTGGGCCCCAGAATTACCGGAAGAACACATTTTTCTCCCTCCTAATTTAGTGTGTTTTCACCAAATGAGTCTTCTCAGAGGTGTCCCTACTTAGGTGTGGGGATTCCCACTTCACAGCTGAGAATGAAGAGCCTCAGAGGACCAGTGTCTTAGTGTTGCTGGTCTGACAAGGCAAATGTGAAGATTGATTCGAGGGCAGCTCAGTCAGGAACAGTTCTCTTCAGAGAAACCACTGAGGTGCAAGCTGAAGGGCGGAGTGTCTTCCTGTGGGTGGACTGGAATGCTCACTGCCCAGTGGGCACACCAGGGGGACACGGTGCTTCTGTCCCTCCCACGGAGCCCTGGGCAGAGTCACTGAGCCAGAACCGTGACTAATCCTGCTTGCTTACCTTATGGATCCAAAACAGTAACAGTGGCTTATAAATGATTAATTATTTTTCCCCAAGAGAACACAAGGAACAATGGGTTAGAAGCTGATCAGAGCAAGAAATGGAGTAAATTACATGATCCTCTTAAAGTTCAAACATAAAGTCCAGAACGGGAATCATGAGACAAAAGCATCTGAGAAGCAGAAGGCTATCTTAAAAGTATTAAAGGATTTCATACTTCAACACACTATTGGATTAACACTGTTCATAGACAAGAAAACCCATATATCCCATCCAGTACTGTTAAAAATGGGCAAAAACATAAACTAAGGCATACCTCTAAACATCTCCCCCAAAGCTACAGAAACTCCATCTCCTCAGAAGTTCCAATAAAAAAAGAAATGTGCTTCTCAGAGGACACTCAATTTGTTGTCATAGAGAAGTTGAGTGGTGGTCACTTATTCTCCTTCCTGAAAGGTTTCCCTACAGTGAGTTGGGTCAAGATGGACCGCCAGCCTTGGTTCATTATGGGAAACACAGAGCAACATCCACATCAGACAGAGAGTGACTTACTGTAAAAAGGAAATCAGGAAATACATTGCTAGAAAGTTATTACTGTAGAAAGTTCAAATAGAGAAAAAAAGGAAATGCCAATAAGAGAGGTTTCTCCTTAAAAAAAAAAAAAAACTTGAGAAGAAAGCTTTTTCTACAATCTTTATAAATGCCATTCCATGTATTATGGTGCATTAAGGACTGGACACAACAGGTGGGAATAAAATCTCTCATTCTTTTAAGGCTAATAGGGGAGCATCTTAAAAGATACTGCTGCCATGTAGAGAAAGAAAGTTGAAACTTCCATGGTCCCAGCATCAATTTTCATAAAGACCTAGACATTCATCTTGAGGGGAGATGAATGGGTCTATAGAGATAATTATTTGTGGCATTTTAAAACATAACATAAACCCTTTAATTCTTCTTTTTAACCCCCAAGGGGTTGTGTGAATAGTCCTGTCAGAGATGGTAACCCCATTAAGCCTCTAGCATAAAATATATAAAAAGAATATTCAATCCAATTAAAATCCCGGATTTCAGAGCAAATATTGCTCTTAAGAGCCATGAAAACACTTCACAAAGAACTGATCCTCAGTGATCTAAGGAAACAATTTCCTGTGCAAATCTGTGTGAGGTTTTTGCCTCAGAACAAGCAACTCCAGAGCATAACTTACCATCATTGTGATCATGAAGGGTTGGGGAGATAACATTCACAGGTCAAGAGTGATTTTAATGTGGGTGCTTGTGATAAATGTGAAAAGGCACTCATTTCCTTTAATTGAAAGATGTATTTCAAGTCGGGAAAAAGATGCCTAAATTAACCTCACCTTCAGAGAGACCAACTAAAGAGAAACACTGACCACGTCACCATTCTGTGAAGAAACATGCCAGTCCTGTGTAAAACTATTGAGCTCTAAGTCTTCAAAATTAGTCTAGTCCACCGAGTACAGCTATGTAACCCATGGAGAATGGCAAATGCCTTTCTTAATAGGTGGACCACTTAAATGCCTTTATTTGAAACTAAAACAAAGAGTTTCGGGGCAGTCTAATCGTGGCTAAGATAACTGTATAGCTCAATGTTCCATAATGTAGAAACTGGAATTCATTGTTTTGTGAGGTTGGAAGCAACAATGGAACAAACCAGATGAATAATGCCTGTTGGTATGTTGATCTCTACAAGGTGTTACAGCTGCATTTGAAAGAAACAGAGACAAAGATCAGAATATCAGATAAGTATTTTCAGAGACAAATGCAATTTAAGCTATGGAAAGTTCTTGCCTAAGGCACATGGCGAAAAAATAAACACTGGTCCACACACCCTAGGATAAAGTCACAGTGGCTGACTCAGTCAGATAAAATGGAGGAAATATGGTTAGTAAATAAATTAAGGCCATATTGATAACCTGAATGAAATATTTTCTACATTTGCTTCTATAATATTTACAGTATAAAATATTATATCCCAATAGAAAAGTTCGAAAGAATGATGAATTTCTATCCAAATATGAAAAAAAAAAAACTTAATCCTGAACAGAACTATTACTTCCAGACAGATATCACAGGAAGTCAGAGCACTGGCCCCCATGTGTCCCAGTTTTGGATGGCAGGAGTTAGGTGTCCAGCAGATACTGTGTGTCCTAACACTATGTGAAAGTTCATGGTTGCTGCCTATTTGTTTTTTTAAGACAGGGTCTCATGTACCCTAGGCAAGCCTGGAACCTTAGGCATCCTGTCTCAGCCTAAGGAATGATGGGATTACACCTTACTAGACTCCTATGCTATGCTTTTTATTGATGGCATCATCTAAACTTTGAGTCTTAAAGACATAAGTGCTACCAGGAAAGGGGGCTTCAAAATGGAGAGGAAAGAATTCTGTTAAAGTCTATGTCCTTAGTACATATCAGAAAAGAATTCTCCTCTGATGATTAATTTCATCATTTACTACCAGGGCAGGTGTCTTCCTTATCAATGTCCCTTAACATTGTGGATCTTCATAGAATAAAAATGGACTTGATTTCCCCAGGCAAAACTGCCATGAGATCTGGCACACACTGACTCATTACCTTCTCCATGCTCCACTTTGATCACAAGCAACTGTCAAGAGAACCTCTAAGTTTCTACTCCCAACCCAGCTGTACCTTTCTGCTGGGTCCTTGCATCTGCCCCATTAGGAATCTTTCCAGGCTCATCTTCCAACACTAAAGCATAAAAGAGTGAAACAGCACTCTATAATGATCCCTTCTAGGTATAAGGCAGAAACTGCTGGCAGCCTGCTCAGATGGATGCTGCCCGACAAGGTACAGCCTGGGACAGAGTCACCACTTGAAAGTTGTATCACATAGACAACATAGAAAGAATTGGGACAGAAGTCCTTCCAGCTTGGGGGTCATTTGCATTAAGTCATACAAGACTAAGAAACGACAGTCTCGCTTTAAGTGGAAGGATGTTGAAATACTGTTTCTGACCTGGATCTGTTGTTGAAGCAAGTTGATTTTGTGTTGTTGCTGCAGAAGCTGCTGCTGCTGCCTCGCGATCTGTGGAGAAACAGAAAACACTGACAATACAGTGAGACTCGGGGTGGGGAAGACCAACCTTCTACCCATCAACATTGGCTCGGATGCTGACTGATGCAAATACCACTCCACACCACTCCGCCGTGAGCTGAACTGTCAGCAGGTCACCCTTAAGGAGGACCAAAGAAGCCATTTCATATCAGTGACCACTTAGACCTCATTTGAAGCCTAAACAGAACCTCCATCACCGTAAAACAAGGGAGGTTCCAGTTATTATGCTCCACAGTGACATATCAACAGGTCCCTCGACTGACCTTGTCAATCTATAAACAAAGTGTTTGGATGAAAAGAGGAGCTGCAGGCACTGAAGTTCAGAGTAGCCCAAGGCATCAAATACATTAGATGCCTCAATGAAGTGTTGGGTTGTTTTGTTTAGTGTTAATACTATTCTCATTTTGGCCTCCCACAAACTTCTGGAATAGCTATCTGTGGCTGGAGAATTTCTCTCCAGCTCCTGCCAAGTCCCGCCAGTTCTGGAGCCCACTTATAAAATAAACATACAGACACTTACATTATTTAAATTGCTTGGCCATTAGCTCAGGCCTATCATTGTCTAGCTCTTACTCTTATATTTAGCCCATTTCTATTAATCTATACTTTGACACGTGGCTCGTGGCTTATTGGTACCTTACATCTTCCTTGTGCTGGTGGCTGCTCCAGCAATCTCTCCTTCCGCCTTCCTGTTCCCTCAATTCTCCTCTCTGTTAGTCTTGCCTATACTTCCTGTCTGGCTACTGGCCAATCAGTGTTTATTTATACAGAGCGATATCCACAGCAGCCATCCTTCACATATTCTTTTTTTTTTTTTTTTTTTTTTGTCTTTTCAAGACAAGGTTTCTTAAAATCTGTACACTTTTGTCTCCCAGGGTCACAAATCAGCCCAATTTCTCCCATTCAAAATGTGTTAAGATCCCACCTTTTCAATCTAATCAGACACCTACCCTCCAAGGCTTTTGGTCTTGAACTTTCTCTTTTGGCTCTATGACCTAACACTCTCTTTTTATTCTACATTAATTAAATACAGCAATCTTCAATGGCTTAATATAAATATGGCATTCCTTTCCCTCCTAGTCTACTTTCATACATATGCCAATTGGTTCTATGCTCATTCTCATGACCAACACTTTTGTTTCAAGCTTCAGACCCATACTCAAGGGTGCTCCAACTTCAACAGGCCTAAAATTAGTTGAGATTTAGACCTGCATATGACTGCCTTGGGGTTTTCCTCCTCAGGGAAGAGCAGTGACATCCCACCTGTTGGCCCTCAGTCCCTTCTATGTGACTCAGTATAATACCTCAAGCTATGACTCCATGTGGTTTTCTACTTATTTTTTGAAGAACTTCCTATTCATAGGAACACCTAAGAACACAGTAAAGGTAAAGCATGTGCATGTTTTGTACACATTTGCCAAGATGAGTGTATAATTGCTAAATCCAGGTGGTATGGAGATGAGTTCACAAATTATAAGTTCTAATGAAAACCTGGAGAAGCAGCCTCTGATCTCACAAAGCTTACCACTGTAATGGTTAACTCTGCATCTTATTCTTACAAGGAATACTGAATTCTCCTATCATTTTTATTACATAAACATTTCCTTTAACTTCTTTATTAGAAAGCTGAGGATGAAAGGGAAAAGAGTGGGTATTTCTATGTGATTACATAACAGGCTATGCTATTCCTTCATGGCTACAGACCAATATGCTGGCTTATGGCCCTTGCTGCTAGAGCATAAAAATGGACAGCTCCTTTCTTCTGAAGAAAGGTAAAAAGAGGGGTGGGCATTGTTTGTTTGTTTGTTTTGTTTTAAGATGATTACTCACTTGCCAAGGTTTGGTTATTGTCTCTTACATAGCATTACTTCATTTCAGAGACACAAGAATCTATCAAGAACCTGACCACTTCAGCCCTTCCCTCCTGGCTCCTGTTCTAAGCCACAATCTAAGCTAGATGGATGTAAGAGGCTCTTATTTGTTGTTCTTTGGTTTCTGCCCTTTCTTCCTCAGTCTATTATAAGGTAGTGTCCATAGATATATTTTTAAAGACATAGCATGCCATGCTATTCATCTTTTCAAAACCCTTCTTCCCCACTCAAGAGTACAAGGCAGCAACCACATTGTGACTGAAAGCCCATATAGTTCAGTCTCCTGCCTCTCCCCTTTCATCTCCTCCTGTGGCCCTGACTCTCCGCTTTTGCTGTAGTTCTCTCCTACCTTCCTCTTGAACACACTGAGCATGCTCCTGCTTCTCAGGGCTATTCCTGTATCTGAGCCTTTGCACTTGCTATGACCTCCTATTGGGACCTCCATGTAGCTTGCTCCCTGACCTTCTACAGGACTCTGCTCAAGTATTACCTAGTCAGTTTTCCTAAGACAGCAGCTATAACAGAGCATGACTCTACATCTGGACCCTCACTTGCAATCCTCCACTTTGTATTTCTCAATACTCAGAAAAAAATCCTGTAGCTCACTGGGGGATTGTTTTTATGTCCTTCTCAACTTTTAATACCTAGATTGGAACCTGATCGATATAGATTTGTTGAACAGATAGCCATGGACTAGCACTCAGAATCTAGTGGGAAGGTTGAAGTGATGGGTAAACACACGCGAATGTTTGTAAGGGCTGTGTCAATTAGCAGATGCAGAGGGATGACATCCCAAGCTGATCAGGGTCTACAGAGAAAGAAGGGTCAGTTTTGACTCTCCCCCTCCCCCACCCCCTCATGTGTAGGCCAGGGCAATATTGGCCATCATTCCTCAAATGCTGTCTACCATATTTTTTGACACCAGGTCTTTAATTGTTCTTGCCAAGTAGACAGGACTGACTGGCCATTGGGCCTCAGGGACATACTTGTCTCAGCTGGGGGAGTACAAGCTTGTCTCCCCACACCTGAGATTGGACTCGACCTCACACACAGGAGTCAAGCACTTTACAGGGTGAGATGACTCCAGAGCTCCTGACCCCAGCCTTGGGAGGAGTGAAGAAGACCTCTTAACACAGAATGGGGATGCCTATGGCTGCTCCAGAGAGATGACTAGACCAGAGAGTGCCCTGGGTGCCTGAACCCTCACCTGTGCCTCTCCCGAGGGCCCTCATCAGGCTGAGGAGATATCTCCACCACCAAAGAGCACTCAGGAAAGATCTCAGGGCTAGTTTCTGAGGTTCCAAGAAGAATACCAGAGATCTCAAGAAAAGAAAACGTTCTAGAATCTACTGATGACACTCATAGATGGGTCAGACCAAATGATGGACTGAGCAGAGAAACACATTTTTATTTTAAAAAGCAAGCTGCCTCAGGTCCTCCAAAGCAAGCAGGGGACCTCTGCAAAAAGATCCCTTCATCTGAGCTACAGTGTGACTTGACTGATGGCATTAGAAATTTGAGGACAAAGCGGGCCAATTACAGTCACAGAAATTGTCAGAACTTTTCACAGGGCTGAAGCAAGAATACAGATATATCCAATAATAGCAAAAGTTCACCTTAAAGGGAAGTGATAAGGCATTTCACTAAAATTAAATATAACCAATATGGTGGTGGATCTTTGCAATCCCAGCATTTGGACAGCGGAGCCAAGAGGGCTAAGAATATAGGACAGCTTGGGCTACTCAGTGAGACATATGAAAATATCAAAATAATACTAATTAGGAGGAGAATGAAAAGGAGGAGGAGGAGAAGGAAAATGAGGAAGGAAGGAAAAGGAGAAGAAAAAAACCCATTAACACCCCACCCCCAAAAGCAGAATAATTTTTCATGAAACAGTAAAGTTTCACCAGGTGAAAAAAGGTAAAAGTGTGGAGAACACCCCGCACTATTCAAATCATGTGTCCCAGATGTTTCTTCACTCAGTTCAAACCTGCATTCTACTCTCATTTCTACCCAGGGTCAATATTTATCAGCTCTTTTCTCCTTTCTACTCACTCAACAAACACTATTAACAGTGACTCTCCATTCAGTCCTTGCCTCTACGTTCACAGTCATTATCCACACTGCCTGGGCTTAGGTCTCCCTTATATATAAATATAAAACTTTTTGTAAAAGCAACATCACGTAACTTCCTGCCTCCCCGTGAGAACTCTCCTTCCCTGTCTAAATCCTATCTACTCTTCAATGCAAACTTAGCAGCCACCATGATTAGCCACTCTTTTTCAGAATGTTCCTACAGCAAATGTTTTCAGAACTCTCCATGGTTTGTTATTCTTTCCATGGTTATACAACACCGTATTGATTAATTTTGCTTTTTGTGTGGATTTTTACACAGCTACAGAGTAGCAAACTGACCACTCTCATGTCCCACTAACTCCCATCTCCCTACTACCCCATCTACCTATCTCTTCCCTACAAATCTCTCTCTCATATTAGTGTCCATTCATTTCGTTTTGTGATCCAGAGAGTCTAGCCAGAACTGTCAGTGTGACTATGTGTAGTGGGTAGCCATTCCAGCTTGGTTCTGGAAGTTCCAACCCCCATTGAGACTCTGGCAACTGTCACGCCTACAAGGCGGGGCGAGGGGAGGCGCCTGGGGACCCGAGAGCTGGATGGGCCAGCGCTCTCTCTGGGTGCTCACTCGGTGCCGGAACGCTGACCGGTGGAGATTGACTGTGCAGAGCTCCGGAGAACACCGCTGGACTGCATTACACCTTCCCCAGACCCTGCGACCTACCCATTACTTAATTTGTGAGTTACGCCATTAAATAAATATCCTTTTAACTACGTGGAGTGGCCAAAATAATTTCTCCAATAACTATGGGCTTAGACATTAGAGCCATGTAGGCTCAACATCCAGTATACAAATGAAGACAGTGATGCCTCCTCCCCCCAGAATCTATCGATAGTCAACAGTTCAGCAGTAAGATATAGGGCTCACCAGCCCCTCCAGAATCCATGAGTGATTGTTCACAGAGACCATTGTGGGTAACCATAGTTGTGCTAAGTTCACAATCACAGTGGCTGTGTCAACTGTGGAGGATGACATTTCACAGAGTTCTTTCCTGGGACTGCCCTCATCCCCTCAGTAAAACTACAACTGAAGGTTGAGAAGTATTTTATGTGGAATGCTTAGGGACTAAAAGCATTTGGATGTCCATGGGTTTTGATTTGTTTAGGTCATTGTTACTGGATTTCTCAACATCTGTGCATAAGTACTAGGTTACCTTTGGAGAGGTGAACTGAACCTAAAATGACACTCCTATATTTGTCCTGAACATCTTGCATCCATGTCTTGAAGATAATTGTATACAGTATGCTTTGTGCTCGTGGGCTTTGGTTGGGACTCAGCCTATGCGTATAGCTGTCAGATTTCCCACAGATGGTATCATGCTGGTGCTAAAGGTAAGTTTGAGTTTAGGAGCATCTCAGGCATTTCAGTGCAGGTTCTCAGAGATAGGAAAGTCAGCCCATCCCATGTCTATGGTTCCACCAAAGTAGTGACACAGTGTCTTTAAGCAAGGGTGGGAGGGGTGTCTGCTTTTTGTCTTTTCCTTTACTTCCTAGGGACTGGGAATGGGAGGGCACACTATGCAGCTTCCTCTACTGAGAACAGTATTTACCAAGAACAGGCAGCAGCTGGCTGAGGATCCCCTGCTCCCCAGTCTCTCTCACCTGCTCTTGCTGCTGCTTGGCCAGCTCCATCTGCTGGCGCTGTTTCTCTATCTGAGATGCAGCCAGTTTCTTCTGCTCATCATGGGCAGCCAGGAGTTGCTCTCGAAGACTGGTCAGCTGGTTGATCATCCCCATGAGCTGCCGTTCCTTCTCAGCAAGGCTCTCTGGAGTCCCTGAAAGGAACACAACAGTAAGACACATAGCAGAGGTGAGAAGGTGGCCATGTTTCCATGACAAGTATATTGCTGCAGGGGGAACTAGATTGACTATAAGTTTGGTAGTGATAGGTAAGGCATACACCTACCTTCTTTCAGGTTTTCCTTCCGCAATGAAAAGCAATTGTTATTTACTTATCAGAAATACCAGGACCAGGCACAGGAGAAGGCTCAGTTAATAAAATGCTTACTCTGCAATCTCAAGTACCTGAGTTTGATCCTCAGGTCCTAGCCAAGATGTCAGCACAGGAATCAAAATGTGCTGTGAAGATGGAGAGAGGAGGATCCTGGAGTTCTTTCTGAACAACACTCTAGCCAGTCAGCAAGCTCCAGGTTCAGGGAGAGACTAAGTTGTACAAGGAGGTGGAGGGTATGTGAGAATGACATCGGGTATCAATCGCTGGTCTCCGTAAGCATACGCACACCTGTGTACACGTGCCAATTCACATGTATGTGCATGTACACACATGCACACAGAAGCAAAATGGATGCCATAATAAGCAGACCTTCTGATATTTTTATAATAAATAATCTATAGCTTTCTTATCTTTTATGAATAAATTATAAATTGCCAGCTACCATTTTTGATTCTTAGGTTCTATGATGGGCCTGCAGGAAATACAAAGATGCCCGAGCCAGAGTTCCTGATCTTTGCTTTTTGTTCTAACTAAACAGGCAAGACAAAACTAGGAAAAATTAATAGGTGAATTATGGTGAGATCAAGGCATTATCACAGATAAGACCCACCTTTCATTTTCCAGTAAGACTTGTTTTATTATTTATGTGTCTGTCTGAGTATATATGCACATGTGTGCAGGTACCCCAGCAATCAGAAGAGTGTTCTAGATCCCATGGAGTTCCGGAAGGTTGTGGGCTGCTGACATAAGTGATAGAAATTGAACTCTGGTCCTCTGGAAGAACAGCAGCACTCTTGACCACTGAGCCATCCCTCCAGTCCCTCTGTTACTTATAAATCAACCAAGAAGACTCAGCATGAGAAACTCTATATTGGTGTAGGGGAAACACCTTAGATCCTGAGCATAGCCTAGTAACAGAGCACATGTGACAATGGCTGAGGCCCTGGATTTATCACCAGGGCCACAATCAAGGAGGGAGCTCTATGACGTAGCCAACTAAGTCCGAGATCATCTTGAGCTATTTTAAAAACTACAATACAGTTGACAAGCAAAGATCCAAGCTTGAGAACACAACAGGTTCCCACTGAGTGACAAAATGTGGTTGGCAGATGGATATCACCTTAAGTTCACCCAAAATTATATACAGATCTAGAAACTGACAAGTCATGGTGGTCATTTAAAGGAAGGGCATGATCCAGATACTTCAAATGCCTGCACATCTTAAGTCAGATTCAATACTTGATAGCCCAGTAATGTGTGCTACACACCGAGACAGAAGTGAGGCTAGCTGAATTGTTCTTCTAGGACTCATGTGAGAAACAAGACCCCTATGGTAAAGTGCTAGCTAGCAATAGGGCAGGACATACTCTTTAATTACACTGTTCATTTCAAACAGAAGACACTGAACACTGCTTTAATGATGCATTTGCCACCTGTGTGCATAATGAGACAGATCTACTGTGCCTCGGTACCCTTGCCAACCAACTGAACCTCTCCCTACACATTTATGAAGAAAAACCACATTTTAAAAGAAAGAATAGCTACAGTGAGTTGCTTATTATCAGGTCCCCTCTTGAAACAAAACATAAATACAGTTTCTAAATATTTATAAGGAACATACATACAGAAAGTGATTCTGTGTGGAAGTAAGGTAAGAATCATTTTTTTGTGATATTTCATTACCATTCATTTATCATTTCTATGTGCATATGTGCAGGCGTGTGTGTGTGTGTGTGTGTGTGTGTGTGTGTTACAGGTAGTCTACATGAGTGTGTGCCTATATGCATGTTTGCACAAGTGGAAGCCAAAGAATAACCTTGAGTGGCTTTAGATTCTAATCAACTCAGATGGATAACTGAATCTAGACTTCAGCAAATCAGCTGGTCTGACTGGCCAGAAAGCTCCAGGGATCCTCCTGTCTCTATTGCCCTGGTAATGGGATTACAAGTATATGCTGTTTCACCTGGCTTTTTATATTAATAATTAATATAAATATTAATTTACATATTAATAATTATATTATAATAAATAAATATTATAAGTATATATTATACAATTATATAATTATAAATATTATAATAAATATATTATAATAAATAAAATATATTAATGATTACACAGCAACAGGACATCTATACTGTGGAGTACTCTATAAAAAAAGCTATTTGGAGAATGATGACATGGGATTTCTTAATGACAGAAGTTTAAGAGTTGGATATAAATGAGGCATCTGTATTAGCACTCACCTTTATGCATATGTTTTCCACTAAAGGGAAAACATTGGTAGGAAACATTCTCGGTGATGAGATTATACATTATTTTAAACTTTTCTTTATATTTACATATTTGGTAAATTTCTACAGTTATATTTTCAGAAAATATATCTCACCTAAATATGCAGCCATATAATTTAGGTGCCAAAGAGGCACAAGTCCATTGGCACAAGGCAGCACAAAACCAGGGTTTGAAGGAGTATGGGAATCGGTGACTACACAGGAAAGGTTAGCAAAATTTCTTGGACCATCACTAAACCATGCAGATAAAACATTTCACATTGAAAATAAAATGTGTGATTTTTACATTTGATTCTAATTTTGTGAACCTCGAGCCTACTCCAGTGTGCCTTTCTTCTGTCTTGTGCTAAAGATAGAATCTGGGGCCTTGGGCATGCACAGTCATGTTCTTCCAGGGAGCCACCCCCAGCCCCTCACTACTTCTCCAGCTCCCCGATGAATGAATCTACAGCTACTCCCTGTGTGTCCAGGTCCTCACTGAGTTCCTGAGACACCTTCATACCCTGACTCTTCACTGTGACCTCAGCGCCTCCCCACTGTAAGCAAAGCAAATAGTAAATGCCTGGCAGACAACAAACCCTTGAACCTTGTCCAACGAATAGCATAAAGAATAACCCCCCTCACTTTTGACTCTTCCCTTGTTCATCCACTGTATGTTACTAGGACAAAGACTGGAGGAATTGCACAGGATTCAGCCACCATGGGTTACCAAGTCAGAGACTAGAGACTTTTATTTCATAGGGATTACATAGGATTCCAGCTTGGCTTTCTGAGACTGTAGCCAAGAGGGTACAATTGTTGCAGTGATCTCAGTTTCTGTGAAATTCCTAAGCTAAAACAAAAGGATAGGCTTGATGGCTGCACTTCCAGATTCCCTTATTTTTCCTCATGGCTGTTTAGTGCATAAAGGGGGCTCGCAGAGTGGTCTGTGAACAAGAAGCGGCCAGCAAAGAGCCAAACAACATTCTAGACTTAAAACAAATGAACAACAAGAACAAAAGAATATTAGCAAGTCCTGGGAAAACTCCGGAGGTTGTCCTCCCCGGAAGGAAAACATTCAGCAGCTAGTGTCTACTCCTCTACACCCAGAGGTCCTAGAGGCAAATAGTGCAACACTCCAGCAGCCACACCCCATGCAGTGATCAGTTTCCTCTGATTCTGAGCCATGGAGCATATTCCCTGTGTTTCCAGGACAGCCAAGGATTCTGGTGTCTCAGCTATCAGCCTGTGTGCGTTTGATCTATGGTAGTGTAATTTTAGCACACTTGGAATGAATGCTCACCAAAGGTCCAAAACATCCTGTGTCTCTCTTTATAGTTGCCTAATAACCAAAGTGGGACGGTCCATATGTTCATGTAGGTTCTACCAAGGCAATGTGGGTCAGAGCACTTTTCAGGATAAAAGAAGAGATCCTAAGACCTGAGCCCAGCTCCAGTTTCCCTGCCTCAGTGAGGGACACAGTCTACCCTGAAGCCAGGTGTTCCTCTTCACCCTTTGTCTGTGTCCTTTCTCTTGTCAAACGCATGGGAAATTCTATCAGCCCTGGGTCAGAGCACACATCTTCTCATAGGTCTTCGTCTCTACCACACTTGTTGACCCCTGGCATGCCTCTCTAGCATCATCTACATAGTAGTTCTCTATCCTCCATACCAGAGTCCATTATTTTCCCTAATAAAACCCAAGTGCCAGGCAAATGCTCAGTGTTTTATGCTTGGAAGAGGATATCAAAGCTGTCACACAACCCACAGCAATAACCACCCACCCCACCCTTACTAGATGCAGAATGGTCTCCCTCATGATTTATACCTCACAAAATATCTCTAGAAATTTCTTAGCTTCCAATACTCATTTGAGGGTTATATTTATGTGCAGCCCAGCATCAGGGCTATGTTCTGAGAAACAAGTCTTTAGGTAGATTGTGGTGTGTGGGAACATCACAGACTGAACTTGGATAAATTAAGATGACCATAGTATCCCTGGGCAGCAGCATCTCATGGTTGCAACTGACATTTTGTAGCCTAAAGTTGACCACAATGTTGATAGCTAGTGAGACAACTACTTCCCAGCACTGGCTTCTTCCCTTCCATGAGTCCCATCTATTGCACAGCTCCTGTGAGAGTCCCCCGGTTCTAAATGTTAGTGCTTCACACAGGGTTACCCAGAAAAGAATGGTTGCCCATAGCTTAACTCTATATGGAAGAGAAAACAAATGAATAACTACTCAGCCCCTCAAGATGGAACTTGAAGGCCAGCTCCTCTGGTGACCTCTCCTAAACACTGAATTAAAGAGGCCATCACACCCTGCTGCTTGTCAACCAGTATTGTGCACTACATGTTGCTCTCTTGTTGACTTTCTGTGTGTTGTGTTAACTGTTGGATTAGCAGCTCTATGACAGCAGAACACCAGTTTATTTTGTGCCTTTAGCATCCTGGACACCTGATATCTGTTAGCTGGATGACCGAAACCAACCCAAGGAAAGTCAAAAGGTTGCACAATTCTATCCACAAGGATGACCCTTCAAGTGATCTTTATTGTATGCTAACAAGTTCTCTTTGAAGTAGTTGAAATTAAAAAACAAAGAATCAAAAGGGGGTTAGAGAAAGAGCTCGGCAGTTAGGAGGGCCTGCTGCTCTTGCAGAGGAGCTGACTTCAATTCCCAGCAACCGCACAGGGCAGCTCGCAACTGCCTGTAGCGCTGCAGGGCCAAGTGTGCTTAACTGCTGAGCCACCTCCCAGCCCTCCATAAAGACAGCAGATTTTTACTTTTATAATTTAATTTAATTTAAATAACTTTTATCAAGATGCCTCCACCCTGCTACTTAATGTACCTAAAATGTAAAAATCAGTTTTTCAAAGTATCACATATTTTCTGTATTTAGATTGTATTCAATAGCTGTCATTTCCAATATGAAATTTTTAATTAATTTATTTATTATTTCCTTTTTATTGTTGTATGTGTATTTTTCTTCACATATGGCTGTGTGCCACTTGTGTGTCAGGTGTTGGCAGAGGCCAGAAGAGTGCACTAGAGTCCTTGGAATGGAGTCACAGGTGGTGTGAGTCATCATGTAGGAGCTGTGAATCATACCCTGGTCCTCTATAAGAGCAGCCATGACAGTAACCACTGAGCCGCTTCTCCGACCCCAGCAGCTGGTTCAAAGATTTGGACTGATATTAAATTAGGAAGGTTAACATGTGAACAGACTAAGGATGCCAGAATATGTATATGGGGAGCTCAGCACTAACTACTCTGGCTGGAACTTCACGGAGCTCTTCATGTACCGTCTGTCTAGAAGCGTTCTCAAGATTTAAAGGCCTTTAGAGATAGTATGCTCTAATGTCATGAAAGATATCAACTACTGAGCATCATGCAGAATGTGTGGACCATATATACCACAACTACAGTATGTGGTTTACAATAATTGGTCTCTGGCTATTATCATTTTTTAACAATCTGTGAATTGGGACAAGATGCCAATCACAATAATTTTGTGAGGAAGTTGTTTATGGAGTGATAAGCAATAAATACTTCACTGTGACTTCCCTTAAATGAGCAGATGAGGAAATGGAGACCACAAGACACAGTCTGATGTTCCCTGGGTATTAGATTAAATGGGGTCACATGACTGCTCACTGCTGTGGCTTCAACATGCCCCCTTACTAAGATTATCATGAAGCTAGAAAAGTCTGGGGTTGGACTGAAATGTTCAACAATGCAGATCATATTTTACAAGCGTTGGAGGAGCCTGTATCTATTTCTAAGAGTACAAATGATGCTATCATTTTAATTTTACAACTCGATTCTTCTCAAGCATATGAATTGCTTTAAGTGGCTTGATAACAATGTTAATGATGTTATTTCTTTTTCTAATGTAAATTCAGATAAAGTATGACCTCAGTATTTCCTAACAAATCTGAAGCAAATATGAGGAAGACTCTGTGTTTCAATTAGTACGAGTGCAAAACCCCACACTCGTGGACCCATGCGATCTGGTGGAAGAGTCCTCTTCCTGTCCCATGCCATGAAAGCGGTACAATGTGTGTAAACCCCACATTCATGGACCTGTGCGATCTGGTGGAAGAGTCCTCTTGCTGTCCCTAAGTTTGCTTGTGCACACAATGGTGAGCTGAGCATCGGAAATCACAGGCGCGATGTCTTCAATGCCCACCACAGAGCTGCTGCCCCAGCCTTACCCTCTCCATGCCATCAGACTTTCTTCAGTCTCACAAAATTTTAAAATACTTTTTTTAGCAAAATGTAAAACTCATCACTTAGAAGCAACTGCAGAGGCTAGACAGTGAGCTGAGAGGATTAAAAACATAAACATTGATTTTATTTAGAAGTAAATAACTCCATGTGCTATACCTTACTTGTGATTGACTCTTTATTAAACATCTTCAGGATACAACGGCTCTCCTAGCCTCCCTGAAACTGTGCAGACTTACAAGCTTCAGGTCAGTGTGCAAATGTCACCCTCACAGGGTGATGCTTCTGATCCTTAAATATCTACAGGGCCTTGAAGATAACATTAAGATACCTTTCCAGGTGACACCAGCATGAACAGATCAAAGTGTTGATGTTTTTGTCTACGTGTTTTAAATCTGTAAAAGTCTAAATGAGTTAGGTTATTTCTCAGATACAGTTCAACTCTGTCTTCAAGACAGGGTCCTTTAATAGTCCAGAACTGGCCAAGAAGTCTTGGCTAGCTGGCTGAGATGCCAGGGATCTACCTATCTGCCCCCCAGTGCTGGAGTTAAAGCCAAGACACCAGGTCCAGCTTAGTTTTTGACCATGGGTCTGGTACTTGAACTCGTATCCTCAGGCCTGAAATGCAAGCATTTTACCAAATGACAAAGCTCTCTCACCAGGACTTAGATGTCTTCCTTGGAAAAAAAAAATCTTGTGTCTTATTTCTGTTCTCAGCCTGCTTATTTTCAAGTTATTTAATGCTATTTAAATAGAATAATTGTCTCTTTTAAGCCACATATTCAATGTGCCTATCTATTAAAAAAAATGTACATCACCTGAGAGATTATCTTAATCCAGGTATTGACTCCACTCCCATGCTTAATTCCTGAGCTCAAAGGCAATTGTATTGCCCAAAGGATTATTGACATGAATCCAGAGCTGTTCAGTGTTTTCCTGCATGCCCCATTGTCTAGAATTAGCAAAATTATGGACTTGAAATAGTCATATTTTTATATTATCAAGCACAGATGGCATTTCCCCTTACATTACACATATAACATTTTATGGAACTTAATAAAGTAGAGCTTCTGAGTCCTGGGTAGGAAGGAACCAGTCAATCATGGCCAGCAGTGGCCTTGTCCCAGGCTCTTCCAAGGAACTGCCCAGTGCACCTCCCAGTTGATGGCCTGCTTTCACTACAGCAGTAGAAGAAATAAGTGAGATGTCTGCACACAGACGTAGGTGTTACAGTCTGTGTGCATATCACAGGTAATAGGCAGCATTTGCAGTGGCTTTGCTGAAAAACGAATAATCTGTTTAGATTAGTCAAAGCCACCTTTGTGTCCCTAGACATTGTCCTCAGGTGAAGTGCCAATCCAGTGGCCTTCGGTGTCATGGAATTCCACATTAGCTGAAACACTGTGGGTACCACTGGGAGCCAGCTGGAATGTTCTCCCCCCTTCCCTATCCCGAGTCACCACCAGGCTACAAAAGGCAACGGTCACCCTGCTCACCACTGCTTCTCAGAGCTTCTGCTGCAGATGACATAGAAGGTCTCTGAGAGCTGCCCAGTGACACAATAAGTCTGAGGAAAAGGGAAGCAACCATTTCCTCAGGCAGCTCCTTGGAGAATAGCACAAGCTGACTGGCTGTCATTGGCAGAGCTCTGCAGACCAACTGTTTCCCCCAAACTAGATCCTGTGTGCCTTACATGTGTGCATGACAGGGTTAGTTCTACTTTGCCTTTAAAACCTGAATATGTCATGTCTCCAAAGTGCCAGAGTATAAAGTGGTACAATTCCAGGCAAAATGCTCTAACATTTTGAACAGGCAACTTTAGGGGCACGTGACATGGCTCTGTGGGTAAAGGCATTTGCTGTCAAGCCTGAGCCTTAGGGCCTTCTTGATGGAAGGAGAGAACTGACTTCTACAAATTCTTCCTTTGACCTCCACACAAGCATGGGTGCAGACAAGGGTACACATGTCCACAAGTACACACGAACCAATAAGTAAATATAAAAATAAGAGACAAGGAACTTTATGCTCTCAGAAGCCAGTGACCTTTACTAACATTGCTTCTTGAGAGAAAAAACAAAGGCAGGGAGATGGACTTTATGATAGGAATTCCAACCACGCCCCTATGGTCACACATGTCCCAGTGGGACACTTAGTCATTTCCACCTAGTCATTTCCAGGTCATATGTCCTACGTCACCCATGCGCTGCATGGTCACATAATAGCGTGGCATGACCACATGATCTATGCACATACATGGAGTAGCCACGTGGACCTGGGCAAGCCCCATGCGTCGTTACCCCACCCCCACCCACTTCTCCCACATGTGTCCTTCCAGCAGGCCTGATCACATCTATCCCTTTCTCCTTGTCTGAATAAAACTCTTGTTAGTGGATTCTGTCATGTTTCATGACTTTTCCTTGCAGGGTAAAAGCGCAGCTAAAAACCATCACTTTAAATACAATTATTTATGGATAGCCAACATATCATACTTATTCTTTCTACATGAAAAGTTTTCTACTTATTCTTTTGGAATACTAATAGAAAGAAACAGTTTTTATAAACTTTTCCAAATTGTGACTCTACTTATTTGTTCAAATACCTTAAAAGTAATTCATTGGTTAGCTCCTTAATGCTAAAGTACTGAAGAAAGGAGACCGGTGTGGCTACTGTGTTAAATCTACAGCATTCCTATTCTCCTGTCTCCAGTCCCCACAACACAGAGTTTTCTTTTTCCTCTTCCTCCATCCTTCTCTCTCTCTCTCTCTCTCTCTCTCTCTCTCTCTCTCTCTCTCTCTCTCTCCATCCCTCATTACCTTTTTTCCAAGAGCCAATAAAAATATAAATAAAACTGGCCAAGATAAATGGAGGGGCACTTTCACCACGTAGGAAGGAGCAGTAAACGCTGTGAAGCTGGCACCCACTGCCCTGACAGTGAAAGTCCTATTCTAATCTATTATTTAAATTGATCATCCACAAACCACCCAATCATTCAGCACGTTCATGCTTTCCTATTTTTAAAGAACCCACAAAGCCCAACCCTTTGGTCCCCCAGCCAGAAACAGTAGACAAATATGTGAGCCTCGCACCTTCCTCTGCCTGGGACAAAACAGCCGTGGAAACAAGGCAAGCATTGTTCTCGCACTTTTCTGAGGTGGCAAGAAACCACATTCCTGGGCACTGACCCCCCAAATCCATTTACCCCCAGAGGCAATCTTCTATTGTGCCCTCTGCACCTATGAACAATGACTTGTAATTGCAACTGTCACAGGCGGTAGCAGGCAGAGTAACCCAGGCTGTTTTCCCCGTTCACTGGGAAACCTGAGCCGAGCACCTAATAACCATGCCCCCGGCAGAAGAAAGACGTACAGTTCCTTTCAAAATGCTTCTGGAAACAGCTTTTTTTTCCCCCCAGAAAAACCAGAGGGCAATAACTGAACTTGGGCTCTGAATGCTAAGCTTTAAAAACTCAAAATTAAAGACAGAAACTTCTTTTGTGATTGTACTGGAGCGTCCTAAAGTAGCCCCCAGGCTAGGCTCAAAGGCCAGCACGGAGCCTGTCTCCTCTAAGCTGAACGTCACTGCCATGGTGGCTTTCAAGTGTGACTTGTGAAGGGAGGACCGCGATCACAAGGCTTGAAGCAGGCACTCCTCTCCGCTCCACTCTTGGTGGCAGCTGAGGTCGGTGGTGGAAGACAGAGGCAGGGACTATGGTCCCTCACCTCGGGGGTCCAACGGGTTTAAAATCCATCAGAAGGTGAAGGGCTTGATGTCTTGGAAGGTGAAGCTTCCCTTTGTGTTCCCTTAAGTTCTGCCAAGCTCCCAGGCATGCTAATTGTTATTTAAATTTCCTTCCAAATAGACACTGGTCATGAAACTTGTTGATGAGCCCTGGTTCATGTCACTATCCATTCACAGCCTCTAAAGCCAGAATGTGTGCAGCTTCAAATGACTGACAGACACGGGAAATCATCGGTCATTTTTTTTTTTTCGGGAAATTTCCAAACAGCCAGATATTAATAAAGAACTGGAAGAGTTGGAAAGATGAATGCTTTGCTTTACTCTAGGACATGTGGATGGGACAGAACCTCACAGGAGAGATTGTCCCTTTGATTCATACACCACAAAGTTACCTAGACTTGTGTTTATATGTATACTAATATTAATCGGTAGGTGTTTGAAATTTACATTTAGCACCAATTGAAGATAAGCATCACAATTCATAAGCAAATGTGGTGTTGCTGATGACCGAGTCTCTTGACATTCTCAAAATTAGTATTGCTTTAGAATGAACGACCACAAGTATCCCGCGGGCAGCAACAGGCTGCTTGCTGTGTGCTGCCCCTCAAGCTCTGAGAAGGGGTTGTTTAAAACCAATCGGAAGGATCATCTGCTTCCATTTCTACACGAGAAAATTAAATCTCCTCCCTTGTTACTGGAAGTTTGTTAGGATATGAATATTCAGTGATTTCTGAAGTCCACAGAGAGCTTTTATTAGTTGTAATTGCCGATTCAAATAAGCTCGAAGAGAAACGTCGCTGACGCTAACTTGAAACCTCCTTGTCTGTGCCTGCCTTGCCCATCGTTGTGGGCCCCAGCTGTCTGTCCATTACAAGTGTGCATGCTTCAGATCTAAACTGTGAGTTCTAATGTACAAAATGCCGCTTCCAATCTTGGTGTGCTGTTGCTATATTTTTACCTTTGAAATCAACCATTTAAGTCAAATAAGAAGAGGGAAAGCAGAGCCAGCCACAGATAGAGTGGCTTTGTGCTGTCAAGACAAGAAAACAAACCCACACATCCTTGATCCTACACATGCAAAGAGAACACCCAGGAAGAGACGGGATCTATTTCCAGCTAGAAGGAGGGCCTGTCCCAGAGCATGCATGAAGCAGAGGGGCCGGGACAGAAGTATTCCATAACCACTAATACTTATAGATAGCAACTTCATTTCTGAACATTCTAGAGAAAAGTAGCACATACTTCCTACCTTTTATTTCTCCAAAGTTCCCTGATCCCATTGCCAGGAGCTTGTCTTTCCAGTCCTTTGAGAGTAGCTTTTCAATACTGGGGGTATCTACGTAAAGAAAAAAAGACATATATAAGCAAATCGGCATGCCTATTTGAAACAGGCTCACTGAAGCCTGTCTGCTAAGAATAAGGCCATCCTGGTCCTGGCCCCAGTTCATAATGACTTCATCATCAAACTGATAACAGGGAGGGGGAAAAAAAAAGAATGTGTTTGGTCACCTGCTGTTTCGAAATCATTAGCTTTTTCCCCTTGCAGAACAAAGCCATACTAATTCTCTATGACAATGAGCTTGTGTGCACCCACAGCTCATTGTTTTAAATTTGGTGGACAAATTCTTGCTATAATGGATGCTTGTCAATTTCAGAGTGTTAGTCCCCAGTCAGAAAATAATTATGTTGATAAAATTCAGAGTGGAAAAAAAAGGGAAAGAATTAGCCCTTAAACCTGCTACATGTAATTACGCCCCTCTGTGTGTTTATAATTCTGTGCACTTTATAATATGTATAACGTTGTGTGGTAGTAACCACCACACCATGGCAAGATGTGTGAGTACACAGTGAACACTGAAAAAATAAATAAATAAAAAAACAAACAAAAAAAGGTTGACATAAAAGAAGCTTTTCAAAGATTGCCTGATTGGGTGAACTGAGAGTAATGTCTCTAATGGAAACACATTATTTGCTTATTTCAGATTTGTATCACGCCTTTTGCAGATGCCCCATGTTGGGACAGGATGGACACATCTTAGAGAACAAGGTCGTGAGTTATAGTGTGGCTTGTTTTTGTACATACCTGGCTCTGCCCTCTCCTTTTGTACTGAACCTTAACTATAAGTAAATATAAGTGTAATAAAACCGGCACACATTAGACTCCGTTCCTCACAATGGAATTGTATGTTCATGTCAGCGTCTACCTGGGTACACAATGACCATGCATTTCAATTCTACAGTTAGCCTTGAATTAAGTTAGAAAACAAAACAAAGTAGTCATACTCCTGAAAGAGAAGAGTCCCCTATGCCTCATCTGTATAACAGCGCACATCTATTATCTTGAGTCTTAGAGGAGCACTACAGTCTGCACAGTGGTGGTTATGTGTGTTTCTGTTTGTTTCAATGATTATTTGCTCCCTAGGAGGAACAGAAAGGGATGACTTGTTAACTTATCACAGAGACTGTCTGTCCTAGTGGGTTTCAGTGAGGCAGAGGTTAAGTACAGAATATTTCCAAGATGTCAAAAATGATTGGTGGAATTTAAATGGCAGAAGGTATCAGCTATTGTTTTAAACTGTATCCATATATATGCATATATCCCATTCATGATATGTGGCTGAAATATATGTTTCTCTTTGTCACAAAATGCCCATTTCTATTTTTTATAATAAAGGAAAATCCTCACGAGCTTACTTGCACATTTTCCTAAAATGCACCCCTGTTTTTCTATCTCATATTTTGAAAATGAAATAGCAATGCTGTGATCAGGCAGAGTGCAGATTGGTGTTGTAATCGGCATTTCCACTTGCATCATGATGTTTAAAGTAAGTTGACAATACTTCTGCACTGAACTTCATTGTGTCTACATTCCCAGCGAGCACTGGGAAAATCAGTTCTTAAACCTTATCAGAGTAGGTCAAACACCACTCTTTCTTTATTCAGAGCTCAAAAAAAAAAATTTTTTTTTTTTTGCTTGAGTAGCGTGTAAACAGGGCATGGCCAATATGGTATTTGTCGGAGAGTTCTGTCAGTCATTAAAAGCTAACAAACCTTTGCAAAGCAGGAATGCGGCGATGGAAATCCACTGTGGACTAACAATGGCCCTGGAGCCTCCCTGCTCCTGCAACAGTCATTTTTACTTTTAAGGCCATTGTCTGCCAGGTCAGTCAATGCCTTTCCCTTGCAGCTAGACAAAATATCTACTGTCGCCGCCTCATAAAGGGACAGAAGTCTTCTGTCTAAGTTGCAGAGTTAAAGAAACAGCAGCCAGATTTGTGGAACCTGCAGAACATTCCTGGCCTCCTTATTAACAAGCTTTCAGATATAAGGCTCCCAGAGAGCTAGTTCAAGTTGATGCTTAGCACATGGGAGGGACGGTGGGAAGAAGGGAGAGAGGGAGTGGGGGTGTTTGTGAAAATGGAAAATCATAAATATATCTAACTCAGGGCTGTCACACCCAAGGATGACTAAGAATCCAGATATACACAGAGTGGCCTCTGTCTTTGGACTGTGCTATGGTTTCTACGTCCATGCCCTCATTTATGCCACACTCACCAGAAGTCTGAGAAACGTGTAATTACATCTGTGTTATGGGTTCTAAGGAGGACACAAAAAAATCAGGAATAGACCAGTCTGGGGTTTTAAAATATATGATGGGAAACAGTAATGTCTTGAGTAGGGTTCTCTTTGTTCCTAATAGCCCTTATGCACAGTGAAAAGACGAGACTTGTCCTGAGCCCATTTTGAATGCTAAGTTCTGAGCAACAGAAAAATCTCCTTCCATATAACATGGCAAATTTCTCACGGTACATAAGGATTGATAGTCACCTGCTAAGAAGCCAAAGCTTAGGGAGACACAGGACACACTCACTGTGAGACTAAATCCGAATTTCACAGCCTGCTATTCCAGTTGCACACTCACACACAGATAACACATTGACACACCCTTATTTCCTCTGTAGAAGAATTCTAAATCACAGGAACCACTCTGAACTCTGCTAGAGTGAAAATCTCAAAGAATAAACTGAACTTTCCAGAATAAAATGCTTGCATGACTATTAACTCTGGGATTAAATGGCTAGATTTTTTTTATATTTCTCATTAGCATCAGAACTTAATCTAATTACATGATTTTTGCACTATGGAATTTGCACTGGATGGTTTAAAAAAAATCCTGTAAGCATGTACAATTAAATTAGTCCTTTTACTTATTAACTAGAAGGAATACTGGGCTATGAGTAAAAAACAAGCCAGTTTGTCACCCATCTTATTGTGGTGATATATAGTGTACCCTAATAAAATTTGCCTGAAGATAAGGGAACAGAACAAGCCACTAGATTAATAAACATAGATGTCAGGCACTGGTAGCACACACCTTTAATCCTAGCACTCGGAAGGCAGAGATCCATCTGGATCTCTGTAGTTCAAAGCCACCCTGGAGTACATGCGATTGACTCAGTCTAGGAGAGAAACAGAGCCAGGCAGTGGCTTACACCTTTAAACCCAGTATTTGGGAGTCACATGTCTTTAATCCCAGCACTTGAGGTCTCATGCCTCTGCTACTAATATTTAAGAAACACACACACCTTTAATCCCAGCACGGAAGGAAGTGATATAGCTGGGGAGAGAAAGATATATAAGGTACAAGGAGACAGGAACTAGACCCTTTTCAGCTGGAGCCCTTACGGCTAAAGACTCGGAGACTTTCAGTCAGAGGACTCATGGAGTTGGCGAGGTGAGACACAGCAGTGGCTTGTTCCTGTGTCTCTAGTGCTGTGGATATCACTCTATATAAATAAAACACTGATGGCCAGTGACCAGACAGGAAGTATAGGCGGGACAAGGAGAGAAAAGAATTGGGGGAACAGGAAGGAGGGGGAGACACTGCCAGGCACCGCCAGGACAAGCAGCATGTAAAGACGCCAGTAAGCCACGAGCCACGTGGCAAGGTATAGATTTATAGAAATGGGTTAATTTAAGATATAAGAACAGTTAGCAAGAAGCCTGCCAGGGCCATACAGTTTATAAGTGATATAAGCATCTGAGTGATTATTTTATACATGGATTGTAGGACTGCGGGGCTTGGTGGGACCTGAAGAAAAGCTCTCTAGCAACACTCTAGTCTTCAGGCAAATTTTATTGGGGTGCACTATATATCACCACATCTTATGATAGCAGCTAGCTGGAGTAGCTGGTTGGTAAGGGGTCTGCACACTCGGTCTTCACTGTCAGCTCTCTGTATGAGTTTCTGTCACATAGACAGGGCTGGCAACTCTACTTTGCACAGTATACTTCCTGCCATGGTCTCATGTCCCCATGGGTGGTTCCTACAGTGATGCTAGGGAGTGGCCTCCACTCAGGAGGACAGTCAAGTACCCTCCATATTACTGAAGCTTCTCAGAGAACAGTAAGAAAATCTACAATTAGAAACAGAGAAGACAAAATGGCAAAATCCCAATATTTACAACCACCTGTTTTCTCAAGTGTGAATTCAATAAAGGGGTGTCTACCACAGCTCTGTAAGTACCACTTATTATTTATGGTGTGAACACAGATAGTGGCTCAATATGCAATATTTAGTTTTCAAAAATGAGGTTTACTATTAAAGACACAGCATTGAGTTTTATGCTGTGAGCATGGCTGGTAACTGTTTGCAGGACTGGTTAGCTTTCAGGTTCTGTTCTTTTCATGGTTTTTGATCGTTTGCTTTTTGTTGTTGTTGTTTTGTTTGTTTGTTTTGTTTTTTTGACAGGGTCTCACTCTGTAGACCAGGCTGTCCCCAAGTCATAGAGATCCGCCTGCCTCTGCCTTCTCAGTGCTGGGATTAAAGGTGTGTATCACCATGACTGGTGTGTATTTCCTATTTTAAACACTTAGGACTTCATTCTCCTAAGCATTGGAGTTTCATGGTTACCCTCAAAACTAAGGATTCCCTCAAATAAAGTCACTGTAAAAGTCAACAATGGCTCTGGCAGTGTCCCAGCTTAAAGAATGCTGTCAGACGTAACACCTTTGACATAGTACGTGTAGTTACTATGTTCCACGGTGTAGTTGAAGCTCAGGTATGCCCAACATCAGCTAGTCTAAGTACAACAGACAGACAATGAAAAGCAGGTTCTTCCTTCAAGGATTTGTCTTTTTAGAAGAAAACTAAACATACGCATTTTAAAAGATAATGTAAAATAAATGTGAAAAAAAGAAGCCATGGACATCAGAGCCTAGGACATGGCCATCATCTGTCCACACATAACCCGAGTCTGTAAAGTCACTGCTGCTTCTTCTTGCCATCCTCGGCTGTTAGACACACCGGCTGGCTTTCCTCCTCTCTCTGGCTCACATTCGCTTCCTCACATCACTGCCTATGGCAATCCCCACCAGAGACCCCGAACTTGCCAGCCATTGTTATGGCAGCATCCTGCCTCTTTCGGGCCTGTTCATTCCCTGTAACTCTCACTCCATTTTCCCTCTGGTGCCAAACCCTCTTAAGACCGACTCCCTGGGCTGGAACAATGAGACCTGGAGACCGATGCCAACATACTGTAATTCTCCAGCAAGCCATCGATGCCAAGAATTAAACCACATTCATGCCAGCGCAGTAGCTTACACACAACCTCAGGTTTGTGCTTTGTGTGTGTGTAGGTTATTTCTCTGCTTTAATCTCCTTTGAGCTACTGTGGCAGGGCATATTGAAAAACTGAACAAGTAAAATATATGCATGCACAATATTTGTCTTTTTAAACAAAACCCCGGGAATTAGGTAATTCCTACCTTTTAATTTACACTTGAATTTTGCAGCTTCAACTGAGCTGCACTATTCTTGACTTGTGCTGGTGAACACATGTAGCAAGGGGCATCACACTTTGGAAGGAAGAGTAATATAGCACAATTTCAAATATGCCAATTGTTTCTCAAATCATGAGGTAAATGCATGTGTAGATAATCCAGAAGCTGAGTTCTAGAACTAGTAATGTCATTTTTATCTCATTTAGATAAGCATTCTATGGAAGCAATTGGTCAGCTATAAACTGAACATACATGATTTACTGATATAAAACAAACAAAAACAAAATAAGCACTCCATTGTCACACACTTTACACTTAACAAATGTGGGACCCTCTTCTAGAGGAGTCAGATATTTTTAGGTGCTAATAGATTGCCAAGGAAGTTATAGATTATGCAGCATTTAAATATTTTACCAAGGAAATTAGGGTTGGGCAATGACTGTTATTACTCAGTATGACTTAAAACCAGTCTAGATCAAACACTTCATTTATAGCCTGAAACACAATGAATTAGCAAGTTTCAAATACTTATCCAAAACTCATACACCTAATTAAACATAAAGCCAGGGACTGCAGTATCATCCCCAGCACAGCCTCTGTACTGTATTATATATAAATCCTGCCTTTCATTCTGTGGTCCTGGGGTTGAACATAGGACTGTAGACACATTAAGCAAACAGCTTTAGTTGTATGGCTCATATCCCAGCACAATTCTCTATCTTAAAGTGCTAAGCTTTTGAAAGAGTGGAGTTTTAGTTCCACTTTCTTTACCACCTTCAGAATCAGTTGATAATTAAATGGCAAGTGACTGTTAAATTGTCACGGTGAACTGAGTCACCTCTGCTAGGACTCGATCCCTGTTCCCTCTCACAGGCCCCCCTCTGAGAGCACACAAGCACTGAAGAGCACATGCAAGTGTGCAAGGCAGTGCAGCTCCAGTTCAGTCCGCTGCCGTTTAACCGTTCAAGTGAAGACAACGATACAGGTTTGTGAGGGGAAGACTGAGTTAAACCTGCAAATGACGTCAGTAAGAATTCATTTCCTATTCATTTGGTTATTTGTCCCGGTGCTTTATCCAACCTTGGTTTCAACAATTCTCGCTCATATAAACCCTCTTCTTACTCACTAATTAGACTCCCAGTGCTCCACCAGGGGCCCAGCCGTGGATGTCTGCCTTCAGATTCCTCAGTCCTTGGATGGGGTTTATGGCACCACTATCTGGGTGTCTGGCCATCCCATCACCAGAGTAGATCAGTTCCTGCCGTCTCGTGACCATTGCCAGCAGTCTTTTGAGGGGGTATCTTTGTGGATCTCCGTGTGCCTCCCTAGCTCTCTGCTTCCTCCCCTTCTCACCTTCTCATGTGGTCTTCATTTACCATGGTCTCCTATTCCTTGTTCTCCCTCTCTTTTCTTGATCCAGTTAGGATCTCCCACTCTTTCCCTCGACTGTCGCCCTTCATTGTTCCCACTCATGACCAGGCTATTCATGTAGATCTCGTCCATTTCTCCGTGTCTTTTTTGGGGGTCCCGTTTTCCAGGTAGCCTCACTGGTGATGTGAGTAGCAGTCTAGTCATCCTTGTTCCACATCTAGCATCTTCCAATGAGTGAGTACATACCATATTTGTCTTTCTGAGTCTGGGTTACCTCACTCAGGATGATTTTTTCTAGATCCATCCATTTGCCTGCGAACCGTGTGATGTCATTGTTTTTCTCTGCTGAGTAGTATTCCATTGTGTATATGTGCCACAATTTATTTATCCATTCTTCAGTTGAAGGGCATCTAGGTTGTTTCCAGGTATTGGCTATTACAAACAATGCTGATATGAACATAGCTGAGCAAGCACAGGATCTATGAACCAAAGGCTGAGGGGCCCCCAACTGGATCAGGCCCCCTGAACGGGTGAGACAGTCATTTGGCTTGATCTGTTTGGGAGGCAGCTGTGCATTGGTGCCAGGTCCTGGGCTCGTTGCATAAGTTGGCTGTTTGAATCCTGGGAATTATGCAGGGACACTTGGCTCGGTCTGGGAGGGGGGAATGGACCTGCCTGGACTGAGTCTACCAGGTCAACCCCGGTCCTCGGGGGAGACCTTGATCTGGAGGAGGTGGGAATGGGGGGTGGGCTAGGGGGAGGGGTGGGCGAGAGGGGGAGAACAGGGGATTCTGTGGCTATTATGTTGAACTGAATGGTGTTGTAAAATAATAATAAAAAAAAAAAAAAAAAAAAGAATTCATTTCCTGAGGAGAGCATCTTCATGTCCGGACACTGTGTGGGGACAACTGCTATTTAACACTGGGTAGGCAATACATCTTTACACAGAAGAAAAGCCCTGTGTACACTTGAGACCGGAGGGCCCACCACAACCCTGAGCCCACCCATCACTGCAGCTAGGCTACCAATGTCAAGTTTGAGGTTACAAAGTTCCACAGGTCCCCGCAAACCACAGGACCACAGCCGACATTCCGTAGCACCCAGACCGCACTAGCCTCACTTTTATATGTAATTAATGTTCCTCAAGTGACGTAAGCCCTAGAAAAGCTTTTGTTTTAGTATTGTCAAAGTGCATGTTTGTTTCCACTTGAAAGTTATTAAGAACTTTCTAACAGAAAAAGAAATGGCTTTGCCAAGGCAACTTTTGAAAATAATAATAAACAATCAGTTCCAGGGACCAGGGAGTTACCTGTGATAAGCTTAAATTTTCTTGCTGCACTGACTGTAAAACTGGACATGTTTGTCCAATTGTATTCAACTTCACATCACATTTTGGAAGAGTATTTTTCAGTGCATAATTAAATATGTCACAATTAATATGGCACTGTAGCTTCACATCTATAATCCTTATTTGCTCCTTGCAAGGCTGATGATTATAAATGTTTTTTTTTTAACATTTCCCTTTAATTAATGTGTATGTGCCCATGTGAGTCTCTACAAAGTATATGGAGATGCCTGCAGAGGCCTGGAGAGGGCACTGGGTGCCCTAGAGCTGGAGTTATAGGCAAGGGGGTGAGCCTCCCAATGAAAAGGGTGCTGGAAACCAAATTCAGGTTCTCAGGGAGAACAGTATATGCTTTTAACCAGTGGTTCCCAACCTGCTGGTCACAACTCCTTTGGCAAAAACCTATCTCCAAAAATATTTACATTAGGATTCATAACAGTAGTAAAATTATAGTTATAGAGTAGCAATGAAAATAATTTTATGATTGGAGCAACCATAACATGAGGAACTGTACAAAGGGTCACAGCATTAGGAAGGCTGAGGACCACTGTGCAAGCTACTCATGCGTGCACTTGTGTGTGTGTGTGTGTGTGTGTGTGTGTGTGTGTGTGTGTGTGTGTGTGTGTGATTGGTTTCATTTGGTCCATTTGACCTGAATTTCTGATCACCCTCCTTCCATTTCCCGAGTTCTAGATCACAGACATTCACACCTCCACTCCGTTATATTCTCTTCACACATGTAAGCATTATTAGGCTTAAAGAGTGAAAGATGGAATTGATGATCACCTCATTCACGCCATCAAAAGACAGCTTGTCTTGTGTAGCCTGCAGACATCACTATGAGGTGGTTTTATTATTAGATCCCACCAAAACCACTGCAAGCTATGGGGAGGCAGCATTCCAACAGGGAGCTGCAGAAAGTAACTCCTCTGGTACAAAAACTCTTTGTCTTTTTACTACTAGATATAAAAAGAAAAATAATGATTTAATGTCATAAAACCTGACTCCATCTCTTACTGGTTTATTGCTCTTTGGCAAGTAATTTACCTTCTTGCTTCAAGTTACTCACCTAAAAACAGGATAATGAATGCCCTTATCTCACGTTCACTGTGAAAACTAATGTATGCCAAGTGTTTAAATACGGATGGTGCTTAGTATCACTTAAAAATGTTAACCAGTGTTCCACTACAAGTCAGTTTAAAACTATCAGATAGAGCTACCTCTTACCCCCGCACATGTACACATAGAAATATACACACATATATACAGACACACAATACACTCATACACACAGAAACATACACATACATATACAAACAGACATAGAAACACACACATATACATACATACACAGAGATGCATTGATGCAGAAATAAATATATACACATACATGCACAAACACATACATACCATGCATATATGCATACATAAGCACATGTACACAATACATATATATAATCACATGTACATATACATATGCAAAAACACTACATAAATACATATATACATACTATACACATACATACACACACACATACATATGCACACACACATACACTCATCCCTTCAGCCATAGTCACACTATACTAGTTGTACCCACAAGTACTTCTATGATGAGGACTGTCATCTTTCATCCTCTGTAATAAAGAAATGGGCACAGGGATAGGAGTGATGTTCGTTCTCAGGTTAATGTATGAAATGTCTCCAAACAGCACAAAGAGACTCAACTAGTTTGTGTTTCCTATTTCCTCTACACAGTTGCCAACATTACCTGAAGGTCTGTAGAACTCAGTGTGACAGGGAAGTTGCCCACCAACAGCAATGTCTGTAGCTTGCATTCATGGCATTGTAACCCATACAACATCACAGCTAACTCGCCCTAATCTCCTATCACCACAGAGTAGCAGCATTTTCACTTGTAATAAAAATGGGAGAGCAAGGCCCTTTATAAAATGCATGGCTGATGAACACTGTCCACTTGGAGCCACATAAGTCACCATGTCAGAAAAGAGTAGGGGGGTGGGAGGGGGGAGAATCAGGTTCCAGACTTTGGTTAGTTTCAATGAGGGGGATGGGGCTAGAGAGCAGGAGGAAGCCAGGGTTCCTGGAAGGGAAGACCTGAAAGTCCACAGAACATGATAGAGAACCAGGAGGAAGGATGTGGACCATGCACACATAGTCACTCTATAAAAATCTCAACATTTCTTATGAAAGATTTTCATCACTCTTTCTATATTTCACCTACCAAACAACTATCTGGTCAGAGATAAATTACAAAAGCTTTTGGTTTTTGTATATTTTGCTTCGTTTAATATTTTCTCCATTGTGAATACATGATGGAAGCATGAAGAAAAAAATACCATAAGAACTGCAGAATTATAGCAAAGGTATTTGAGAATCAAACATATTTAAAACAAATGAAGTTTTCATCTCGGAAGACTACCATGCACATGACAAGAGAAAGCTTGGGCAGGGTCACTTAAGCACTTTGCAGCTTCCTGAAGATGAAACCATGTAGGTCTTACTACATCTGTGAACCTTGTTTGATGCTTGCCAGCTGATAGGCTGAGATCAAGTGTGGCTAATACATGTACATGTCTATTAATACATGTGAGACAAGGACTAGTCATGTATTTGGATTATGATCCACATGATCATCCAACTACAAATAGCATATTCATACAATCATCCATTTATCAGGCATTTAGAATGTGTTGGAATCCGTCTTTTATGATCACATTTGTAGAGTTTTGAATTTGCGCTAAATTGTGAATGTGGCTGGGGAACAGAAAGGAAACACAAAAAGCATCAAATAGAAAAACCACTTAACATACTTAGAACAAGTAGTCCACAGCTTTAGAAATACGACAGAAAGCTGTACCCTTGGACGTGAGAACTAAAGCAAAGCCAGAGGCTGAAGCACCAGGAACCCTGAACCTTCTCTACAGGTAGGTTTGTGAGCCCAGGCCACAAGCCCCTCCTGCCAGATGCCTGCCAGGCCCCTCCGGCACACTGGAGGCTGCTGCTTAGGAAGCTGAACAGTGGAGCAGAGACAGGAGTTATAATTCAGGGGAGATGGTCACATTCTAATGCATACACCGGATTAGAGTAGAAAACAAGCAAACAGGAAAAATATTCTCCAACTGCTTAACATGTGTCAAGCTTTGCACATGGACTTCCAAAGGGAAGACGCCTACACTCCTCCAAGGCTTGTTATCCCTGGACTCTCAGAACCCTGCAGTGAACTTCGGATTTGTCATTTGTACAGTAATTTCAGAAGACACAATACAGTACTTTCATTGCCAATGTATGATTTAATGTGACCAGACTTAGACATAATCCCATCAAAGAAAAGTGTGCTGTTATGTTAACTGCGATATTCCCTGACTGTACCCAAATAACGTGGAATAGGACAAAAATAAATAAAAACATAAAAATCCATTAAGGATTTTCATTAGAAAATCATTTTCATTGAAGAAGGAACAAGATAAAGAATTAAACATGGAAAGAAATGAAAATGTAAAAGAAACAAAAACAAGATACATAGAAAAAAAAGCCAAAGAGATAGGCATAGTTTTTACTTTTCTGACATCACCAGAGCCCAGATGCACTTAATGATGAATGCAGTGGGTCTAAAGTTAGGTGTGTGCAACCCGTCTATCCATACGTTAAATTCAAAACAGAATGTTTGCTCACCGCTATCCCCTTTGTTTTTAATGTATTGTATATGCTATGTGAGATATAAACTTCATAAAAATGAGACTATACATCATATATAGATGTGCCCAATCTCTTTCTTGTCCATGATTCACACATAGTATTCATATTCACATTCACACAGACACACACATGTATGCACGTGTGCAGTTAGGAAAGGTTTACACATGGTATTCCTTCACTCGTATGTCCAACAATGACCAGTCAGTTCCCACACTATGGGAGCACTATGATGAGCACTAAGACATGGCCTTGACCTCTCAAGAAACTCAGTCTCGTGTAGGACAATAAGACTGTGACCACAGTCAGATAATCAAATCAAACTTTTTTTTTTTTCCCCAAATGCTGCCATGTCACTGGGTTGCTTTCTTGGATCTTATCTACTGATTCAGAATGAGGGACAAGACCTCCTTTAACTACTCAACCAATGAAAGGAAACAAGAGTATGAATAGGCTGTTTTGGGTAAGTATATACTTTAATGCTTACCAATCAGATTCAAGATATAAAGTTCTACTAGACAACAATTTCTAAGAAATGGGATGCCTTCTCATCCTGTCCATAATTAAGAAGAAATTTGAGCACAGCATCAATATCAAGTAAACTAAATGATGCATATGGATAAAAAAAATGTGAGTGAATTCCTTCAACAAAGTGCACACCCCATTTTCTTTCAGCATTGAGCACATTACCAAAGCTGGATAGAATCCATGTGGGTGCTGTGACCTAGCATCTAAAATGGGGGAGGGGTCGCTAAAAGGCAACATTTAAAGGCCATCAAAGAGTTCAGTTTTATGAGTCTTGGTTGAGGTCCAGGAACCTGAACTTTTCATCATTCATTTTGATAAATAAACACTGAATCAGAGTTTGAAAAGACAGACGGAAAACATCCCGTTAGGACTTTGGAAACTTGAAAACCTTTTAGAAGTAAGTAAGATTTGAAAGAACAGACTATGCTGAGTTCTTCTTCCAAAGGTAAAAGGACTGAATAAATGCCACATTGTCATTTGAGCAATAATTAGACAATGTAAACTAAAAATATCCAGACGTCTTCCAGTGGATTTGTGTTTGCAACCACATGACATGGAGCACTTCAAGGAGAAACACAACAAAGAACTGCCAGGGACCCGATGTGTCTTTTAACAATTACACAGGGTGAGGACATGAGCACAATGTTTTACTGGTAGATTATGATGAAATTTCCATTGAAATGTTTTAAATGAGGGGTCATGAACTATGTAATCACACATTAGAAACTCACATGTGTTTAAAAATTTTTAACAGAAGCTTCACTCATATAACAGATGTATAGAAGTTATGTAAACAACAAAGAGAAAATAAATCCTTGAGATAATAAAGTCATGCTTCCGAATGGTGGAAAATGAGACAGGGGAGCTTCAAAGTCTAGACAAAGAATGACATAGGTAACTTGGGAAATCCAAGAAATACGGACTAAAGGAAGTCCTCTTCATTCAGCAGTCTCTAGGCAAAGCCCTCTGGGAGATGGCAGGACCACAAGTTATTAACCCCAGGCATCAGCTTATGGCAGAAAAGAAAACACTTGGTCCACCCTCCTCTAAATGTAACTGACATGGGTTTCCATGGGCCAGCAGCGCTTAAACGATTGTCCTTCATTTGTTCTTAAAAGAACATTGGTCAATAGCATCAAGTAAATGACACTCCCCTGCGATGACTGAAGGGAGATGCAGTGGAACACATGTGAGAGTGTTTAGATGCTGGGGAGGAAGGCGGGGAAAAGAAGGGTCATCTCATGGTCTGCTTCTGTCCTTGTTTTTCTTAACAGGAGCAAGTCACGAGTTATCTGGCTGACTTTCATATATGGTATAAATGGTAAAGACAACAACCTATAGATACATATTACACAAATCAATTATATACACAAGTATTTAGTGTGATTGACTTGACATGCGATAGTTATACAGAGTTTGAATTCTACTCCTTCTAGGGGCTCAGGTGTGGGTAAGGAAGACTTCACATACATTCACTGCTTTACAAGAACAAATGTTTTAAAGAGCAGAAAATTCCTTTAAAACAGTCTAGGGACATAAACGAAAAGACAATTGAACCATCAGCAATTATCTATTTAAGAATAAGTGAGTATTTTATTTCAAAAGGATGTGTGAATCCAACAAAATTAAAGAGCATCTAATCACACCTAGGGATGAGGGCAAGCCTTTATACTCGGGAGTGGTGCATTTGCAAGGTGGGAGCCTGAGTTTCATGTGTTAGAAGCTCAAAGGCATCTAGAGTGTACGGATTTCTCCAGGGAATAGCTAATCCCCTGGCCTGGGGCTGGACACCACAGTGAGACACCGTCTCAAGAGCACAGACACACAAACAAGCCAAGCATAAATTGCACAAGGTGAATATTTCGGTGTAAGAAATTTGATACAATAAATATGTAAGTCATCACTACAGTTTTGTCATTACTAAGACTGATGTGTATTTTGTGACAGGATCATCTCCACTTAGAGTATGTATCTCTGTGCTTAAGGATGAAAACGTTTGCTCCTTCACAGAGAAGGATGGAAGCCCTACTGTTTCAAGGAAGCTCCTGAAGAAGAAAAAATTGGGGTGGTGATAGAGCTGGATTCCTTAATAGGAAATGTGCAAATTACATTAAAGCAAACATTTCATAATCTAATGGGTTTTCCTACCATGCAGTCAGTGTTTCTCTGTTATTACAGTCCATTTGTTTCTCTATTTTTATTTTCTCTGCAAATTGTTTAGCTTATTACATGGCATCCACAAAGCCAAATCCCGAAATATAAAAAGTTCAGTGCAAATCAAGCCACAGAGGACACAAATCCAGCAGATCCAGAAGGGTACTTGATCTGAGTTTAACTGAAAATCTTGTTGTAGAAATTTCATCCTTTCTGGAGTAACACACACAGGGCCATCAACACAGCCGTCAGAAACCGCAGCATTGAGAGGATAAAAATAAGAAGGAAAAAAGTTTATTCCCCACTCCATGGATTCTATTTACATGTTTTTCTCTGGGGCGGTCCCCAAATCATTTCAGCACGCCTGCCTCTTACCTACATTAAACTAAGGAGGCATCTAGAGTAGCCACTCCTCACCAGCAGCTCCAGGTCTCCAGTGGAACCCCTACAATTTCGGAAATTACGGACAGTGGTTTAGAGGGGACATCTGTTTGCCACATACTGTAGTATAAAGTAAATGAGAGGAATTTTTGAGAGGTTAAGATGGTAAAATGCACACACAGTACTAAATTTTCTGAGGTCAACGGGGCTGGTGCCCAACTCTGTGATCGTCTCCTCACTGACCCAACTTTCTATTTTCCCATCAGCAAGTAAAGACATCTGAATGGCAACATTGTGAGATACGATACTTAGAAACAAGCCAATGCTAAGAAGTCCCTATTATGCCATGATACTCAGTACCACTGTACAATGCCTTTATTAGACCTAAATACATTAAGCTTGATTATAATCAATTTTTAATACCACTTTTTTAATGACACTTACAGCACGTGGCTCCCAGGAAGGCTCTTATAATAGGACGGCTGGGTGTATTTCTCCAGTGAAGGCTTCTGCTGGGATTCTATGGTCCACCTCCACTAAGTGTTCCCTCTGTTTTATGTCTGCATTACAATGCAGGCCCATTTTAAAGACGGATTTTCTACAACACCAGTTTGCTTCTTTCCTTTGCTTGCCATCACAGCCAGCTCCTGCCCATCCCCTTGTTTCATCTTCCTTCCCACGGGGCACTATCTTCTAGCCCTCCAGACTGGTCTGACTTGCATTGAGTCAAAAATATTAGGAGCTCCCGGCAGATCCTAACAGGAGGCTTCTCAGTTAACTAAAACAAAACCTTGAGGGATCAAGGCTGTGACTGAACCTCAAAATGTTAAGACCACTCATAGTTGAGTCCTGAGGGAACTTTGATACCACTGGGTTGAAGTCTTAGTCAGTGTGTGTGTGTGTGTATGTGTGTAGATGTGTGTGTGTGTGTGTGTGTGTGAGAGAGAGAGAGAGAGTATGTGTGTATGTGTGTATATATTTATACATATAAGGTATGAGAGGTAGAACCAGGAGGATGTATCAAGATATTTGAGCACACACACACACACACACACACACACACACACACACACACATACACACCTCTACTAAATTCTCTATTTCAGAATGTATTTTTGTATGTGTGTGTTTATTTTCTACTGTGCTCTTTAATTTGTTTTGTGATTCACACACTTGGTGATCTGTCCCAGCCTACATGCAGAATCAATGGGCATCACCAAAGAAGCCTCACTGATCAGAGATGGGCCTCAGACCTCTCAGATCATCATCACCTAACTGACAAATATGGCAGTCTCTCAGAGAGTCCCTTATGAAGCCTTTTGTCTAAGAGGACTGAGCATTCTTCAGCTCAGATATTTGAATCAGAGTCTGCTGGCTTTTCCCTGAGTCTGACTAGACTCGAGTCAGTGAGTGGTTAGTCTACTGGCCTGAGTCCAGTGTGCACGGCCAGAATGGTGCAGCGCCTGCTTCGAAAGTTAAATACATAACAGGTTTGTAAACATGCTATAGCTTTCAGGCATAGTGGAGTACTTAGCAAAACCCACCTTCTTAGTTCACAGACTCTCCTAGGAGAAAAGAGAAAAGGCAAATTATGCCTTCTCCAGAAACCCGTGTTCATGAATCCAGTTATACATGCCATGTCTCCACACATATCACGTTCCACGGGGGACGACGGAGGTTCACTTGTTATCTGGAGGCAGATTCTGTATCATTCCCTAAGTTTACTTAACTCGGCTCCCCCACCTACCTCCCACCAAAAGAAGGGTGGAGAGAACTGAGAACTCTACACCAGCCTCCTCCGAGGTCGCCACACTAGCTCCCTTTCCTATCTTCTTTATTTGTGTAGCTGTTAGACATTTTTGCAAAGAAGGGGAGCAGCAGCCAGGCTCGCACAACAAAAGACCTACTGTCACCGAGCCAGCCTCAGACATGGTGGAAACCGGCCCACAGGAAAAGGCCTGGCTCCAGTCTTAGGCCCCGGCCGAGTACAGTCACTATATTCAGTCAAATTGGCAACAGGTCTCAGTGTTCCTGGCTTTGAGCTGTGAACAAGGGTCGGGATTGAATAACCAATTACACAACCGCTGACTGAGTTTACTCAAGGTTTGCAAACTGCTATAATAGACCAGTATTCAGGCAACCGTTTCATCCCAGTCCAGGTGCACTGTCATATCTACCCCCGCGGTCCATTTACATGTCACTTTATCACATACGTCCGTCAAAAAGGTTAACACAGTGTCACACTCAATGCATAAATGAGGGGCTCTGCCTCTCCACTGGGCACTTCACCCGACATCTCTCTTTGTCTCCCGCTTTCCCTCTGTAAGTTAAACCAAGTTTCTGTCAGAGCTACAAAACAGTGTTTGAAAGAACAGTAGCTAACTGACGATGGTTTTCCAAAACACTGCTTACACTAATCGGCTGTTTGAACCACCTCAGTATACCAAGAATGTGACAGTTCTGCAATTTGACTATTCACAGTAGCACCCAAATTTGAGGCATTTCTATCAACCTACCCAGAGCGTGTCTTTGTCCTCCACCAAAGTAAGTATCTCCATCGAAGCTCGGGGGACCTGAGTTTTCCCAGTGTATTTCAACACTTGTCTTTAGACAAACTACAGAAATGGGATTTTAAGAAATATTCCTAGATATCTACACACCAGACCTTACCAAAGGAGTAACTCCATGCCAATAACCAGAATGGCAGACATGAAGACGAAGGGCTACCGGATGGCTGGGAGAGAGCTGGCAGGTTTTGATAGCTTGATCATTGTCTTTAAATCTTAACCCATGCTCGTGTGAACAGGACTTTTAGAGGTAATCTAATCATCTCCACTGAGGTTATTTATCTTTTAAGTAATGGATGCAGATTCTTAAGCTTTACACTGAAACTACAAAATACCAACTAAGGAAACTCAAGAAGGCACAGAGAATGGAAAGTCCCTCTATGCTCATGAAAGGAAAGACTAGTGTTGGTAAAGTGTCGAAGATACGGAGAAAATGTTTGGATTCACTGCAATCCCTAAAAAAAAAAAAAAACTCACTGGCATTCTTTATATAAATAGGAAGAATAATCCCCAAATTCAAATAGAACTGAAAATAAGACAAAGCAGTTCTGATAAATGACTTGGAATCATTATTGTTCCCAAATTATAATTACATTATAAGGCTATGATTATTAATATGCTATACATAAATTATATAGAAAATGAAACAAAATATAAAACCCTTAAATATATTCAACTATACATGGTCAGCTAAGATTCAACAATCAAAAGGTTGCTATGAGACAAAGGCAATATCTCCAGTGGATGATGGTGCAGAGACTGGATTTTCACACCCAAGGAATGCAATTAGATCTTTATCCTACAACAAACACAAATATCAACACAAAAGTATAAAAATCTAAACACAACAAGCTCCTTGACACTGACCTTGGTAGTCATTTTCCTCAAAATCTCACCCAAATCTAAAAAAATCGGAAATGAGTAGGATTACAGAAAACAAAAACGTTTTGTCATAGTGAAGGAGGCAATCAATAAAAACAAACAAACAAAAAATGAAGGAACCGATGAGTTGGGAACCATATCCACAAACCAAACCTTACACCCAGGATTTGATAAAGAACCAATGCAATCGATAGCATGAAAACTTAGAACCAGATGAAGAAGTGGGTGAGGGTCAGGGCCGGAGAGAGAGCTCCGGAGCTAAGAGGACTGGCTATTCTTGGGAAGACTTGAGTTCAGATCCCAGCACCCCCATGGTGGTGCACAAATACCTATAACTAGATATCCTATATCTATATCCTTCACACTCTTCTGACCTCCAAAGTCACCAAATATTCACATGGTACATATACATACATATATGTAGGCAAACACTTATATACATAAAATAAAAAAAAACAAATCTTTAAAAACAGAAGTAGCAAAGGATATTAATAGATATTAGATATTTTTCTACCTCTGACATACAAACAAAGTCTCGGTGCATGGAAAGTTGTGTCAGACTCCCAGGCATCACAGAAATGGAAGCCCACTGTGAGATTCTATCTCAAGTCTGCGAGCATGGTTTTTACCAAAAGGTAAGCCATCCCAGGTATTGGACAAGGTGGATAAGATAGCTCTGGCAACTATAGGACAGATAAAGTTCTGAGCATCCCTTATGGAAAACAATATGGTGATTTCAAAAGGAATTAAAAATAGAACTACCATGTGGACCAGTGATGCATTTTTCTGGGTGGGTACCCACAGGAAATGAATCATGACCTCTTAAATATATCCATACTCTAGCATTCTTCACAGCAATGATCATAAAAAAGCCAAGATGGGAGACAAACTGGTTCCCCATCATGCACAAACAGTTGAGCAAATGATGGTTGTGGGGGTTTGTATGTGTGTGCGTGTGCACATGCGTGGGTTAGTTACTTTTCTGTTGCTGTGATAAAACACCGTGGTCAGAAGCAGATGAAGGGAGAAACAGTTTATTTGGGCTTAAGGTTCTAGAGAGAGTCAAGAACAGTGAGGAGAGCGTGCCAGCAGGTGACTGGAGCAGGAAGCTGAGAGATCATGGCTTCAACCACATGCAGCAGGAAGCTGAGAGGTCACGGCTTCAACCACATGCAGCAGGAAGCTGAGAGATCATGTCTTCAACCACATGCGGCAAGCGGAGAGAGAACATGAAGTAGGGTGCAGCTCTAAGATCCCAAATCCAGCCCCCAGTGATAAATTTTCTCCAGCAAGGCTGTATTTCTAAAGTTCCTTCATCTCTACTAACAGTACCACCAAGTAGAGTCCAAGTGCCCCGTTACCTAAGCTTATGAGGGTCACTTCTCACTCAAACCATGCCAGTATGGAAATACTGTACTATTCCTCTTTATAGACGAGGAGACCTTGCCACTTGCCACAGCTTGGGTGGGCCTGGAGGATATCATGGTAAGAAAGAAAAATCCAGACAGAAAGCCAAACACCATGTGGATGCTAAAAGAAGGTTGGTGTGAAGGCAACAATGGTTAGAGGATGCTGGGAGTGGGAGACGAGGCTGGACTTGAGCAGCATAGGCTGTATGCACACAGAAAAGTATTACAATGAACTGTTGCATGAATCTTAAAAGTTCTTATTAATAAAATCAAACCCAAGGCCAGTTATTGGGGTCCATGCTGGTAGATCAGAGAGACAGAACAAGCCACAGCTATCTCACCTCGCCGGATCCTCAGCTGGTCTTGTCTCCTCAGACTAGAGGCCTCTGAGTCCTCATCCAGAATGGGTCTCAGCTGGATTACTGCTCAAAAGCCTGAATGCTTAACCAGCCAAAATCTTCTAGTTTCTGGTCCTCACGCCTTATATATCTTTCTGCTTTCTACCACCACTGCCTGGGATTAAAGGCTGGCTTTCTGGGATTAAAGGCGTGTGTCACCATGCTTGGCTATTTCCAATGTGGCCTTGAACTCACAGAGATCCAGAGGGATTTCTATCTCTGGAATGCTAGGATTAAAGGTGTGAGTGCCACCATTTTCTAGCCTTTGTATCTAGTGGCTGTCTGTTCTCTGACCCCAGATAAATTTATTAGAGTACACAATATTTTGGGGAACACAATACCACCACAATGAACCTCTTTATTCTGCTAATGATAACAATTTAAAAACCCAATAATTTAACAACCAAATAAACAGACCTCAAGGAGCAGCTCAGCTGGCGAGAGAGTGTGTAAAAAACTTTATCAAGCAGATTTATAGCAGCAAAATTTTTAGGTGTAGCTTGACTTGTAGTGATTTTTCATTTATTGAGCCCTTACTACGCTTAATGCTTGCAATGCCAAAGTAGCAGGACCATTATTCTGATAAACATATCTAATATTAGATCTGTAACTCACAAGTTTATATAAGTAGTGGAATCCTGAATTCACCTATGTGTTTCCATAACACACATTTAGTTTGAGATGAAGGTTTCACGAATAAATTTTTTATCTTTTTCATCTAAAATATAAACCCTCACTTCTGATTTCCTGACACACGTCTGTGAGTGCACATAATTTGTTCACTAACCCAATGGTGGTACAAAAGATAATACAAGATCTTGTCCGAAGAGCATAACTTCTGATTCTGTTCAGTCCCCTTGTTCTTACTCAACATCCACTAAAGAGTTTGTTGATCTTTTGAAAAGGATGAAAAATAAGTTGAGTTTTGAGTATTTGGAGGGTTTGGGGGACATCAAAATATTGGGAGAATTTGGGGGATGGCATCAACATAACTGGTATAAAAGTCAACATGAACTTAAAATGCACACGAGTCACTCAAGTGCTAAGCAAAAGGATGGTGGGGATGCCACAGGCAGGTGGCTGATGAATTGGGCCATCGATGTACCAGGGCAATGTCACACGGAGAAGGCTAGGAACTGGCCACACCATCTCTGAGTCTGTGGAACTGGTCAGTGACAAGTGTACTTGAGGGAGGGCTTTCACCAGAGTAACAGTCAGCTGCTGCTGAGTGCAGCCATGTTTTCAGGGTGTCCTGTGGCCATTAAGGCCTACCCTCATCTCTATCACTACGTCAGCATGACCCCTGGGGGCTTCCACAGCCACTGTGAACACAAGGCCAGCAGGCTGTTCTAATTCACTCAGCTTTCTAGAACGGTGACTCACATAAACACTTGTGGGCTTCAACATACGGATTTTGAAGCAGATTGGTCCCTCTACTTGGGCCATATCACTGGAAAAATGACAGGGAAATTGGCAGTAACTAGAAAAAATAATGAGGATAAAAGAAATGGTCATTTCACACATTGATAAAGATTTTTAAAATTATGTGTTGTTTGTTTCTTCCTATGGGTGTGTGTATGTGAGTGCAGGTACCACAGACGCCAGAAGAGAATATCAGTTCTAGAACTGGAAATACAGCTCACCATGAGCCACCCAACATGGGCATTGGAAGTGAAACCCATCTCCTCTGCCAGAGAAGACAGTACAATTAATGACTGAGCCACCTTCCCAGCCCCCATTTTACACAGTTTGACAATAATTACAACCAAATTAGCCAATGTGAGAAGTTTCAACCAGGTTTTGGAATATGGCGGGCTAGCATGTACAAATAACATTTCTATTTTTTTTCAACTGTCCACCAAAATTCTAACTTCAAAAAGGCTCCCGCAAGACAGAATATGGGAAGTTATTCTAAACAGATACATAAAGCACAAACACCAACTGTGTTATGAAGTCCTGACAGACTGTTAAGGCTTTGTCTTCCAAGCAATGAGCCTTGGAAAGTGAGGAGACAAAGGTGGATGGCAGACTCCACTCCGACATTCTCCCAAGCAACTGGGCTCTGTCCCCAGCCCATCACTTGACACTAAGTCTTATTCTCTGAGTCATTTTCTCTGAAGCAAAAATGAAGCTCTGGAGTGTTGCTTTGGCTTAGTTGGGGAAATGGGAAGTGACATCACACAATTTAAGCGCAGATAACCATTTAACTACTCAAAGGAGTTTTGGGGGGTGCTCCTGTGAGATGCATCTGTAATCTGAATCCATGATTCTTTTTTTTTTTTTTTTTGGTTTTTCGAGACAGGGTTTCTCTGTGTAGCTTTGCGCCTTTCCTGGAGCTCACTTGGTAGCCCAGGCTGGCCTCGAACTCACAGAGATCCGCCTGGCTCTGCCTCCCGAGTGCTGGGATTAAAGGCATGCGCCACCAACGCCCGGCTTGAATCCATGATTCTTAAAGGAGGGTTTTAACAGGGAGATTTTTAAAATTACGTGTTGTATGTTTCTTCCTGTAGGTGTGTTCTGTGAAAATGTGAAGAATCTAAAGATCTGACTTCTTTGTGTACATGCACACCATATTGTGCTTCCCAGCAAGGAAATACCCATGGCATGTCTCCAGGGACAAATTGTAGCATAGGTCTAGAGAAGCATGCTTGTCACCTTGGGTCAATTAAATGACTGCTCTCTTAGCAAGAATGTGTATTATAATCCACTTTAGAAGCTGTTATCTCTTCCTTACTTTGGATATAACAATATTGACACCAGTAATGCTTGCTGTTTATTTATGGTTATTATTAAGTGTGATTGTGAAGTCCATATAATGGTTTCAGAACAACTATCTGAGATGGGCACTATTGTTGCAATTATCAATTTTAGAGAAAACAGAGGCTTAGAAAGCTTGTTTCATTTTTCAAAGCCACTTCTAAGGAGTTTCACAGATTCTTCTCTAAACCAGTACCCACATTCTCTGACAATAAATGTGTGGTTCATCAGAAAAAAAAAATAAATGTATCATAACCTTCCTGAGTTCTTTCGAGTGGTCTATTTTTGAGATTTCCAGGTGCTCTGATCATTTGGCTTCAGAATGAAACCCAACCCTTTTTCCAGGCCCATAGCTTCACTGGGAAATTGTCCTGTGTTTATTTCTCCAGGGTCATCTTGTACTATTTTTCCCATCATGCACTGGTCAGTGCAGCCATTTTCATAATCCTCCAGGTTGCTGATTTTAGCATCCTTCTCTGTGCTGCCCTGTTCTGTTTGCTGTTTACAACACTCTCCTCTGCAAACCTCACTACTGCTTCCCATCTTCACTCATATCCCTCCTTTTCGGAAGAGTCCTGCTTTGATACAACACAAGCATGCCAGCCCTTCCCTTACTTCCACTTAATTTCTACCCAACTTCCCTACTTCCTATACATCATCTTAGTTACTAAGTTATTTGCTCTTCTTGGTCATTAGACTGCAGAAACTTGTATCTGTCCTGTCTGCTACACACTTTCATTTCCTAGGCTGACTTGGACCTCTGTGAGGAACAACAATCCCTGCATTGAGTGGAAAGATGTATGCTCTACAAACATGAAGTGACTCACTTTGCTCAAGGTGACTCAAGCTGACATATGACTCAGAGGTCACCCTTGGTGATGGAAAGGGCATTCTTGGAATTACCCATAATGAGAGGATGGGATGTGATAAATAAGCTTATTCATGTTTCTTAATTATGTCCATGGATGCCAGGCATCAAGGAATGATGTCCTAAAGAGTACATGGGCACTCTTGTTACATCTCATTAATTGTATTAAGAGAGAAAGCTATGAGAGTACGACAAAATAAAGGAAACAGGAATTAAGGCCACATACTTTCTTTACTCTCTCAAACAATTTTCAGGCCACATTTTCCTAATTTCCACATTTTGAATTAATTCAAGCTCTTTATGGATGCAATAATCCTAAAAAGGGTATAATAATATATCAATAATGAAGGCATCTGATTTATCCCCAAATCTGTAAAGACATATATGCATAACTGAGTAATTTCTTGCTGTACTTATCAAACTTACATCTATCTATATGCAATTTTTGAATTATATTAACCTATTTTTGTAAGTTAAACAAAAAAATCTTTTTCATTCTTCTACAGTGGAATCACATTATATAATTATTTATTTCCCCTAAATTCAGCTATGATTGATTGAAAATAACATTAAAAAGGGGGGGACTAGCAATTTTACAAGAGTAGATTGTCCGTGTGGATGAGTTCATGAAGGAGGAGTTGACCCATGACACAAAATGAGACAGCTCCTCCTCCTCTAGTCTCGGGTCCTGTCAGCTCCACACCGTCAAGCATCTCCTTCTTCTAGGGAGGGAGTTTCGTGTTTAAAGGCACAAACTTTTCATACACCAGGAAACACAATCAACAACCTCACAGAACTAGAAGACAGTCCATGCTGGGATGTGTTACAAGCCTGATCAAATGACAGTGATCAATGCTTGCCCTTGTGGCTGCATCCTAAGGCGTTTCTAAGCATAACTTTGACCATCTCACTGATTTCAGAATCTAAGCCTGGTTCACAAATCACTCCACTGTATTTAATACTATTTTATATGCACATCTGCTTTAGTGTACATGTTTAAAGAAGAATGATTTATTTTACAAGGGTTGCTCCCATTTCCTAACCAAGTTTTGGACAGAAAGTGGGGTCATTAACACCAGAGGACAAAGAAAAACAAACAAACAAACAAACAAAAAGCCTCACAAAAATTCTAGGTTCCAAGTTGAAAAGCTAAGAGGTATACATGTGTGAATGAAGACAGCATCCTTCTAAACAGCAGGCGAAAGGGGAGAATTAGTGAAAGGCAGATGAAGAGCAAGGTGTGGAACACTAAAAATAAAAGCCTAAAGAAGAAGCATGTGTGTAGGGCCTGAAATGGGCACCAAAGGTCAGGAAACCTATTCCAGAAGGCAAAGGCTATCAGAGCCGGAAGGAGCCTGACAGCTATGGAAAGGAAGCAGCGTGGCTCTCTGTGGGTAGGTATAACCAGACTGCCAAGGCCCTGTCCTTCAGCAGAGCTGGGACTCAGAACACAACATGAGCGAATTAAGTCTTCAGAAGGAAACTTTCTCTTGCCCTTCCCACGCCTCTTCATTCTCCCTCAAACAGTCCATTAAATTTAGATTCTCTCTTCTGAAAGGCGGGTGTTAGGAACAAGAATGTCTTTCCCTGAAGCTAGTGATAGGAGCTAAGATTTTTGCTGGAACCTTCCTGCCATTTGGTGTGAATATTAGCTATAAATCTCTGGTCACACTTCTTTGGTTGTAAGTCCTAAGATTCCTGTTCTAGAAATGATCTTTCCCCGTGCTTTGAAATAAGGAAGGCTATACAGATGGGTCAAAAATAATCTAAAATTCAGGTCCTGCTCAGCTATCACTGTGTGATCAAATTCTTATGTCCTCATCACATTTCTCAAGGTTATTTCTGTCTTGCCGAACTTGTCTATAAAAATGGACGGTTCATCCTCGGACTTTGGGACTTGATTCTGATGGCTGCTAGGTGACATAAAACTATTAAATACACTTGCTATATTTTGTTAGGCTGGTTTATGCTGGCTATGGCTTTCTATATGGGATAGGGAAGGAACCATCTTTGTCCTACAGCAGGAAGGAAGGGTTATAGGGCTGAACTGACCCTATGCAGTGAGCTACAGATAGACATCATCAACCCCAAAACTGGGGGTAAGAAAGAAAGAGAGAGAAAGAATGGGCATGTATCTTAATAAGAGGGTGAGAAGTTGCCAGTGCAAAGGAACACATCCTCACGTTATGTGCCAGTGAGGAGGACCTGGAAACGTGTGCCAAGCTTGGCTTCTGCACCTACTGAGCAGAGAGGAGAACGAGAAGCCTCCAAATTTCTCAAACATCCCAGTGAGACTACAATCACCTCAGTAAATTCAACCATTGACTAAAGCAACAACAACAAAACCACCTGATATCTTGCTAGATGAAATAACTCTCAGCTTACAGCCAGTGGCTGTGGCCTCGCTGCCCCCAACAACAGCCACTTCCTAAGGTAAACTTTGCAGAATGGGTTCCAATGATGAATGCTTGTGCTTCCAAATACACAACAGTGATCTCCATAAATTCTCATAATACTCTCACTTCATAGGAGACTCACAGGGCTATTCTGAGAGATGTGGATTCTTTGCTGTCTGCTATGGCCACACTGTCCATAAAAGCTAAAGAACAATTACCGTAGGAAAGCATTGTGCTTAATGCTAACACATCTGAACCCAGTAAATCAGCTGTCTCCGCTCTGCCTAACAGGAGTAATGCAGACAGATGCTCCTCAAATTCTCAAGGCTCTTCTGTGGGATGTGCCAGCAAGCACATTCAAATGGCCAAACACATTTTTAAAAAGTATGAAGACACATATTTAAAAATGATCTTGCTTACTGCGAGTATTTAAATTTTAAGTATGAGGATAGTTGTGAATTTAGCATTTGTGCCTGTGAGAGAATCATATTCCACTGAATCATACCCATGATATGGCTATTTCCAGTCCATATCATGAAGTTAAATTCTCATAGTTTAAACAAATGTATCGCAAGGAAAAAAATAATAGCCTGCATTTAAGTGCACGAGGATCAATTATTTCAGTTTTCTGGCAAATGTAGTTGATCTTAGGCAAAGCTTCTTTAAAGGACCCTGTTTTATCTATTTAACAAAGATGTAAAGAACTGTATTTACACATATGTATGTACATGTGTGTGTACACACAGTTATAGTGATGAACAGTATTTCCATCTTAGTTTGGATTTCTATTTTCTATCACTGTGATAAAACACCATGGCCAAAGCAGCCTGGGGAGTGAGGGGTTATTTCAGCTTACTGTTTGTAGCCCATCGCCAGGAAAAGCCAAGACAGGAATTCAAGGCAGGAACCAGAGGCCGTGGAGAAATACTGCTTGCTGGCTTGCTCCCTGTGGCTTTTTTAGTTTGCTTTCACCTGTCCAGGAGTGGCACCACCCACAGTGGGCTGGGTCTTTCCATATCAACAGGCAATCAAGAAAATGCCCTGCGGGATTGCCTACGCGAGTCTGGTGGGAACCATTTGCCAGTTGAGCTGCTTCTTCTTTTTCTTCTTCTTCTTCTTCTTCTTCTTCTTCTTCTTCTTCTTCTTCTTCTTCTTCTTCTTCTTCTTCTTCTTCTTTTAAGAAGACTCTGCTGGCTTGTGTCAAGGTGATAAAAAAAATCTAGCCATCGTAATTAAAACAAGTTATGTTTCATTTAACAAAACTGTGTGTGTACTCATCTGTGAGTATGCATCTGTATGCATGTGTAAGTGTGTGCATGTGAGTGTGTGTAAGTATGTGTGCACATTTGTATAAGCACATGTATATAGATGAGTGTGTGAGCACATGTATGTCCTTGAGCCTCTGGATAAGCTTCAACTAACCCCCAGTAGTTACCACAGGGATCTAAGCCATTTTCCCCAAATCAATACTTCTTGTTTGCGTTCTCTTGATAAAAGTTTACATTCTTACTTTATAATAAATACTTGATATTGTCAAATTAGGATTACCTGAAAAAAAGTTGACTATTAGATATTCTAGGTAATAAATAAAAGCAGGGTGAGTGGTGAATTACATTATTCAATTAAATGCTCATTATCTGCCTAACTGCCTCGCAGCAGCAGGGCTAGCAGCCAGTGCACCCTCCCATCCCATCCCATCAGAAGTCAACAGATCCGATCCGGATGAAAGGGAAACTGTGCTCAAGAGCAGGACACACAGCAACAGGTGTTAGTATCCTGTCGGTGGGTCTTAGACTGCCTCAAGACTCTGGCCTTGGGCGATTTCCCTTTCATCTGTACCCACGTGTATAAGGATGGATATGCACAATGCAAACTTAAACATGTTAACTTGTTGATACTTATTCTGTGTGTGACTTAAAAAAAAAATATCAGGCCAGAATTAGTCATGACATTCAGAATGAGGCAGGTTTTTAAATTTTATGCTTATTTATTTGCTTATGTATGAGCTCTACAACCTGGCTACAGGTTCCAATTTTGCATATGTAAATAAATGTGGAAGGAGAGAACTGACTCCAGATTATCTTCTGGCCTTTACCATCCCACATATAGCTCAAATGCACACACACACACACACACACACACAACAACAACAACAACAACAATAAATAAATAAATAAAATAAATGTTAAGGCCCAGAAAATGCGGAGCAGACATTTGCAGATGCAAACACACTTCCCTTGGTAGAACTGGCAGGAAACCCCCACATTTACCAGGATCATCACATTGTCACTGTTTCTTCCAGGAAGAGACCACAAGCTCCTTTTTGCTGAAACAGATTGAGTGGTGCCTGAGACTCAGCTGAAATTGGACTGTTAGAGATGTGTTCAAATCTGAGGCCAGAAGCCAAGGAGGGAATTCAGGCAGGACTCATTTCTGGAACATTCCTGAAGACCTGAGTTTAGATCCTGAAAACTGATATAAAAAGCCAGCTGTGGTGGCTACACCTGAGAGCACAGTGCTGGGGAAGGGGATGCATCCCTGGAGCTTGCCCATCAACTTTTCTAACTGAACTAGTAAGCTCCAAGTTCAGAGAGAAAACTTGTCTCAAACAATAAGGTGGTTGGGCCAGCAAGGTGTCTCAGTGTAAGCAAAGTAAAAATGCTTGCCACCATGACTGTGGACCTGAGTTTGACCCCTGGAGACCCATATAATAGAAGGAAAGAATTAGGTCCAGAAGATTGTCCTCTGACCCCCACATTCAAGGGGTCAAGGGAAGGAAAATTAAAACATAAAAACATTTGAATACAGACCTCTTCCCTCCCTCTTTTTCTTCCTCCTTCTTTTCTTCCTCCCTCCACCCCCTCCTCCCCTCCCTCACATTGTTCCTCCCTCTTTCATGTCCCATCTCTGATTTGCCTTGGCCACACAAACACAATTACTGTCTTTGGTAAGAATGGTCTTTTCTTTTTTCTTAAGATCAGCAGAAGATCAAGGAGAATTTGGAAAACAGAAGGAAATCAAAGGCCAAGTCCAGAAATTACTGATTACTTAGGCAAGGTGAGAGTGAGTCATGGCCATTGTTCAACAGAAGACAGGAACTCAAAAAGGCTAAAGAGACCAGTGAAAATGAATGTTATACACTTCTGGGATTGGCCAGCCAATCTGGATCCAGATGACTTTGTGTGGACTAGTCACACATACTTGCGTGACTTAGAGACACACAACACAGGTCAAATGCCAGCTTCATTCTGTTCCACTGGCACTTATGAGGCAGCTATCCAGGTCTCCCTTCAGCTTCCAAGCTGGAGAAAAAGGATGCAGTATTAAGGTACAAAGCTAAAACCTGAGCACATAGACATCTATTCTGCAATCATTTAGTTCACCACTCTTCTACCAAAGCCATATAGCTTGTGTTATCTTCAAGTGGGTAGAAATGATGTAGTGTTTTCTCCAAGCAATGGCTCACACTCTATTAGGGTGATAATAATAAACCTGAGAGTCAACTGGAAAAACTCAGAGATGTGGAGAAATAGAATGGATTTGGTGTCTCAAGAACTTGATGGCACTAACATAACTAAAAAGCCAGTGACAAAGTTCTATTTATTCACATATTTAGAGGTTGGTGAATATATGGAATATTATATGAATGGATAGATAGAAAAGAGTCAAAAAATTCTTATCAATATAATCATCACTCATTCTTCTAACATTGAGCAAATACAGAGAACCTCCCAAGTACCAGACAGCCATGTGTGAATTCAGCAATGGGATTCAGCCATGAACAACTCAGGCACTCTTGCCTGTCTGTCTTCACGGCGTTTGTCATCAAGAGGGCTACCAAAGGGAAGAGAAACTAATCACTGGTAACATAGCGTTTTACTTTTTGAAATAAAGCTACATCAGAACTTATGAGCTGAAAAATTTCTATCTGCAACTTTAAGATAAAAGCAAAGTATATTTAATGCATCTGTAAGATTCCAAACTGGAAAAAGAGCAGGTGGGTGAGGCATTTGGTTCTTGTCCCAATTCTTCAATCAGTCATTTAGTGAGTATGTTTGAAAATCCATGTCTTACAAAGATGTCCTTGGTAAGAAGATTTCTAAGATTAATTGTAGACTTATGGGTGTTTCTATGACTGGCTGGTCAATACCTTACATCTCTATATAAACAGAAACACATAGTCCAGGATCGTACAGGAATGGAACATGGCTGAGGGACTTCACAGACTACTTTATGTTCCTGTAGATGGTTCTGTTTGATTGATATGGGAGCTCCATCTTCAGTAAGGACCACAACTAACAAGTGTCTTGATACATAATAATCTTTGACAAATTTTACCAAGTGACTGATCCCCAGTCTGATGGACATTGGGCAGACCCAAAACACATGTTTTACTCTTTAAATGGGGCCTTTGGAAGTTGTAAATCAAAATCTACTGCCTTAAATACCTAAGTTTTCCGTTTCCATCAATTTGTTGTTGGAGGATTGGAGGAAATGCTGAACTGGTGCCATTCTGTTTCATTCAAACAGTGATTTATTTTGGAAAAAATAAGTGTTACAAAATTCAATAAAGATATTTTAATGAAAAGTCTAAATCATTACAAATATTTAGGGAATTTTGAAGTTTATTTTTAAAGGTTACATTTTTATCTAAAAGCATGCTTTGCTATGAAAAAAAAAACATGAACAAAACAGACTGAGTGATTTTGTGTTTTGTTTAGTTCTGGTCAATTCTAAACTTTCACGGGAGAACCTCATGGATAAATCATTTATCTGCATAATAATGTTACAGATCTCTATGAATTCCCTAAAGTATTCCTAAAACAGGAAAGTGTTTTAGAACAGGAAATCACACACTTGCTCTTGCGCAGGTGGGCGCACGCACGCGCACACGCGCGCGCGCACACACACACACACACACACACACACTCATGCACATGCACAGAACAAATACCTGGGATTCCACTTATCTATGAAGTAAATATATCACCTGGAGATCACTAAGCCCACCCAAATCTACTGTTTCCAAATTTAAGCAATGATAGAATTATTACTAATCTTTATATAATATTGTTAAGACCTTTCCACACATTCTTTTGTTTGTTGGTATTTCCTTTTCTTTTGGAGACCAGAACTACCAAGAGGAAAAGGAAATGATGAGACTTCTTCTTCTTCGTGTGTGTGTGTGTGTGTGTGTGTGTGTGTGTGTGTGTGTGTATTTTGTGTGTGTCTGCGTGTATGTGCATGTGTATACGGGTACCCACAGATGCCAGAAGAGGGCACAAGATTCCCGGAGCTGGAGTTAGAAACAGTTGTGAGTTGCTTGACACTAGGAAACCAAAGTTTTTTCCTCTACACAAGCAATAAGCATTCTTGATTGCTAAGACATCTCTCCATGCCTGAGGGAAAAAAATTAAATTTTCAAAAGTCAAAATTTAAAGTATTTATTTTTCTAGTTACCAACTTGGTGCTTTTTATTTTTGAAAATTAGAACATTATATAATAGTTTTCCCATGGCTTACCCCAATCATCTCCCAAGGACAATAACACCACAGTATAATGAGCTACAAGTTTTAAGGAATCACTGGTAGGGTTGGAGAGATGGCTCAGTGGTTAAGAGTGCTGGCTTCTCTTCCAAAGGACCCAGGTTCAGATTTGTAGCACCCACAAGGTGACTCACAACCTCCTGTAACTCCTGTTCTGGGGATCCAATGCTCTCTTCTGGACTCCGAGGACACTGGGCATTGTATGTGATGAACAGACAAGCACATTAAATCAATCAACCAACCAACATCTGGTTTATGTCACACCGTGCAGTATTTCCATAGTTTCACAGACATCCTCCACATTGATACATTTAGAAAAAACAAAAAACAATAACAAAAACAAAAAGACTTCTCTAAAAGGTTGCAGAAGCTGAGTTTGAGCAATTGTGTGAAGCTACTTGAATTCCTAAAACAAATTGTTTTAAACACATGCATTTTTCTTCTCAAGAATGATAATTACTGTCAGAATATTGATTACCTATCAAAGAATTTTATAAAGACTGAGAATATGATGCTGTAAGTGGCATAAGGTGTGTTTGGCAAGGACCAGCTTGGTGCATTTTCATTCAATGTATTTAAGGACCGCTTGCTTTTCATATGGCAGAGACCAGAACCCCCGGTGCTCTTAGAGGGAACCTTCACATACATTGTACCAACACAGAATTATTTCTTGAGGAGAAATTGACCAATAGGCAGGAGAGAGCAATGATAGCAAAGCATAAAAATTCTGAGTAAAATATATTTTAGGCTAAGTAAAATTTACCTTCTGGAGTCTTATTTATACTTAACACAATAATTTTCAAATATTTACCATCAGGTCAGAATGGGAAGAACCAAATATTTAATAAAATCAGGAAATAAAATATTATAAACGATGCAGATCATTTGCCTTAACATGTTTTTAACCTATTTTTAAAGAGTTTGGTATGTTCTGTGTATTTTCACAGTGAAATGAGGGGTTTGCTATACTCACAGCTTGATAAGCAGTAACATAAACCCCAAATGCAGTTGCTATGAGGCAGGACAAAGGGGCCCAGGAGACTCTTCTCCTGAGATTTGCCAGTTCTGTGGACTTAGGGAAATATACAACTTCTTTTGGCATTGGGTACTATTGTGAGAGGAACAAAACCACACAGTCACATGATCTACAGGGACTTTCAAATTGAAGTATTTGGGCTGGTGAGGTGGCTGAGGAGGCAAAGATGCTTGCCGCTAAGGTTGGTGAACTTGAGTTCAACTCTTAGGACACACACAGTAGAAGAGAATAAACCCCAACAAGCTGTCCTCTGACCTCCACATGACTACTGTGTACCGTGTGTACCCGCTCCAAATAAGTGAATAAATAGAAGGTAAGAAAAATGTTAAACCTCAAATAGTCTTTAAAGTGAAATAGATGATGATTATCTCAGTAGAAGCAATTTGATAAAATATCAATCATAGTATATAAAATAAAAGTTTTAAAAAGTAAATCTCTTCATGGCTAGGAGGAAATTATTTGCAATGTGCACTACATTTGTCTTCTGTTTTAAGGCAGTTTTAAGAAATATAAATGTACTTTTAGCTTGCTTTTTAAAAATCAGTTCTGTGACTGTTTACAAACAAACATTGCAAACTCACTAATTACACAATAAACAAAAATTTGCCGCTTACATTAAGTACAAGACAAAATCAGCATGGAAGTGTGAAAGTGTTACTTTAACTAATTCTAGCCCCAGGGAAGGAAGAAGTTTTAGGAACTGAAAGTTTCCAGTGTCAGGTATTTTCATTTTGATTTAAGTAGACTGAACGATTCAGTATCGGGGTGGGATGGCACCACAAAGTCACCTGTTTTTTCGGATGCTCACTCAGTCTCGCCCCACAAGCTACCAAGGGTTGCAGCTAATTTATGCATCTATAGCCCATGATGATGCTCAGTAGATGTGTAAACCACAACGTGGAGAATTAACACTTTCAGTGGTGCAAGCAGATCCTGGAACCAAAGAGTAGTCACAGGAACCCTGTACTGATGCTAAACTCTCAGCTGTTGGAGAAGCTGAACTGGTGAAATCTGAGACGGATGCAGAGGGATGACTCCGAACAATAGGAATAGAGAAGGGAACTCATGGAACTTCCTGACGTGCATCTGCTGGGTCAGCTTTGCCGTAATCATTATTCAGAGTGTTCTGGAATGTGTGGACTTTATTTCTGCCATGTAACCAAGAGAAAAGATTGTAGTGTGTGTGTGTGTGTGTGCGTGCGTGCGTGCGTGCATGCGTTTGTGTGTGTGTGTGTCCATCTGCATACATAGAGGCCAGAAGTGTCCAGCTCTATCACTCTACACCTTATCCTTTTAAGATAAGGTGTCATGTTGAACATGGAGGTCTAGAGAAAGGATGGTGGTCAAAATGTCCCAGTCACCCTCCTGTCTCCACTGGTAACAAGACTAAGGTTACAGGTATCCAAAGGTCACACCTGGCTTTGTACCTGGGTGCTGGGCAATTCAGTTCAACTCCTCATACTTGTGCAGCAAGTTCTGATCCCCTGAGCCAGTTTGCCAGCCTCAGACTTCATCTTATTGTGCATGTATCCCCGATAGTTAGAATGGAGATGGGGGTACAGAGAATCAGCACTCAGTAACTACTTAAGTTAATACCAAAAATTCCATCTATCAGTTCAACAGACTAAAGAAATGGCTTTAAGTTTTAATGAGAGAAACCTAACTTATAATATGTTTATTTCTTGAAAATACCAAGTGTGCAGAAGTGTGGACATACAGTGCTTGTAGCCATTGGGGCTAAGAAGCTTTTAAGTCTATAAAAGGTAAAGGCTTTCTGATATCAATAATGCTTGAATGGAGAGCAACGTGAACCTAAAGTCTTATTCATCCTAAAAATGTCACTATAAAATATCATCAAGGGTGACTTTAAACATGGCACAAATGAGAAACGGTATTGCAAAAAAACATGCTATTGCTATTTTGTTAAGCAGGGTCAGGGTAAGAACCTGTGTCCTCTGAATCCTTGGCCCAGCAGCTCTGGGTGGGGTTTGGGCTGAAAAGTATGTGAACGTCTTTCTTCTCCACATTAATGGCTAAAGGAAAATTACACACTTGCTTTGATGCATGGCTTGCAGGTATGATGAACACACACATCTGAAATAAAGCTATATCAATTTAATTATAATCATAATCATACTCCTCACAAGGAATTTCCATTGCTAGCTTGGGAATTGAAAGTCCTTATTAACAGAACACAACATAGTGACACACAGACCTGTTGTAGAAATAACCCAGACTGCCTGCTGTCATCCAATCTATTAATGACATTTCCTATTTGAATAGCTGTGGGACTTAGTCTAGAAGCACCGTGGATGTTTTGAGCAAAGTAAAGTCAGTTATGAATCCACAACTCGATGATCATGTCAATTACAGCTCGACTTCAGAGCGGGATGTTCAAGGAAATTGAAGGTGCTTCTATGTGGACCTGAGTCAGCAGGAAGGAGTGACAGAGTCACAGATGGAGCTATGCACAGTGGGAAGGGTGACTTTGTTGATCTGTTTTTGCCTCTGGAATTCCTGTAGCTGTGACTTGAGTCATGACAAAAACCAAGGTCAAATGGTTGTTAGGAGAAAGGGATAGAAAAACAGAAAGGAAATGAAGAATGGAGGTTAGAAGAAGAGATAAAAAGAGATACTAAAACATGTAAATACAGCCGGGTGAAGGTGGCACATGCCTTTAATCCCAGCAGTCAGGAGGCAGAGGCAGGTGGATCTCTGTGAGTTCAAGGCCAGCCTGGTCTACAGAGTAAGTTCCATGACATCCAGGACTACAGAGAGAAAACCTGTCTCAAAAAACAAATAAAAGAAAACAACAACCAAAAAAATCTAATAGCAAACAAGCAAACAAAGCAAAACCAAGAACAAAACCGTGACCATATATTGTTTCCATTGAAAACAGAACACAGTTGTGTGCAAGACACCGAACAGCGCATCTGAGGGTCCAACACACCTTCTGGTGATTTCCACCATGCAGAACTATTGTTCAAGCTGCTTCCAGTTATATCAAATCTATCAGATGAAAATAAATTGTATTTAGGTATGACAAAAGCTTTTGTGATACACACACCTGAGTGGAAATTGTCTCCTGAGTCCTCATTAATGGAAGGAACACTGGAGTTGATTTAGTGAACTATATTCTTATAATAGCATCTTTTTTATGAATTTTCTTTGTAAACTCTTCAATGCAGACTAATGATATCATGCTAAAGCATTGTTTAATAGAAGTAATTGTATCTCTGCCTAAGAATGGAGTGTGATGAATTCCTGCCTCTGTCCTCAGAGGAAACTGAGAAACTCTTCAGTACACCTAGGTTTGCAGTACTTAGATACAAATGTTCTGTTTGTCTGCTGAGCTTTTTGTAAGAATGGCACATCGGATTCAGATTCAAATTGACAAGACTCTAGAAAGTAAAGCTATATGTTGCTGATCAGATAGGCAAATAATTCTACAGTGTAAGTCAAAACAATTTGATAAATATTAATTGACTGCAAACTGTAGCAGGTACCATTCAATAGGAATAGAGAAAGATACTAAGTTTAAAAAGTACCACTATATTATTCTCTTTGTGGTTTGTTACAGATAAAGAGTCCTATAAACATAAAAAGTCTAGCAACATTATATATATGTATGTACAGATATATATATGTGTGTGTGTATAATTATTTATACACTATATGTATAGTCAATCTGTGAATCTTTTATTCAGATGGAAACAATGCCACATTTAAGTGAAAAAACTTTCCCAACCCTTAAATAGAAGCCATGTATCTCTCTATTGACAGAAACAATAAAAGAAATTGGCCCGAAAGTCCAGCTTTCAGGTATGGCATTTAGTACATTTAAAAGAGGAGGAGAGGGAGAAGGAAGGGTGGGGGACAGGGAATAAGAGGACGTGAAGGAGAAGAAGGAGGAGGAGGACCAGAAGGAAGCGAAGACACCTATTTCCCACAATATTTAAGAAGCTTCTGCCCAGTCCTTCTAACATTGTCCTTTACAATGATAGAAGGGAAACTATCCTTTCTAGTAAATAGGATGTGAAGAAAGCTCACCATCCCTCTCAGTGGTTTTTATTCTGTCTATTTTCAGCCTGTTCTCAAAGGAGAATTCGGTATTTCTTAAATTAAAACATCATGTGCATAGATCAGGAGCAATGACTCATGGCTTCAACACCAATTTGAGACAGTGTGAAGCTGTTCCTGGGCCACATGCTATCAATCAGAAGCAGCCCAGAATATAAGAGTGAGCCACTACGAATCTCACTACTATGCGGAAAGCTTCCAGCCGGCACACGGGCCACGTGCTAGCTTTCCCTAGCGTTTATCTGTGAGGGATGTGGTAGATGGATTTCAAACAGACTGCTTAAGTCTCAACTTCAAAGATATGTTTTACTAACTATAGGCAAGTTTTCTATTTGTGGTACATGCAGAAGTCAGCTCATCTCTGACGCTTTGCATGCTGGAAAATGTTTGTCTTTGGTCTTTCAGGAGACTTTTTCTTCTTTCATTACGCACAATACATTCTTCAAGTGTGTGCTGTTTTATCAGTAGCAATTACTGTCAATCTCTCCGTGTCCTCATTTCATAAGCTCTATCATAACTGTGTAGGAAGAGGAAAACAGAGGACTACAGGGATCAGCGCTAAATGTGCTTTCAGGCACCGATTGGGTTCTCGGAACTTATCCCCCACAGACACGAAGTGCTCAAGAAGCTTAGTGTTTCTGACGAACCTGCCTCAAGTACTGAGTTACAAGACAGACTCAACTTCTAAATGATCTGTGTGGATCAATTCATTTCTTAGCAGCACTTTGAAAACATTAACTCAGTCCCTAAAGATTAATCTTCTAATGTGCTACTATAACTCATTAGCCCATTCTAATTGTGGGGAGCAAGCAAACTACTTCCAAGAGATCTGGAAGAGACAAGCACCTTTACAAATATGCCAGGTTTCATTCCAAAGTCTACAAGGAGCACACACGGGAAGGTGAGAGAAGAGGAAACCCAATCTTGCTGTCTGGATAGAGCTAAGTGAGCAACCTTGATCTGGATGCTATGGAATGTACGTGAGGAGGAAAATAAGGCAAAGGACCCAAACAAGGGAATCTGAAGCTTGAAGTACATTTAGAAGACACCCAAACTATGCCACAGTGAACCACACTTCACCTCGATGAAGCTCACCTCCAGGATTTGTTCTTAGGATATCCTGTGTAGCATCTGTCACAGGATGCTTTCTGTAAGTATTCTGAAGAGAGGGAAGGGCAAAGCAAACGATAACATCTTTTCATCTGTGCCGAAAGAGGATCAGGATGGAAAATGTGTACCTAACAATCTGGGCTCTATGTGATGATCGCTACAGTAATAACTGTAAAATGGCAAAAACAAATGTATGAGCTAGAACAGCATTGCCTCCATTTTCTCAGTTGATGTGTTCTCCTTAATTGCCAGAAGATATTATTTTTCACCACTTAAATAATTTTCCCTGGCCGGGCGGTGGTGGCGCACGCCTTTAATCCCAGCACTTGGGAGGCAGAGGCAGGCGGATCTCTGTGAGTTCGAGGCCAGCTTGGGCTACCAAGTGAGTTCCAGGAAAGGCGCAAAGCTACACAGAGAAACCCTGTCTCGAAAAACCAAAAAAAAAAAAAAAAAAAAAAAAAAAAAAAAAAAAAAATAATTTTCCCTGAGTTTATGTGAATTTTATTGTGCCACAATCACTTCTTAAGTGTCATGATTTTGCAAAATACACATTAGCATATATTACAATATGGGGAGATTTTGAGAAAGGCATTGTTTGGAAAAGAAATATCCTAACAATAAGTGTATCATGTATTGAGGAGGTAACTCAATAGAAATTTTATGTCACTAAACTGTAACTTTTGCTTTAAATATCTTTCCTGGCTCTTCTTTGAGTTTGGAGGCAGCTCTACCTCATCTCGGACTCAGGTTCTGTTGTAGACATATGTATCCTTCTGTGAGCAATTCTCTTTATAACCCCTACATCTCCCCGGGGAGAGACTTAACTCTCCTACACTCCCATTATCAACGCTATGTAAATTGATCCTGAATCTTGCTACTTGTGGCATCCAGATGTGTGTTCCCAAGTTTCTTAAGTACCTCATGTCATTTTCTAGTCATAAATCAACAGATCCAATCTTCACATCTCCAACCCACCTACCAGCAGCTCACACATACTAACAGTACAGAGGTAAAAGCAGCTATCACTAAGGGTGGAGGACTAGGAGCCACATAATCCAGAGCCCCTTGATGGGGCCCAACTACAGAGTGTGGAGCGATAAATTGTATGTATCCATTCTGTGCTCTCGGACACGGCCTGTCCAAGCAAGCATGCTTGAAATAGCCCTTGTTTTTGCTGGAGAGAGCCATGTGTTACAGAGCACTTTGCCTGCAGTAAGAACTATTTTGAGCACTTTATGGCCACTAGGCATGGTGGGAAGTTCAGAGAGGCCCATTTACAGAGTTGAATTCTGTGAGTGCATGTCAAACATTAAAGTTTGGAGCAATTATGTTACAGATTCAGCCTATTAAAAAATACAATAGCAAGATTATCAGGTCTTGTGAATTGTGGTCCCTATTTTATAGAATACTTTATATGTGGAAGGGACTGAAACTCAGGAACTAACTTCTAAATGGGGAATGAGATGCCATCATGCATGCGGCATACATTAGTCAAGACAATAGTTTCCAGAAAGGACAAACAACAAACACAAAAGGTTGTACCAATTTCTAATAAAAACTCATGTCCAATTGGAGGCTTTAGGGAAAATTAGCAGATGACATAGAGTAAAACTATCAAGTTATATTTTCCTTATGCTTGATCCCTAATTGGATACATTTTTAAATAGTATTTATGACTTTGGGTCTGTAGGTGAGACAACATTTACATAAACTTAGCTGTACTAGGAATATGGACACATACACATGCAGCATGTAATGCAAGGTCTTAGGGAGAATTTAAAATATCAAACACAAGAAAGAGCACGATAATGTGTCTAGAGAAAAGGAAATCTGACAGTGGGTTTTAGAAGAGAGTAAGCACAGGCTGGCAAAAGCCACTTTTAGCTAGTCAAAACTGGGAATGCCTCAAATAACTTCAGTGCACTTTGCTTGCTGCACATGAAAATGTAGAGATCCGGTGCTGTGCTGGGTGCTGGCAGGGGTTCTGTGGGTGCCTGTCCCCTCCACTCATGACACCCTCTGTCTTGCAGGCTGTCAGATCTTGCTCTCACTTCCCCTTTTCAGAAACGATCCCCAGAAAATCCATAGTATCCATGTGATGGTCGCTCACCTATGCTGCGTTCCACCATGAAGTTGTCTTAAGGTGAACCAGTGGCTGTTTGAAAACACCACGGACTCCAAATCCGAGACTAAACCAAGCAAATAAAGCCGAGGAAAGAACCCAAAGCTTTTTATTATCTAAGAATTGTGCTTTTACAGAACTTCCACCAAACTTACACTTATCTCCTTTCTTAAAGCGAGCAGATACATATGTGAAATTTTTTTTCAATGCTGCTAATGGTGTGTGTGTGTTTTGGAGACAGGCTCTCATGTAACCAAGGCTGGCCATGGACTCTCTATGTAGTCAGGGATGACCTTGCACTTGTAGCTCCTTTGCGTCTACCTCCAGAGAGTTGGGGTGTGGGCTGCCCTGCCTAAATTTATGAGGTGCTAGGAATCAAAGCCAGACCTTTGTACATCTAGGCAAGTCCTCTACCAATGGAGCTGTTGTCTCACTCTGTTGCCAAAAAGTATTAATAAAATATATCTGAATCATGAGTGACTCCAGGATTTAACATTTTAAAAAGGTACTTACCATGTAAGACACTTAGGCAGCTGGCATCCATGGGGGGCCGCATTGTGCCATGTTACTCTGTTAGGTCTTAGTGGCCAGGGGTGGATTATAGACTAAATGTACCAGTGGCTTATAAGGACAACAATTATTGGAAATGTCCAGAAGGAATAGAACCAAACACTGTGTGCTACCCAATTGCAAACAGTAACTTTTACACATGCAGATGTTTCAGAAACACTGAACTAAATGAAGACAAATAAAACTTCCACACAACCATGGAAACCACTGTGTGTTTAGAAAAGCCATGAAAACAGTACTTTAAGAATGGAATACGATTATGGGATTCTAATTTTTTCTCCCTTTCTCCCCAATTTCTTCAAATGCTGCTGTGTGTGGAGTGTGAACATGTAAAATAATGGGGAGTTAGGGAACAAGATGTTGAATCAGTACATGAAATACATATGTGTACGTTATGGTCACTGCGTGTCATCAGAACACAGACATGCCTGTGTTCACAGATGGACAGGGCACAGTGAAACAAGGCAGGCTCAGACTAGGGGACCGACTCTCTTAGGGTACAATGCTTGCCGACCCTGCACTTACACAATACAGCAAGTGATCTCACTCCTAATAGATGCTAAAATGCTCAATGAAGTACTTTTAGCTGAATTCAAGATCACATCAAAAAATATGAGCTACCAGGATCCAGGTGGCTTTACCCCAGAGATACAGAGATGTGTCAACATATGGAAATCAATAAACAAAATCCACCACACAAAAAGACAGAAAATGAAAGACAGAAACCACTTGCCATCTCATTCGATGCAACAGTCCTTCATGATAAAATTCCTGGAGAGACTAGGAAGACAAGGGATGTACCTCAAGATAATTAAGACAATTACAACAAGCCCATGACCAACATCATCCTAAATGGAAAGAAATTCAATGTATTTCCACTAAGACCAGGACCAGGATGCAGAAGTCTACTTTTACCATACAGATTCAATACAGACCTAAAGTCTTAGCCACAGTAATAGACAAATGGAGGAGATCAAGAGGATACACTTAGTCAAAGTATCCTTATTTGCAGATGATAGAACTTTATATACATGATTTTGACCTAGTACCAACATCATACACCAACTTTCCTATGAAACAACATGGTTCTTTGGGCCTCCTACTTTCAATGGGTATGGTGGTTATGCTTCATTAGAGAAATGCCCACAATGATATCCATCTCTTTGCACATCCTTCATTGATGCATTTAGTGCAAAATGAACTGACAAGGATTTCTTTGAAATAAAAGTCAAAGATATTTTTAAAAAATCATTTAGAGAAAAACACAGCATTTCTTTAATATAATACTATATCAACAGGAAGGCATTACTGATTTTTTTCTTTAATGGATGTACAATTATTATGAGTTGATTTTAGTGACTATAAAAGAAGTGTTTCTTTACGTATTTACTTACTATTACCTACTTAATTATATATTCATAGAAGTGCATTGTAGATCTAGTGCTGTATATGGTCTACCGAAGGAAAACCTGCCTAATGTGAGCACTAGAGTGAACACAGCTGCAGAGCTGCCAAGGCTTGCTGCTCTCAAGTTGCCTGTGCAAGCCTCATACAGCCAGTCCTTAACTGCAGGGTTGAGGGAGACCCCACTAGAAACGGGCACAAAACACTAGCCCCATTCTCTACTCTTCCCTGTGGCCTTAGGGGTTGATTCTTATTTATTTTAGCATTCCCTTAGAAAAATGGGCTATGGTCATCCATGTCTTGGTCAGTCATTTAATAGAGGTGAGAAAAACCAAAGCAATTTTCACGGAAAGTATTTTGTGTTCTTTACAATAAGAACATTTAAAATCTCTCTTTCCCCCAAAGCCCCTAATCTCCATAAGGAATCTGAGGCCAGCCTGGATCCTATGACAACCTGCCTCAGAAAAACAAAATGATTCATTAGTATACCTAATGCCTGACCACCTAAGCCTGGCAGTCCATGCACTGAATGTTAGCTATTTACCTCCATAACTGACAGAGAGCTGCAGACCAGCGGCTGCAGTCTCCTCAGTGACCACACCTAGTGTGTGTCCATGTGCAGGAGAAAACAGCCAAGCTCAAAATCTGAAGTGCCATTTCTTCTGTGTGTCACTTTCACATCATCAGAAAGTTGAGAAATGAAACACACACACACACACACACACACACACACAAACGTCAGATCAATGTCAGCAGTAGGATGTCAGTCAGAGATTCCACTTGAAGCAGTATGTTTTCATCAAAGAAGTTCGGGTGAGGCACCTATGCAAGTGTTACCCATCTCTTCAGGAGAGTCAAATATAGTGTTTAACTCAGACAGGTGATTTTGATGCACCCAGCTGGTGTATTATTAAGTAGCATTTCTATAAAGTTTTTGGTAAGAGAATCTCAAGGTAAAAAGTCACAGCACTTGATGGTGAGGTTGCTGGGTCTCACCACATGTCTTGTGTGCTTAAAGCTGAGTTGGGAGATCTGAGCACACAAGGTATTCTTTTATGCTCCATGGGTGCAGAACACATAAGCTGGGGTGTGGCCTCCCTTAGAACACAGCAATGCTCAGAACTGACTGAAAAATAAGGTATCATCCACATTACTGAAAATTCCACCTCTCTCTCTCTCTCTCTCTCTCTCTCTCTCTCTCTCTCTCTCTCTCTCTCTCTCAGTATATGATATAAATATGTAATATACCATATGATAGTACTATCATTTATATATCATCTATCACCTATTATCCATCCATCCATCTATCTATCTATCTATCTATCTATCTATCTATCTATCTATCTATCTATATCATTGTGATCTATTTGACATCTATGTATCATCTATCATTCAATCTATCATCACTCTATCATCTATCTATCTATCTATCTATCATCATCATCATCTATCTACCATTTCTCTATTCATCTAATCTATCATCTATCTATCTATCTATCTATCTATCTATCTATCTATCTATCTATCTATCTATCTTCTAGCTCTATCTTTCCATCTATTTATGAGCCATCCATCTATCTGTTGCTGTCTCCTGGCACTGGCTTTTCTTAGTTGCTGCTGTGGGAGATCTGAAAGCACAGCAAGCCTGTGGAGAACTCCCACAAGAGCTGCTTTTGGAGTTTCATTCTGTTTGGTGAATAAAAGTTACATTGTGATTTTAAACACAAGCTCCCTTTCTGTACCTCAACTATGTCCCTCCAACTTTACCTTTTTATACTTGCTTTGGATCCCTTTTTACTAGAGTTCACACAAGTCCTGCCTTGTAGCTAAACGGAGACTTGGGTGGAGTCTTGTGTGAGGGTGGTTTTTGTGATGTGGGTGAAGCTTGCATGTGAGTGTGTGCTTATGTGTATGTGCCTATTAACTGTTCAAATAATCCAGGAAAACAGAAAAAAAATGCTGAATGGGAGTTCTGTGGGAAGGGCTAGCCAGGCAACAGAGGTGTAGCTGTGCATTGGGGAGTGAATTTCTGAAGATTCCTGCTGTACAATGAACCTACAGTGTGCAGAAGGCCACCCTCAGGAAAATATGTGTTTGCATTCATATATGTGTGTGTGTATGAAATATAGAATTATTTGTAACATGTGTATTGATTACTATTTTCCCCTCCTTGAAAAAAAAAAAACCTTCAAAAGAATGGAGCTTTCTGGGATTTAAATAGCAGGGTAGCATTTAACTAATAAACTAGAAAATACTCCTGGGTTTAGATGGCAAGGTCAAGAAAGGATGTAATTTAAGAGTCTGAACCCGCTTGTATGTAACTCCTGTTCTCCCACATAAAAGGATGTCTACAAAGCCCCTAACTGTTACCTCTCAATGCTCAATCATGTAGCAAATCCTTTGAGCTTCAATTTAGCTGTGATGAATACTTTCAAACTTTGATGAATCCATGGTGTTTACAATCTGAATTATACACAGTCACTACATTCAAAGTTATTTTCCCTACAGTCATTGCCTGCAAAAGCTAAGACCTTCCTTTCTTTCGGGTACATGCAGCAATGGATAATGGTGAAAGCTTTGTATAAGTCAGTAAGACAGTGATGGGTGGTAGGGAAAAGCGGAGAAGGCATGTCCCTGAAGAATGTGTTTCGGGACAGGGTAGAGAAAATTTTATTTGAAATCCTCTTACCAGCAGTCAAGGGTCCTGTATTTAGTCATGTTGAGAAGTTGACACTTAACAATCATATCATGAAGGACGGTGTTAGAGAATGTTGTAGACAAGGTAGGCTAAGAATAAGAGGCTAGCAAGCATGGGATTTCCCTGTGTAACTGGACCTTCTTAGGAACCAGGTAGAAGGAAATAAAGTCTGCATTAAGCTTTCAAACTGTGTCGAACTCTTAAAATGTGTCTCTTAAATGAAGACCAATTTTTTTCCTAATTACAAAACTGTAGGGTCTTATAGTTCTCATCATGACAGAATGAACTGAAAATTACCCAAAGGTCTCTGTAATGTGGCAATTTCCATTACATTTCACTGTGTTGATTCATGCTTATGGAGTAGTGCATGCACGTGGGGGCTGTGTTGAAATATTTCTGCACTGCAAAGCTCTGAGATAAAATATATTTATCTACACATGGAAGAAGGTGGGGGTCAAGCTCTGATGTTTATATGGTGTTATTATTTTTATCTCAAGATTTAGGGAAAAATTAGTAACTAGTTTATACATATTTAAAAAATCAAAACATGAGTCTGTCTTGAATACAAAAATCTGAAAACTTACCTAGGTTCAAAGTGGCCTTAATTAATACTGATGCTTAATCAGTTCAAATCATTTTTCTAAATACAATTCCTGAAACCTTCCTGGTCTATTGGTACCTTAATTAACTAAACTCTTCAAAAATAGAAGAGTACCATTTTCCCCCCGACTGGTATTAGCACAATCAGATTGTAAAAGGACCTCGATGTCTGTAAATTTGTTTCTTTATAGCCTTCCAGCAGTTCTTCTGAGCTGACTGGATGGCTGAGGACACAAGCAGGCATGTTACAGACACGCAGGCATGTTACAGTCAGGATACACTATCCTTGAAAGCCCAGGGCTATGTGGCCAACTGACCAAATTCCCAAGCCATGACATAATAGTGAGACCACCGAGTCCCCTTTGACTTGAGTTTTGGGCTTGACATGACAGTGAAAAAGAGCTCCAGGGGTGAAAAGTTACTGTGTCCCGATCCGATCTGTGTGCAGACTTTGGGCAAATATCTGAAGTCTCCACAACTTTGCCACTGTTCTGTGGAAACATCACCTCTGCCGCATCTTCTGTGTGACTGTCAAGGCACCATATGGGCTTATTCCCCAAGGTTCCCCAAGAGCTTGCAAACACTGCCTTCAGCAGTCCACAGCCCAGCTCCCCATTCTTCTCTGAGATCACTTCCTTGTCTCTCCCCACTCCTCTACCCCTGCTTGGTGTATTTCATCCAATCCCAGTGACCCACATACCTCCAATCGCATCAGATCTTTCCTACTGTTCAATTTTTAACTGGAAAAGTCTTCCCCATGTTCAAGACTAAGTCAACTACTTCATGTTTTGCTTAAATGCTATTTTTCCACTGAGGAGACTTACAAAATCTCTGCTTATCAGACAAGCTAATTTTCTTACTGTATTTTAAACTTCAACTTCTCATACCAGAGATCCATAACTACAAAGATTTCTCCCTTCCTCTCTCTGATGCCTCCTGCTCCTACCTGGCTCCACAAAGCTTGGACCCAGATCTGACTAGTTTAATTACATCCCAGTTCTAATGGAGTGTCTTACCTATGACATATACAGAATTCTTGTTGTTTTCTTTCATGGGTATCATTCTGAAACACTAAAATTTAAGTGTCCATATTCTTTTATTGGTTGTATAGGTAGAAACTTATAGGACACCTTGGCGTATTATATACATAAAGTTTGCACTTTGTCATACAGTTAACAAATGTCACAAAGTTCATAGAAATTCTGTACATGGAAGTACAGGTTCACCTATATATGTATAAACACACACATATATACATATTCAATTACATACAAATACACACATACATATAATAATTATGTTTTATTTCTGAAATGCCAAAGGAGAACTACAATTTTGGGTCAGTAGACTTTTTATGCGTATGTGTGTATATATAGACAGGAGTATCTATATTTGCATATACATTCCTACTGCAATACTAATCTCTATAGTCAAGATAGAGAATCAACCTATATGTTCAATGGTGGATGAACTGATAAAGAAAATGAGCTACTTATTCATATAGAATATTATTTATCAATACAAGATTATCATTTTTGTCTCTTGGGGCAACCGAGATGGGGCTCAATACTGTCCATTCTATAGTAGTGACTTCTAGAAGATAAGGACTTAATGAATAAAAGTTAAAAATTGTTAAGCATATTAAGTTATTTGGATTCACCAATTTGGTAGTTTTAATACTAAGACAGCATTGAAATAACAGTTTATGCCCTGTATACAAACTTTTCTGTCGTTTGAAGTCAGAACCCTTTCCCTAGCATTTATTAACTAAAAACATGATGTGATAGACCTAAAAAGGATAAAAACCTTGTAGAACCAACACAGCAGCATTTCTCTTCAACAATGTAGTCAGCTCTGGTTTTGTTTGATCTAAGAAAAATCATCTATTATTAGTAGATCATGACTGACGTAGAGACCCACAACTGGCCAAGGTGCAGAAAATAAGAGCATGTGGAGTTCTGAGTCCTAAATGGAACATTTACAAAGCACCTCCTCCTCCTGAAGCTCACGGATCACTGTAGGAGAGAGAGGCAAGAGTGCCAGAACCAGAGGTTGTGGTTGACTAGAAGGAGACATTGTCTTCTGGACACAACAGGGCAGCTGAACCCTTGAAATCACAGCTGTGATGAAGGCATGCTCCAACCAGATCAAAGCCTAGCATGAAGAGGGGCATTGGCCATGAAGTCTCATGCCCAGCTGAGAACATTTTGGCAACTGTTGCTGATAAGGATGGTTAGATAATCTCTAAGAACACAGTCCCTAGTAAGCTGACCACACTCCAGTGGAAGACTCAAATTCAAGAATAATGGGTCAGCACAAACTGGTCTTGATGTTTTTTAAAGGACACAAACTTGGATGGATAGAGAAAGATGGCGTCTATTTGGGAAGAGCTAGGGTAAGAAGTTCAATAAGATCAAACACATATGAAATTCTCAAAGAATTAAAACAACTATTATTTAAAATTATTTCAAATTTTAAATGATTTGCTTACTTCAAATTTGTTATACAGCAAAGGATGACCTTGAACATATGACCCTTCTGGGGTTATAGCCATGTGCCACAACACCTGGAAGTGTGGTGAGCTGGGGTAATAGATGTGTGCCACAACACCTGGAAGTGTGGTGAGCTGGGGTAACAGATGTGTGCCACACCTGGCAATGCAGTGAGCTGGGGTTACAGATGTGTGCCACAACACCTGGCAGAGCAGGGAACTCTTTGTAAGACGCTTAGTAAGTTTCAAACCAAAGACACCGAAGGCACATGCTACTTGCTGATGCTATAAAATGGAAACCAGGGAACCTCTAAGGCAGTTCCAGCATAGAATAAGATGACAGCAGTTGCTGGAATGAAATGGAGTAGAATACTTTTGTTTTGTTTTTTTTATTTGTTTGTTTGTTTGTTTTTGAGACAGGGTTTCTCTGTGTAGCCATGGCTGTCCTATGTAGCCCAGGATGGCCTCAAACTTAGAGATCCATCTGCCTCTTCCTCCCAAGTGCTGGGATAAAGAATTCACCACCACTACCTGGCTGAGTAGACTACTTTAAAAAGGAGATATTGTGAACTTTGTATCAGAAATGTCACTGAGTAAACACTGAATGGTTATTACACTTACTCCTAGTGAAGGTTCAAGCTCTTTTAAAATAATTTTAACATGTACATGGTATTCAATAAAGAAAATAGTCTTAGTATTGTTAACATTATTAACATGAACAAAATTCTTTGTCTAACAGAATAGTAAGTTGCATTCTTACAGTTAAGATCTAAAAGATCTTAGCTGCAGAACTCTACTGGTTTCTGAACAGAATTCTATAAATATAAAGGCTAAAAATTTATTTTAGGGGCAGCTGAGTGCTTAACAGTATTTGCCACCTAAGTCTGACAAGTGGACTCTCTAACTCCAGAACTAAGGCAGACACAGGAGCACAGACATCTGGAATCTTAGCACACTTAGGGACGGATGGGGAGGCTGAGACAATAGATGCCCTGAGAGCTCAAGGGCCAGCTGGCACAGCCTGCAGAGCAGCAACAGACATGGGTCAAGGAAGGTGAACAGTGAGAATCAAGACTCAAAGGCTAGTCTATGACATCTACATGCATGTCTTGGTGCACATGCATGCATACACACACACACACACACACACACACACACAAACACATATATATGCACACACATGCCATATTTGTTTTACCTATGGAGATTTAAAGATGGATGGATTTCATTTCACCATAAATCATGATCTAGATTAACTTTCAATCATATTATTTCAATGCAATATTCTAGAGATACTGAAATTGAGTATAAAATTTAAATTAAGATATAACATGGTCTCATACAGCAGTGCACCTAAAAACTATCAGATGTATTCTCAGACTGAGACCTAATCTGCACAATCATGGAGAGAATTACAGTGCTTTCTACTTCTGGTACCCAGCATCAATAAAGATTTTACAAAACTGTGGTCACTCTATGCCCCAGTATGGGGAGACATCCATGAAACTTGCTAATAGAGGAATGAACCACTATCAGGTGGATGAACCAAAGAACTATCTCAGAAGGACACAAAGAATGGAAATTCTGCAGAAATAGGGCATGACGATAGTAAGTTCAGCTGTCACTTTTCTTTAAAAACAAAATGAACTTTGAGCAAAATGCATTCAAAGCATGAAGTACCCAAAGCGCTAATCTATGAACACAGCTGAAGAGCAGAAAATGCTATTCTTGCCGGTTTCCTCTTACACCTGTCAGGTTAGATGCTTCTCTAGAGTGGGGCCTTCAGAGAGAAAGGGCCCTGCAGATGTTCACATGGCAGACTGCATTTGCAACAGAAGCCAGCCCAACAAAGGAAGGCGTTCTGAAGAAGAGGCAAGTATTCACACTGGAGGCCTTCACCTTTTCCCTAATCTGTAAAATCATTATTATCCTACCTTATAAAATATAAAATTAATTATGCTACTAATACAAAGCATCGAGTTACTTAGAGACATACTGAGATGTGGACCTATTGATTGCCATGTCCTGTTGCTAAGAAACTGTTCACCCAGACTCAGCCCACTTTGAGGAACCCTCCCGGGGAAATCAATACAGTTGTTGCATTCAGTCTTGTTTTGGTTTTCTCTTGTTTTATGAGACAAGGCCCTACTCTGCAGGCAAGGATGGCTTGGATCTTACTATGTAACCCAGAATGACTCTAAACCTGTGGTTATTCTCCTCCCTAAGGCTGCTAAATGCTAGGATTATAGACACATGCCACCATGCCAGGCAAAGCTGCTCTGAGCGGCTTCTCCCAAGACATGGTGTGGCAAGAGCAGGGAGCCTTTCCCTTCCCCCATTTCTGGCCATTGGCTCTGGGCAGTTTGGTGTTGCCCCCACACATTGAAAGCACATCAGCAGAATGCAGTGGGTTGGACTAATTGCCCATGATAGCTGGGAAGACCCATTCTAATGTCTGAGGAAGAAAGAGAGGGGGATGCAGGGAGGAGAGAGACCAGGAGAGCTTGGGGAAGATGCAAGAGATTCTGTAGCAACCACTTGGTGAGTCTCCACACCAACCATGTGTAGCCTATATGCTTTAGAGGTGGCAGTTCAAAGATGGAGGAAATCATGATCATCCTTTATATTTTCTAACATATTAAAGACCAAAAGGGTGAGTCCATATTCCTACCGAAATGATTTCTTAAAAATACATGTAACTTTTATGCATGAAAACTTAAAATGATTTGAAACAGACCAATAGTAGACGGCAAGATTTCCCATATTTTATATACAAAATCTGCTTTGCCAAAGAATGGACTTTTATGCCTAAGAGTTTCCATACTTTTTGAAAATATTAATTGTGCCAAAATTAATTCAAATACAAATTTTCAGTTGATTTATGTTTTATAGTTCTATTACAGTGGTATTTGGCTCTCAAGTTCACTCTTCTTTCTGATTTCAGATACATTCATTGATACACTTTACACTTAGGAGAAACAAAGCAGACATTTTCACTTTGAATGATCTTTCCAATCACCGTGCTCTAACTTTCCTTTGAAAAAGTGTTGACAACAGTCTCTGTCACTCACGTGTTAGGTATCAAATGAAGAAGGCCCCCTTTGGGGAAAGACACAAACAACTAAAATTAGGTGTGGAGCAAATTCTGTAAAAAACAGTCTCCTGGTGCTGCTGCTTACACCACAGGACACGAGAGATACACACAGCGGTCCTTCTGCAGACACAAGAGAGCACACAGAGCGGACCTTCTGCAGACACGAGAGAGCACACACAGCGGTCCTTCTGCAGACACGAGAGCACACACAGAGCGGACCTTCTGCAGACACGAGAGAGCACACAGAGTGGACCTTCTGCAGACACGAGAGAGCACACAGAGCGGACCTTCTGCAGACACGAGAGAGCACACACAGCGGTCCTTCTGCAGACACGAGAGCACACACAGCGGTCCTTCTGCAGACACGAGAGGGCACACAGAGCGGACCTTCTACGGACACGAGAGAGCACACACAGCGGTTGGTCCACTTCCTTGTCGCTGTGACAAATGAATGAAGGTTGTGTTCTGTTCATAGTTTCAGCGTTTGTCTCCATCATAGTGGTGAGGGCATGGTGGTGGTAACTCATGGCAGAAAGGAAGTAAAGCAGTAACAGGAAATGGTCCAGACACGGTCAGACACAGTCAGACATAGCCCCAGGGGCCTGATACCTCCACGCTCTCTCTTTCCACAGTACTACCATCTCTTTCCATAGTACTACCCAAAGCTTTACCGCATTTTGAATCTCTCAGTGATTAAGCCATTCTTTAGGTCAGTGCCTTGCAGTCTCATCTCTTCAAACACCTCACAGAAACAAGCGGAGGAGGGCCCTGCTGATGCTCCTGGCATCTCTCCACCAAATCAAGTTGACTATGGAAATCAGCCTTTGCGCTGTGGCATACACTCACTATGTGACTGATACCACCGACACTAGTCACTGAAGACCAGCCTTTGAACCTTTGACTTTTGTCCCCAAACACAGCACAGAAAGCATGACTTGCTTGTGAATGTCTGTATGATTTGTCTGTGTGATTATCCTTAGCTGTGGAAGAGGAAACCCTTTCCCCAAGTCTGCCTCAATCTCTATATTATCTCAGATGTTTAGGAAATAAAATGTTGACTGCATTTTTCATATGGTGTGGTGATAGTTTGTTTGTACTTTAACAAATAAATTTTGCCTGGAGATCAGAGTGTGGAGCTGGTCACTAGGGGCCAGGCAGTAGTGGCACACACCTTTAATCCCAGCACTTGGAAGGAGGAAACAGGAAGTGATATGGCTGGGCAGAGAGAGGAAGTGATAAGACAGGGTAGAGACAGGAGCTCCACCCTTTCAGTCTGAGGATTCCTAGAGGTAAGAAGTCTCTCTAGTGCTGCTGCTCTGCTTCTCTGAGCTTTCAGCTTTTACCCTAATATCGGACTCCAGGGTTTTACTATTACCAATTAGAATTTGCACTACAATATGGTGTATTTGCTTCTATACTATGTTTTGATGTGATCAGCAGTAACCACCTTTTAAGGGTTTGTACATTTCCTAGAAAAGTGAATAGTCTTTGATCTAAATCTGATCCACATGTAATTTCAGTCTTGCTGCTCAAGCACTCTGCAGTGTGGGTTCTGAGCAGGTAACTACCTCCTTCTAAGTCTCACTGTGGAATCCTGCGCTTTTAATGACGCCTACTCTAGCTACACTGCTCCAGCATTCAGAAAACCACATCCCATTCCATCTAAACTTTCTCTGAAGACAGAACAAGAATCTGTCTACAAATACAGTTAACCTTGCTGGGCGGTGGTAGCGCACGCCTTTAATCCTAGCACTTGGGAGGCAGAGCCAGGTGGATCTCTGTGAGTTCAAGGCCAGCCTGGGCTACCAAGTGAGCTCCAGGAAAGGCGCAAAGCTACGCAGAGAAACCCTGTCTCGAAAAACCAAAAAAAAAAAAAAAAAAAAAATACAGTTAACCCTCTCGCTCTAAATGTTCTACCACACTAGCTACTGGGGATCAGCTCAGTCTGCAAGGTGCTAGTCATGCAAATCTGAGGATCTGAGTCAGTTTCCCCAGCATCCACATGAAATGCTGGATGATTCTGCCTATGTCTGTAATCCTGGTGCTGGGGAAGTAGAGACAGAAGGATTCCTCTGGTTTGTGACCAGAATAGACAAGGGTTAGGATCGTGAAAGAACCTGTGCACACACCATGCTCTCTCTCTCTCTCTCTCTCTCTCTCTCTCTCTCTCTCTCTCTCTCTCTTTCTCTCTCTCTCTCACACACACACACACACACACACACACACACACACACACCATGCTTCTCTAACCCTGAACTTCAACTACCACTTCTCTATAAGTGTGCAAGCCGCTACTTTTCCATGCTTCTTTTAAGTCCTCCTCTCTTACTGAGTGTTCATCAAACAGGCTGGTCTGACATGATGGTACCTCAACTTAACCATGTCTAAAAGACCAACTCTTCATCTGCCCAGAAGAAGGCAGCTCCTGATCTTCAGTATTCCACATCACATTACCTGAGGACTTTGTCATACTATGCACCACAAGGCATCTTTGTGACCTTTATATACTGTGGCTCACTAGGTTCAAGTAATTTATTTTTACCTTCCCATTCAACGAACAGTCAGTGTTGTATAGTTAGTCCTCACATTTCTCAGCAACATCCCTCCAGAAGACCAGGAAGAGGTAAAGATCAAATCCAAGCAGCAACCCCCCCCCCTCCTCCCGGGCCTGCAGCACTGGCATGACTTGATAAACTAGAGCTACAATATGGCGCCCCAAACAGGTGCAGGAGACAGGTTGAACTCCAGTGTAAACACCGAACACTCTACCCTGCACAACCCAACTTAAACAGATCCTTTAATCTTTCCAGGATCCATGTCAATGTCAAGTGTGACCCAGCAGTCTGGGTACCATTATTATGGGAAATGCATGCTCCTTGTCCTATAAAAATAGTTGAGAAAAAAATCCTAGAGTAAAAACAACATTTTATTCAGCAGATTACAGTAATTCTTCATGTTGGTTTTTAAAGGATAATGGTGTTCAACAAAATACTCATAATCTCAGAAAAAGTAGAATAAGCCACAACTCACTGTATATATAGCCTTCCAATCACAAGGGACCACAATTTTCTCTGTGCCTACAATACATGATGATATGCATTTGGGGCAACAAGGTAACTTTGGGGGAAAAAGAACACTCTGTCCTACAAGAAAAGGGGGTGCTCATTTTTATTTTGAGATTTTTGTGCTCCTCTCTTTAAAAAGTTGAGTCCATTGGCTTCTTTTTACATAATTTTTAAGAGTTATTTTTATTTTAATCTCTCTCTCCTCCCCCCTTGGTTTATGTACCCATTTCCACCCATCACCTCTAACTTTTTTCCTTCTATAAAATATTTCCATTCCATGAGATTTCAATAAAACTGTTTGCCTGTGTAAGCAGATTTTGCAGAAACTAAGCAGAATTCACCAGTGACAAAGTCTTCTTAGAATCACTAAGTTTTTTTCCTTTAGGATTTCTTAGTTGCAACAAGTCAAATATTGACAAAAATGGTCCAAGAGCAAAACAGCACTTATTGAAAACTTGTTACAGCCACTTGGAGATAACTGCTTTGTACTTGGGTCTATATACAAATATGCTTTTAAAATAAGATATTTGTCTGTCAGCTCTAAACATAATGAATAGACCTCTCTCTGGAGATAAAGTCCGGGGTCCCTCCACTTTCCTTCATTGTAACAAGTACTCCATAGGCTCAGCTTACAAACAGGAAAGGCTTACTTGTGCTCACAGCTTGGCAAGTTTTCGTTCATGACTTGATGGAATCATTGCATTGCTTTGGTCCAAAACTGAACTCTGGTAAGGGGATGAGGAGGCTGTGTCTTTCATCCCTTCAAGACTGCACACATCACAATGACTAGAATCCTACTAGGTACCGCCTTGATGTTTTCCACAACCCCCAATACCACCATGTGGGGACCAAGCTATTAACACACTGGCCTTGCAGGGAACATTCAAGCTCCAGAACTTAGCGGTTCTAATCAATCTATTTATACACAGTAATATACTTCACCAGTTCCTGGTGTTTCAAAGGTTACAGTTGTCTTAGCAACAGTGCCCCATCACCCTATGCATCTGCATTACATGTGTGAGATTAGTCATACTACCCTCTTCTCATGGAGGAATTATTATAACTTTGCTGAGTAGGGACAGTGTCAACACCCAACACTGAAATGAATTTAAATTTTAATCCTCAATTATTCAAACTTAGCTAATTTTCTTATACACATGCATAACGTGACATGTTCCTTTAGGGCTGTATGTATTTAGAGCAGCAGTTCTCAACCTGTGAGTCACAACCCCTTTGGGGGTGAAATTACCCTTCCTACATATCACATATTTACATTATGATTCATAACAGTAGCAAAATTACAGTTATGAAGTGGCAACGACAAAACTTTGATGGTTGGGGTCACTGAAGCAGGAGGGACCATATTAAAGGGTCACAGCGTTGGGAAGGTTGAGAACCACTGCTTTAGAGAACAACTAAAATTTAATCAACACATCAGTTGAGGGATGGCATACAAAATTGGGCTAAACTGGTGTGTTCATGGCTTATATCTGAAAGACAAATACATTTCTGCATGACTAGGTTATATGCTTGCCTGTGAACAAAAGATCTGTGATGAAATGAGCATGGTAAACTGTTGCCTGACTCCTTCCAGAAGGAAACAGGCCAGGGGGAGGGAGCAGCAAAGGTGAGTGACAGGAGTTCAGAATATAAATATATTTCATTATACATGCGTTATTATAGCTTTACCACCTTGGCACATGTGATAGCCTCCCCAAATATAAGGTCTACTTCTATAAGCACAATTACTCGAAAGGAAGGAGGACAGGAGACAAGTCAATGCAAGTTTATGCCACTTAAATGCATCTTTCAAAATAGTGTGGGTTAGCCTGAAATTGTGTGACTATTGTAAGCTTTATTAGAAAGTGTTTTCATTGATATAGTTTTATTATTTTTAAATATAAGAAATTTAAAATCAATATCAGAGTTATCATTAATTTTCTTTTGAGACATACATGTTATAGCCAAGACCTTGTACCCCAATTCAGTCAATATAAAACAAACTGACCAAGTAGTGTCCTTTAAAAAAAATAAAGCAAACTGACAACCTATGATTTTTCCATTCATAATTTATAGTGTTAAAATATGGATAAAACATTTGAGTTCCAAGTAGTCACAATAGCAAATGAGTATTTTATTTATTTATTTATTTTTACTTTTACAGAGTTGAAATGACTGCATATTTCAGGGCTTTATCTGTAGGAAATTCACAGTACTTCTTAAAGACCTCTTCTCATCCAGATAGATCCCAAGTTTTGATAGTATTCTAGAAAGGAGTGCCCTCTTGGAATTGAAAATGTTCAAACGGAGAGACTGTAACTCTCAACCAAATATTTCAGTCCCAGTATCAGGCTGAAAGCAGAGCTGCTTAGAATATGAACCCGGGGCCAAAGATCTGAGCATCTGAGAGAACGAGAAAGGCCGGCAGGCGCAGTGTGCACCATTGCTGGAAGTGGGCACCATCACCAGCAGGTGCAGCACTCTCTGTTCTCACCTGACCTCTCCCTCTTCCCGTTTTCCTAGCTGATGTTAATGAAATGCACACAGATTCATAGAGTACACCACCAGATACAGGCAGGAGCGTAGCACATGGCTCACATTTATAACACAGACATGGATTCAGCCTGTATTGCAATTTAGGACTTTTATTATCATTTCCTATGTGCTATATCATAATACAAGTTCCCTTTAAACACACACACACACACACAAATTGTTTCTCTGGTGCTTTCAGAGAGGCACAATGCAGGCTGATCTTGGCAACCTGTAAAAGTGCCCAGCCGAAAATTACTAACAGCTGGAGATGACAGTTGTTTTAACAGCTGAGCTGACAGGATTAATTCAAATGCACTGAAATCAAAAGTAGGTAACACCTGTTTAGTCTTCTCCGGGCCATTCGACAAGGTAGGCCAGAGAAGAAGCAGCGCCAGGATTGTGTCTCTCTCCTAGAAGGACAGAGGGGCGGCCAAGGAGAGTGTCACCTTTTTGATGGAGGTGGGGTTAGATTTTTGCAGCAGGGGACTGGCCAGCCTTTATCAGTTTTTAACATCTGGTTCCTATAACAGAATGCCTCCCCTTTCTTCCTACCCTGTCCAAGGTCTTTGACCCAAACTCAACAGTGGCTAAAGATCACCAGGTTTCGAAGGTGCAGCTTCTGAGTCCAGCTTGCTGGGAACTCTCCGGGTTAATCACTGTATTCTCTGTGAGCTGCACAGCACACAGAGAATGTCTTTTTGTTTTTCCACCCCTCTTATCTTTGCTTCCAAAAGACATCATGCCACAGGAGAGTCTGCCTTTCAGACAGTCGCCAAAAAGCACACTCAGAGCTGGGTTTGGGTGGTGCAGTTCTCCATGTTGATTGTTTTAAACTAAAAATCATTTCTCTGAAAGAAGAAATATCAAAATGATTTCCAAAATCTTGGAAACACAAAGAAAGCCATGTAGGGTGCCAGTGGCAGAGCACTGTGATTTCTTTAAATGGAGCATACAAACATAAATGTATTATTCTTATGAGCTTGGACTTGTAAATGAAGTAAAGCCAAACATTTTAAAGCAAAAGTATTTATTTTTCTTCACTTCCAGGAATTAACCTCTAGATGTACTTAAGAATATAAAAATTACTTTCCCCTACATAAAGAGCTTAATATTAAGAACACCAATGTCCAAAAATCAAAAACTATTCCTTTAAAACATGATCCCCAAATTGTACTCTTGCTGTTTTCATAGTATGTCTACTTTATTCCAAAATCATGTTTTGTGCCAGCTCTAAGAAAAGACATCCATGTTTATCAATAGGGAAAACAATTATTTTGAGGCTAAAGGTAGCTTCTTTCTTGTTTATGTCCTGACACTGAAACATACATAGAATGGAGTATTTATGTTCATTTGGTTTACAGCCAAAATAAATATAGAAGACAGTAATATTTTCATTTGACCCACTGAAGTCAATATAACCTGTGCAAAAGAAATTTTGCTGAGCCCCATTTTCAGAATATTTAAAACTTTAAGGGCTTTTTAAATGGCCAGGTCAAGGTGAGGTACAATTAAAAACACGGTTTGCAAATTTGTTTAATTTGGGGGCATTTGGATATATTTTATGGAGAGTCCAACTTGTATGCACACAGCACTTTCGGTTTCAATACTTCCTAGCAATAGATTCAGTATTAGAAGTACCTTTTTAAATACTCAGTTATAATGACCCAGGACAGCCTGCATCGTTTGGTTGGGTCTATGGGATCCATCCCCACCCCCACCAACCAACAACTCAAAGTGAGAAAAGCTGCCTCAGACACTGGGCTGATAACCTAGAGTGTCTGGGAGTCATTTATCCTCTCTTATAGGGTAATTCCATTTAAACTCTACACACACATGCCCACAGAGGAGCTTCTAAAATAATAGGTTTCCATATAGCTTTGTACAAAGATCTCCATTTTAACTATCTGTCCTCATAGTCCTCCTCAGAAATTCTTCATGAAGTTAAGCTCAAAATCATATAAATACAAGCAAGGTCTACACAACTCAAGACAACAAAAACAAGACAAATTTTAAACTGCCTAAATACAGTCATCCTGAACAAGTCTAAAATACTGCTGATTTTCCAAGAAATATGTGATTAAAAATTAGTTATTTATATATCTTAAAGATTATTTAAATCTTATTGCTATTATTATAAAAGTCTCTGGACTGAATGAGTCTGGTAGTTACAGTCCCTATAATTATAATTCCAATCAGGAATTTGAGTTGTCCAACATAAAGCAGCGACTAATGGCACACATCTTCCTGCTGTTCATTGTCTACAAACCTGGGACACTAGTGCCTGAGCATGCAGCACTCGGGGGAAACTGTGTATGATGATGACCACTATATTTCCCGGCCATCATTAAAGTTAGAATTGTGTCAGGGACAGTAAAAGTGCCCTGACACACATTGGATATCTTAGGTCAAAATGCCCAGCAAGAATTGGTTCTCCAAGACAATTTCTGATAGAAATTTGCAAAGAGGAAACACAGATGGGGACTTTTTTCTCTAGAAAGAAACGTCGATACTTAGAAAGACTGTAAGTTCTAGTTCTCAGATCTCTTGACAGATGGAGCCAAGAAAGAACTTCAGCCTAGACATATCTGTGCACGGTCACAATCAAACCAAGGCAGACAATGGAGTGCAGGGTGTTGAGTTCACCTGAGATCCTCTTTTCTGCACTGAAGGGAAGGAGGCTTAGCAGAGAGACAGGCCACTTGACCTCCATTCGGAGTTTAAAGCTGGGATTATTAGACTTCCATCTCCTGATGGCTAACTTTACCTAAGAAAGTGACTAGAGATGCACTATACACAAATGTGCACTAAAATGTTTTTCCTTGGAGCCTCTAAGCCAAGAAGAAAAAAAGACATGGCAGTCGGTGACCTTCAAGGGGCCATGGTGAGAACCCAACAGAGTTATTGTTAAACAGTAAAAAAAAAATCCCTCTAACTCCCTTTTCTCTTTACACTCAGTCCTGTGTTAACAGCCACAAAAGTATCATGCAGTTTCAGCAAAGCTAATTGTGTTTCCCAACCATTTAGTTCTAGGAAAAAAATCTTTGGGCTTTTCCGTTTCATGGTTCTTTCAAAGTTTTCAGTCTATTGGGCATACAATAATAATTGTTATTCTATTCTGCCTAATGATAGACCCTTCAACTTTTATCAAATAAGAAGCGGTTTCTTTCCTGCTTTTTATTTCTTTACACAACTCAGAGGCTCAAAGAAGATAATTACAAACAATTCCTCAAGAATGGTTCAGTTAATGTTAATTTATACAACAAACTAATTACTGCCAAATGGTAAGAATCACATGTGGAAATCCCTTCTCCCACGCACACAACTCAACCAGCAGCCATCTGTCTCGGCTCCGGAGAGCGCAGGGACACTCAGAGAAGACTGGGGGAGGAAGGGTGTGGGCCCATCAGTTTACTGTCCTCCCTGCAAATCAGGCCCGGGGACCACATGTGTGTCTCTTAGCCAGTTTCAGGACATGCGAAGAGAAGAAATATTCAGACAGAAGGGTGTTCAGTGGGAGCATGTCAGCTACAGTTTTCTCTTCGGGTACAATCTACCTTCATCGAGTGTAGGGTGCTTGGGTCTGGTTTTAGATACAAACTACACACTTTAAATTGCCATTCTAAATGGGTTTATCATTTCCCTATGTAAAGAGGCATTGCTGATTCTTCTTAAGGGCAAAAGTAATTTCTGAATTGAGACGTGGTTTAGTCTGTATCTGAAGCAATTAATAAAATAATCTCCTTGCACATTATAACTTGAGAAATACTTGCTAAATTATCATTGAAACATATATGTCATATATTCATATATATGTATGTATATATATATGTGTGTGTATATATATATATATATACACAGAGGGGGAGCTAATAATACTTTTTAACATTGAATTGGGCTGAAATATAGTAAATGCAGCACAATATGGACAATTCCTTTCTTTAAAATAACAAGATTAATTTTGGCATGTAAGCTATAATGTCTTTTCAAGTGGAATAAAAAAAATCTAAATGAGGGTAGAAGTATATTAAAAATTTATTTTTATATAAATTTAAAGGGCAATCGCAGATGACTTCCAGCATCTGAATCTCTGAACAGAGACATTAATCCTTGTCAAATATGCTTTGAGTGAATAATAAAATGATAAAGCATAAAGTAGTAAAATAACATTGATTTTTCCCTGACATATAGGCTTCTGGGATTAAAAAAATAGTTCACATGTAACATGTTCTCATCTCACTAAAATTGGTCATTTTCCTTCATGCATGTTCAGGTAGTCAGATGACCGGGGAAAGAACTCAAAGCAAAGTAGTTACAGTAAATAGTAACTTCCTCTGTTCACAGAGATGCCAGTCTGGGTACTCAGAGAGATGTCTGGAGAAAGCCAGGGGAAAGACTGTATAACAACATAGTGGGCCCCTAAAGCCTGAAGCGTGGAGACTGAAATGGCATTTACTTGAAGTTTTCTTGAGTTTATTTCATCAAAGTTGACACAAATTCTGGGCTGGAATTAGGAATCCTTTTGCCTTTGTTCCAAAATTTAGATATTACAGTGCATATAAGAATACCAAACTAACCCCCCAATATCTCTCTCTCTCTCTCTCTCTCTCTCTCTCTCTCTCTCTCTCTCTCTCTCTCTCTCTCTCTCTGTGTGTGTGTGTGTGTGTGTGTGTGTGAGAGAGAGAGAGAGAGAGAGAGAGAGTATGTGTATGTGCGTGTGTGTGTGTGCATGTGTGTTAACTTAAGATGTTGTTGTAACATCCAGAATGACTGGAAAGACCTTGTGTGATAAGGCTATTTAATTTGGATCAGCCATGATTCTAGCCATCTAAGTGCAATGGTGACCTTCAGAATACTTTTGCTGTTGTCATAGAAAGGAAGTAAGCAAAGGAATGGTGTGTACAATGATAATGGAGCTGTTACCATCTGCTCATGGGAAGAAGGAACCATCTCCCCACCTGGATGCCATGTGAACTAGTCCAACCTGGGACTCACATACTTTGGGGAGGATGCTAGAGGATACAGGTGGCTGAAAGATGACCTCAGTCTCAGTGATGCAGCTGGAGTGTGGCTTTTCAATGATGCTTTGGCAAATGAACTTTCACCTGTGTTCCTTTGGGTCCCAACAAACTCACTGCTTAACCAATGGATTCTGACTTGAACAAAACTCTTTCTTTAGGCTCACTCCCTCTTTGGTATGAAAGGAAATTTCCTTACCTAGTCCCATGAAAAATAATCGAACAGTAGTATAAAATCTATTAATTGTCATTATTTTATGTTCAAATGAAGAAAAATGAAATACCCACCTAAGGTTACTCATACAATAATACAGCAAACACCAGTGCCCAAGCCTGGGCCTTGGCATTTTATCGAAGGGAATACCTACTAGGATCACTGCTAATAAGCCCTGGGTGGGTGGCCTCGTGTCAGGACAGAAAAGGACCAGCCTGATGTTGAATTAAGTTGTTTAATCATCTACAGTCACTGTGCTAGGAACACTATTTAGCAGGCTGGACCATATCTACATTCCTATTCTTTGGGACAGCTGTAGGAAGACATGCTGGAAAGAGAGAAAGATGACAAATATTTAGGACCTGAAAATTATACTGTTCAACTCCACCAGCCTTGTAGTATGGCGGTTTGGGTAAGAAACAGAAATGAAGACTTGTTATAGCAAGGGGTGTGCAGAGGGAGGTGGGGAGGGCTGGGACATGGGAAACAAAGCTAGAGACTCAGACAGGAAGTGAGCACTTCAGGCTGGAGACAGACAGGAAGTGTGATTCGTTGAGAAGTTACAGAAGAAGTGTGCTCACAAGTTTGAAGAACTAGAAGGAAGTGAACTCACCAGGCTGGAGACACAGACAGGAAGTGAGCTCATCAGGTGGGAGACTTAGACAGGAAGTGAACTCACCAGGCTGAAGACATAGACAGGAAGTGAGTTCACCAGGCTGGAAAGTTAAATAGGAAGTGAGCTCAACAGGTTAGAGATCTAGACAGTAGGTGACCTCATCAGTTTGAAGAATTAGGCAGGAAGAGATCTCATTTCAGCTTCAGGATTACCACATCCACTTAAGCTCTGGGAGATAAAATGTGCGGGATAGCATAAGTACCATACCCCACACTAACTGAGGCTTACACTTCTAATTCCTGAGGAAATGTTAAGTACTTAGGTCCACCTAAGTGCTAAGTGTTAAGGACCACCATACCCTTCAGCCTGCTCTCCTACAGCCTTGTCTTCAGCAGCCTGTACACAAATGGACTACATGTTTTGGACAGGCAGCCTGAGATTTGAGCATGTCAGAATAAATACATTATTTGTCCTTCTGTATGTATGTAAGAATTAAAGAAGTAGTTGTTAAAATTGAGGTTATAGTTACATAGTAGACATTTTCAATTATTGCTGTATGTTCATATTTTTATTATGGATCAATAAATGATACAAAGCTATAAACTATTAGTCCCTGAATAAGCTTTAGTTGATATTATCATTGAACTCTTGTTTAATACCATCTGTTTGAATATTGAAACAGACTGGGATGAGAATAAGTAACACCTCAACTACAGTCAGAGTAAGGAAAGCAAGAGGTAGTCACATAAAGGAAAATAAAACACTACACCTTCAGCTTATTTGTTGGTGCCCAAAAATGAAGAATTTTGCTTTTTCTTTTCAGCTGTAAACTTTCTTCAGGCAGCTGATGAGAAGCAGAAATCAATTGCCCTAGAACACCCAAGTGAGAGGGGACATGAACATATTAGAGCAAGCCATGTTATGGGGAGACGAGTTCAATGGATACTGCAGTCACTTTTGCATAAACGCTCAAAGAAAACTGACTGAAATAGTCAGCTGAAGTAGTCATAGGATCCATTCCACCTCTAAAGAGAAAAAAATACGTCTGCTGGTGTGTGATTATTAATCACAGATGCATTCTGGTCCAATATAAACTATATGATCGGTCATAGGTGTAAGGTCACCTTCCGTACAGACCCCCATGCCTCCTCCTTGTATACCCTTTTCCCAAGGATCTGAAGTTCTTGGTCTCTCTCTGAAAGGTCCTAATCAGGTTGAGAACAAGGGCTGTGTATTTCATTTCTGTCTCCTCATTAACCCATAAAATGACCACCATATATCAGGACCACCATATGTACTTGGTGTCAAAATGAAAGTGTGTAAGTGAGGGATCAAAGAATTAAGGTTAAGGCTATAGAAAAAGAGGTACTGAGTCCACATTGGGACTTACAAAAGAATATACAGGGGATGTCAAAAGAATTAAAAGACAATGGAAAAAGTAAAATACAGAATATGAGTGTGAATTCCTATTCTGTACTTGCTTGAGCAAAAGTCAATGTAGGCAAAGATTGTAGAGATTCATCAGGAGAGGGCTGACAAATGGCTGGGCAGGGTAGGACAATTTCTTCCAAGCCTGATGACCTGAGTTCAATCCCTGGGACCCATATGGTAGGAGGAATCTACTCTAAAGGAGTCAGTCCTCTGGCCCCTACATATACATTGTGGTATTCCCCCACCCCTGTAAAATATGTTAAAAAAAAAAAAGAAATTCAGTATGAATTCAGTATGGCATAAGTTATCCTTAAATCTATAGTAACATTATTGTTATTGCTATTATTATTATTATTTTACATATATATTGTTTGTCTATGCATATATATTAATTCATTGAGAAAATTGTAGCAATCTGGGTTAGCAAGAGTATTTCTCATAAGTATAAATACTAATATAAAAACATAGGGAGCAAAAATCGAAAGACGGTATCTCTGGAACTTTGAGTCTTAAACAATATCAAACAGACAACATTTCTTACCGTTCAGAATGGCAGATACTTTCTAAAGACACAATATAGAATTCTCTTTATAATGTAACAGATCTTAAAACTGGTAAACATGCTTATTTAGATATGTTTAGTTTGTGAAGAAAAGGAGAAAAGTCCTGACAGGACAAACCTACTTCATTAACACCGTATATTAATGCCTAACTATGAATCTTTGAGTGGAAAAGCTGGGCTAAATGGCACAGTGCTGACTACTCACCTAGGATGTATATCTCTAATCATTCTGATGGGCTAAGAGTTGCTAAGGCAAGGACAAGTGATGACACTATGCTCAGCAGAGATGACCAAGGTCAGACAACCTGGAGTCACACATGGACAGACATGGCCATGTCCTACCATAATAACTTAGAATTGGGTGTTTCTTTGTTTTCCTGAAATTTGGATAGCCACCATATTCATGATGAGAACTGACATCTCCTGGTTATACTTCCCTTGTCCCAGCACACCCAACCTCCCAGCTAGATGCATTTCTCTACTGCGATGGGACCCTTGACATTTTTGAGAAGCAAGGTGTGTAAACTGAAACAATGGCATCCAAGAGAAATCCACAGGAAGAAAGCAGAACTCCAGTGGGAAGACGTGTGTGTTTGGATCACTGCCAGGGGGTTTGCTTTCAACTCTTTGCCATAGCTAGGGGTGGATAAAACTATCTGAGGGCTGGGGACTGCAGCAAGGTGGCAGAGCACACACCTCCCCCACACTGTGCAGAAAACAAATAAGTAAAAGAAATCTTTCAGGTAAATCTCTACAAGCACAGCATACTTTCTCAAAGCATGGATATTGACAGGACATTAACACCATCACTGCTAAGCCATTCACACACTAAATGCCAGCATCAGAGAGCGGTGCTGCTGCAGTCAACAGGTGCCCAACACTGGCGCACCTTTCCACAGGCATCTTCCACAGTCATGCTTTGTGCAATGTTTTACCCTGATGTCATATTAACGTCTAGGAGAAGACTGAACCCGGAACTAAGTGAGGGCTCAGGATCTCAGCAATGCTTACATAAATCCGCGGGCATCTGAAGCTTCTTGGAAGGGGATAGGAAAACATCATTTGCGTACCATCTTGTTATTCACTCCTGATGACAAAGTTTTCATGCCCTATTTTGGAGTTCTACCTTCTAACTGTCCATTTCAGTTAGAAGGACGAACAAGTCAGTGACTTCAGTCATCTCCTGCATTTGTCGCACTGACAGTAGGGACACTATCAGAGAGAGATTTTACATAAAGGTGCCACGGAAAAGAAAATAGCACATGGCAACTCTCTCGACAAAGACAAAACAAAAGGAGAAAGTTCAAGGAAAGGCTCCTCACCCTTCCTCAGAACTGTCAGACAACTTCTGCTGGCCAAGAATAGCACACGGTAAACACACGAAACAAAAGAAGTAATGAAAGATGTATTTACTTGTTCAGGGCCTTGATGTCTCTTTCTATTTCCCACACACCCACACGGAAGAGTCTGCATTGTGTTGATAAATAACCACAGCAGCCCAAGTGAGGAGGGAGTAGTGAGGAGGCTGTCAGGTACCAGATGGTTGTCAGCTGCTCAGCACCATAGAGACAGGCCCCACACTAGTCACATGCCAACATGTAAGATAGGGTATGGGCTATGGCGACATGGGTCCTGACGTGTCGCAGCTCGATGGGAGGGAGCAGGGGGAAGCTGGAAGGCAGTGGTTAAGGTGTTTCTTTGTCTTTAATAGTGTGACCCTTTGTATTTGATAAGGGAGAAATGAATTCTATTCCAGAGTAATCTTTTAGCAAAAGTAGTTATCTGGAAATTTACTATATCCCCAAACTGATTAACATGGACCTGTTTATTATGTTGTTTTTCCAATTGTTTCACATATATATGCACATAATTAATATCAAATTGAGATGTTATAAGATTTTCTGCATGTATTCTCCAAAGTACAAAATGTCTCCAATAATATATATAAATTGGGACTAAAATATACAAACTGAGTCATCATTATAGTACATTTTCCCTCATTTTTGACATTAAATCCACAAAGGAGGAAAAGCCTATCTTCTGTGTGTCTGGCCATTCTCGGTGTTTCTGGCCTAACACTACATGAAAGTTTGTTTCTGAATGCCTTATGCTGTTTCTTCTCTACAGATACAGAAAATGTCTAACACAAATGAAAATAGGTGCAGTCTAGAAATGGTCAAGGTGGACACAAACCCATCTGGATCAATACTGATGCTGCTATTGCATCAATAGTAGTCTCCTTTGACTTGGGAAAGAATTAAGTAAAAAAGTTGGGTGTACAAGAGCTGCCTTTCAAATTCAAGACATCCCGTATTTCAACATGACTTTCCTTTTGGCTCCCAAAGTTTGTAGACCAAACTCAGGAGTGCAGGGCACAAGCTGGTCTCCAACTCCAAAAGCAGTGACATGGGCCATCTTAATCAAAGAAAAGTGTCCGGATCATATGCTCCTTCTGTTTGGGCCCAGCCTCTCTGCTCTCTTACATTGCTGGCCATATTTCTCCTTAACATCAAGGGCAGCGTGCAAGGTGCTTGGGGGAGTCCTTGAGGTCTCAGGACTGTGGGAGCAGGTGGCAGAGGCAGCTCTGAGTGGCGCTCTCCACTGCCTCCAGTGCTGTCCGTGCCTTCTTCATGAGAGAGTCCTATTAGAAAAAAAAAAACCCAACATCCACTAGAACAAAGCTAAGCAGGCCTATTTAATTAGGGCAAAGGCTTGATATCCACTTCTCCGTGTTAAATACACAGCCACACAGGCCTGGGAGGTCTGATTAATTTTAATATGCATGGTTGTGACAAGTGCCTCGGGGACAAGGAGCGAAAAACACACATGGGCACGCAAACACACAAACTCCTCAGCCAGGCTGGAGTCAGCTTCACAAAGATGCTTGTAGGCTGCCCAGATTAGAGCGTTATTATTCAGCTGGGGCTGGGACCTTCCTTGTGAGGGAAGAGAGGCTTCAGAAACAGGTGGCTAGCTCTTCACTCTTGAATAAATGATATCCCCAAAAGCCATGATATATGATCAGCAAGAAGGGCTGCTGTGTTCCCCTTGTGATTATTTATAAATATGTAGCCAGGTCAGCAGGTCTCCTTCTGGGAGCTCTGTGCGTTGAATGTGAAGGTCTGGAACTGGCAGATTTAGTTGAGGACCAGAAAAAGAGGTGTCTTTTAAAAAAAATGGAATTATCTGGGTAAAGAATTGTTGATTCTAGCCTATGCTGTCCCCTCAGTACACACACACACACACACGCACACACACACACACACACACACACACACATTTAAGCAGGAATCATCATTTTATAATCAACGTCCTTGTCCTTTTATATTAAGACACAAATATCCAACTTAAAATACAATGCTAGCTTGACTATGTACAGAGGGATATAGAAGATTAAGGACACTCCTAAAAGCAGCTACATTTTATTAGCCAAAAAGGAAGTTCTAATTGGCCCTAAGGATAGAAGCCATGCCACTCAAATGGGTTTCTGTACCCACACCCCCAGTTTGTAGCTCAGGCTCTACCATGTAAAGAGGATTCCCACAAACAATCCCTGAGCCTCTGGGATCCAAACCTGAAGGTCTTTTGGGTAAATACAAATAAATTTTCTATAACACTTAATGAACTCAAACAGACCAGGCTGAACCCCCATGATGGGTAGTGCTTGAAGAGGTGGGGGGTCTGAACCAGCTTTCCTTCTAGGTTTCAAACACGGCTGTCTGCTAATGTTCAAATACTCCTTTCTGGAAGAATAGACTCTTCAGCATGTGAGGGCATCGTCTCGTCTCAACCTTTGAAAAACAAGCTCTTCCCTTTATCATCAATTTATGAGTGTTGATTTCCATATCGGGGTGCCTTTGAGAAGGGGTGCCCCTGGGTTAGAGTCTAGCTTGCTCAACAAGAAGAGAGACATTTCCTAGTGACAGACAGCACAGTTGAACACAGAGCTACAGTGCGTGAGGCACAGCCCCTGACAGCAGCTGGAGCGTGAGGAAGACAACTTTAAAGAGATCCATTGAAAAGTCCCCTTGTTTGTCCTTCATGGGAACAGCACTGACAAAGCCTCTTCAGGATGTACTTTGTCAAAGGGACAGTGAGCAAGGAGACAAACGCACCTCAAACTTCTGCCAATTAGAGCATCTTCAGGCTTTCCTCCGCCTCATCAAATGCAGAGCTAAAACCAAGAGTGAGTTTCAGAGTGCCCGTTCTCTGCACAGGGAGAGGGGTGCTGTGGGACTCTTTGATTGGAGATTGCAAATCTTAGTTGATTTCCCCATGAGAGTCACAACAAGGAAGCTGCTGGGTTAAGGGTGACTCTGACTCACTGTCTCCACGTCTCCAGTAAAACAATGAGGCTTGATTTAATTTCTAAAGGGACGCTCCACAGCGGACACAGGAGTGCTAAGACGAGGCACAGCTAATTACTCTGCACACTCCAGTGTAGCACATGCAATGCCTCTGGCCATGTTCACAGGGCCAAATGCCACACACTCGGGGCTATCTTTACAGAATGAGAATGATTGCTTTGGTGCTGGAGCATGCTACTGACTAAACTGAATACATGGAATGCCTACTTCAGCAACTCTAAACTCAACAGTAACCTGGAGGAGGGGGCTTCACATCTATTTGAGGACTTATAATTGTATACACCAATACATTTGCAACGGGAAAGGGACACTGAACTGATACATACTTTTTCTGGAGAATTCTATAAGTCCTGTAGATGGTGCCATCCAGTATCTGATTGGGTTCATGACAGATACAAATATATAAAAGACATACATACCATACAGTAAAATCCATATGTATTTCCAAGTTTTTTTTTAAAGAGGCCTGTGTTATGATTGTCTGTATATTAGTTTTGGTTCATTAAAAATCAAACAAACAAAAACAAGAGATAAACATAATGTCCAATCCAGTTCTGTCAGTGGTGAATTTTGTTACCATCTCAGTCACAGACCTATGCTACATGGGGATAGAGTGAATGAAAACTTGCCTGTCTCCACCCTAGTCTGTGGGTGATTCTCAGGGTAGCTCAGGGAAGAGGCTGGAGATGTGGTGAGGTCTATTCATGAACTAGACTTTTCCAAGCTCAGTGCCTAGTTTTAGTGGTTCTCACAAAAGGAGAATTGTCTGCGAATCCTATGCAGAAGAGCACGGAGCTGCTTTCCATAAAGCAACAAGGTAGGACTTGGAGAAAATGCTGTGTCCTTGGGGCCTTATAAGATCAGGAGCAAGGAGTTTCTGGGGAATTCAGGGGAGTTCTTTCAGTGATGTACATCAGTGCCACAAACAAAAACGTCACAGCCCACAGCTTCTCATACCAAATGAGCATGCTCATTAAGGCAAAACAGTTCTGGAGACAGAGAAATACAAATACTAGATAAAAACAAGCACGTGTCAGATCTGAAAGAGGAAGGCACCTGCACACATACACTTGGGTGTGTCAGATCTGAGAGAGGGAGGCACCTGCACACATACACTTGGGTGTGTTAGATCTGAGAGAGGGAGGCACATGCACACATACACTTGGGACACAGAAAGAATTCAAAGAAAGATTAACAAAAGACAGGACAAATGAATATGAGAGAATGGTAAAATTTTACCCAACTATAAATCTTTGGGTTTTAATATTTATTTTTAGCACACAATGGGAATACAAGAAACCCATAAATGGAATATTACACTGCCCCTCCTAATTTTACACATGTCAGAATTCATGACCTCACCCATTATTAATTTGGACAAGTTGTCTTTCTCATTATGAAGCCATTCTTCACATAAGAAACAGGTAAACCACATATTTATTTGGGTGAATATATAAAAAATTATGTAAGCTATGACCTATTTATGAGTTAGCTAGCTTCTCATTTGCTGTTGGTATTATTGGTTCTGGATCTTACCCCCCTCCCCCCGGGATCCTGGAAAAGGAACACTGCAAAGTGGTTTGCCAGTGTGCCTGACGAGTGAGAGTCCTTAACGAGCCAAGATGTGAGCATGAGGAGAGCTGGTGCTTTTCCAGGCAGACTACAATTTACCTAGTACTGCGGACACATTACCTCATCGGTTCCCTCAGTCACCCGAGAGGAACAGTAGAGTGGGCATTGTAGTGAAGGGCAGAAGCATTAACAGTCATCTTAGGAAAGGAAGCCAAGTAGATACCACATTTCCCCAGGAAGTCACAATGCACTGCAGGCCTTGTTTTAGGTAAGCCTTATTTAAGATTAAACATTCACACATACAGAGTGGCAAGATTCAAGAGTGAAAAATAGATAAAAGCGCATTGTAGAATATTACTAAATGTTTGTAAAGTTTCCTCCTAAATGGTACAGAAACTACACATACATCATATACACATACACACTAGTGTGCACATGCACACACACATACACACATGCACACACATGCATACAGATATATATATATATATATATACATATATACATATATATGTATATCCCACTGATCTTATTCCCAAGTGTTCAGTGTAGTTACCCAGTCTGAATAATGGCTTCACCAAGACCCTTAATAAAACATATTATCTCTTGAACATGGGTAAATACATACGACTTTCTGTCCTTTTGTTTATAATTGTCATGTTTGATAAAGTATCTGGAGAAATTCATGAGTTTGAAGCTTTGCTGCCCCGAAGAGAATCAGGTGGAATCCCAGAACAGTAGAAAGTGGAAAGTGTGAGAAGTCCCAAAGCATGGAATTGTACTTCAGTGACAGGGGACTCATGGCCCCTGGTTCAATCCCAGCATTACAGAAACAAAAGCAATGGATAAATGAAGAAACACATCATAGCTTTAAATTCTGGAAACAATGTTCATAGATCAATGTAATTTGGTTCTCGCTTTAGGTCAGCAACAAGGCAGAGCTACGATCTACAGCTTGTCAACACATTTCCTAAGGGAACCGGGTAATTTCAAGTCATCAGTGAGACATACATGGCGTGCATATCTTAGTGCTGTGTCCTGGGTCTCTGAGTCACAGAAGGAACTAAAGTGGATGATCTCGGAGACCCCATAATGATGAGAAGAAATGCATTTGAGAAGGAGAAGGCAGAAGAGACAGGGAGACCCTAGCGTGAAGAAAGGACGTGTCTGGGTAGGCTATGGACGAAGGAAGAACACAAAATACATGAAAAAGAGAAATGAAAAGAATCAAGTTTCAGGACAGTGTGATTAAAGGCATCAGAAAGCCCCAGTCAATAGGTTGCACTAGGATGCACAAGGGCTGACCAAGTCTCCTCCTTTCTGTTAGAAGTGAGGATTCATTCCAACAGCAGGGCATGATACACACTACTGTGAAGACAGGAGACACAGACAGCAACAGACAAATAACTGATGACGATGTGATAAGAGCTGGGGGGGTGGCATCGGGGAACAGCATGGGGGCAGAGTCAGGGGGCAGCATGGGGGCAGTCAGGGGGCAGCATGGGGGGCAGAGCCGGGGGACAACATGGGGGGGCAGAGCCAGGGGGCAGCATGGGGGACAGAGCCGGGGGGCAGCATGGGGGGGACAGAGTCAGGGGGCAGCATGGGGGGGCAGAGTCAGGGGGCAGCATGGGGGGGACAGAGTCAGGGGGCAGCATGGGGGGGCGGAGTCAGGGGGCAGCATGGGGGGACGGAGTCAGGGGGCAGCATGGGGGGCAGAGCCGGGAGGCAGCATGGGGGGGGCAGAGTCAGGGGGCAACATGGGGGGCAGAGTCAGGGGCAGCATGGGGGGGCGGAGTCAGGGGGCAGCATGGGGGGGCAGAGTCAGGGGGCAACATGGGGGACAGAGTCAGGGGGCAGCATGGGGGGGACAGAGTCAGGGGGCAGCATGGGGGGGCGGAGTCAGGGGGCAGCATGGGGGGGCGGAGTCAGGGGGCAGCATGGGGGGGCGGAGTCAGGGGGCAGCATGGGGGGGCGGAGTCAGGGGGCAGCATGGGGGTAAAGCTGAGGGGTGTCATGGGGATCAGACTTAGGGGCAGCCTGGGGGCAGTGTTGGAGGCAGCATGGTGGGGGCAGTGAGGGGGCAGCACCAGGAGGGGCAGCAATCTAGGCTCAATGTGAAGGAAAGTCAACTCCGATTGAAACCTTCAGAGAAAGTGCTGAGTGCTGAAAGGTGGAGACACATTCGGGAAGTGAAGATCAGGTAGGCAGGGGGCGGGGGAGGTGGGCACAAGGCAGACAGTGAAGAAGGAATTAAATGGATATGTATTTGGCCAGGGAGATGACTCGGCGGATAAGGAGGATTCCTGCAGTCAGGACTGAAAACCCGAGTTCAAATGCGAACCACTCTGTGGAAGAGTGGAACTGATTCCCGCAGGCTGTACTCCTAACACCTGCAGGCCTACAGTAGCATATACACACCTACACTTACACACACATACTAAATAAACAAATAAGTAAACGTAACTAGAATTTTCAAAGGAACGAAGTATAATGACATTTTTATATGAAATTGTTAGAATGAGACCCATTACTTTATAAACTAACCAAAAATATTTATAAAGAAAGTTCATGAGGTAGATGATCAAGACCGAGAGTGGTGTTTCGGGCCCAGCAGTGGGGACACAGCTCAGGGAGAAAGCACTTGCTGTGAAAGCTTGAGCAACTGCCTTGGGGTCCAGGCAACTCCGGGAAAGCCAGACACAGGTCTGCAAGCCCAGCCCTCAAAAGCAGGGGACAGGAAAATCCCAGACCATTAGAAGCCAGCTAGCCTGGCGTATGCAGAGGCAAAAATAAGACACCCAGTCCCAAGGTAGAAGGTGAAGACTGCCACCTGAGGTAGCTCCTGACCTCCATGTGCATATGGTGGCAAATGCGTTCCCGCACTCATGTGGACACACAGGCACACATACAGATATCTTAAGTACCGTAGTATTAAAACGCAGAGGATGGGAGAATTCACACTGGAAAGACAGGATGTGCGTCTTGGAGAGTGGGGAAGCTGTGGCAGGAAGGCAAGGGCGCAGCGCATCAGTATGTGTTTTTGTATTCATTGTCAAGAAGTGTGTGAAGACAGTCCTCCTGTTTTAATTCAGGATCCCCCATACAATAAGAGCAGGGTCGATTTACTAAATTATTGTTTTAAGTAAAGAAACTGTTAACTTTGGTGTTTAAAATTTTGTTTTACGTTTATTTTAGTGTGTGTGTGGAGAGGCAGTGAAATCATGGTGTGTATATGGAGGTCAATGGACAACTTGTAGGAACTGGTCCTCTTTACCATTTGGGTCCCAGGGAGAGAACTCAGGTGGCACACTTGGCATGCCTTTACCAGCTGCACCAGCTGCCATCTCAACTGCAGAGCTCCATGAGGCATGCATAAAGAACCTCCCCAGCACTAACAGGAGGTCATGTGCTTTGGAAAATCTCTTCTCTCTTACCTGTGTCAGCAATAGGGGGAGCACTGAAGGGCAGTAAGCGTGGTTTTCACCAAGCATTTTGAAAATTTAGTATGATTACCACAACTTTAGTGAGCATAATATTGGAATAAAATTAAATAAATGGCCTATGATACAGTGTTACATTGGAACAGAGTAAACATAAAGGTAGCGCTAACTCCTACTTCCTGTGAGACTCAGGCCCAACCCTAATACCACTTCCTGTGAGACTCAGGCTCATCTCTAACTCCTACTTCCTTTGAGACTCAGGCTCATCTCTAACTCCTACTTCCTGTGAGATTCAGGCTCATCTCTAACTCCTACTTCCTGTGAAATTCAGACCCAACTCTAACTGCCACTTCCTGTGAGACTCAGGCTCATCTCTAACTCCTACTTCCTGTGAGACTTAGGCTCATCTCTAACTCCTACTTCCTGTGAGATTCAGGCTCATCTCTAACTCCTACTTCCTGTGAGATTCAGGCTCATCTCTAACTCCCACTTCCTGTGAGATTCAGACCCAACTCTAACTCCTACTTCCTGTGAGACCCAGGCAAACTCTGTGACATGGAAGTCTAACATAAACATGTTTGCCTTTAAAATGTTACATCTGCAATTCTATTACTGCACAATTATTTTGTTCCCAGACATTTTTCTACAATGATTTTTATTAAAATCTCAAGGTTTTCTCCTCCTCCTCCTCCTCCTCCTCCTCCTCCTCCTCCTCCTCCTCCTCCTCCTCCTCTTTTTAATGGCTAGGTCAAACAGTCTACAATGTGCTAAGTGAGCCCTTAAACACTTTCTGGAAGTCTGATCACTTAAGGAGTAACATTTATTTTAGTGAGAAAGTATTGACTATCATTTCATTTTTTAATATTTCAGAGGAATGTGGAGTATGTGTGCTAAAGTGTAGGAGGAAATAAGCTACTGGGCAAACTTGGTAAGCTGTGTGTGAGGCTGTGAATTCTAGACCAAGGGCAGCGCCAGCTTTGGAAATGGCACTAGAATATCTTTAATCATCAGATTTCTCCTCCAAATAGGACAGAAAATGAATCTAATGACTGAGGCCATGTGTGTGTGTTTGGTCCTTACTGATTCTGGTAGGGCTATACACACAGCCTGTGGGTCCATCCCTCATCCCCCACATTTACCCAGGGTACTCTTGAGTAGAATGCCAGAAAAGAAATACAATTCTGGGAGTAAATATATGTAGACTGTTTTTAATGGCTTGCTTATTAGATCTTTTTGGAGAAATCTGGTTATTTATTGCAGCGAATTACTGTCCTTCTTAATAATATTATCTGCTGCTTCCCCCTACTTTTTTTTTTTTTTTTAGGTCTGTGAAATAAAAAACTGCAACAAATGCATCTACTTTGAAGCTAAGAAAAAGCAGGATCTCTATATGTGGAAAGAGAATGTAATAATAGAGTTGAGTTGGGTGTGGGGGATGGCCCCCCACAGCATCCCAGATATGAAGATTAGGCAAATGTTTGCAATGAACTTTGACATTTCAAACCACATGTGATAGACACCTGTCATATATTTTATATATGGTGCCATGTCTAAGAGAGGCTGGCTGATCCTACAGACTTACTACCAAACAACAATAATGCAGTAGAAAGGTTGATAGATAATACATGGGTTCCCTATGAATTTAGCAGCACGTATCAGTTAACAGAAGAACGAGATGGCTTGGTGGTTAAAGGCACCTGCCTCCAAGCCTGACGACCTGAGTTCAGTCCCTGGAATCTGTATGGTTGAAGAAGAAAGTTCACTTTTACAAATGGTCTTCAGATCTCAATAGAGTCCATGCTCAGACCTGTATATGCGTGTACACACACACACACACACACACACACACACACACACACACACACGCACACGCACACGCACAATTAATAAATAAACAAATAAATAAACAATTTAAAAAGAATGGACATTAAGAATATACATGAGTAAATCTTTGTCATAACGAGAGCCCCAAATTCTGAAAGAGTGAAAACACAACCCAGTAGAATGTTAAGGTTCTCTCCTAAAATACATTTGAAGATATTTTAATTCATACTTGGGTGAAGCACAGGCTAGAGTAAACAGGAGATGTTGCTGCTTCTGCCCGGCTTCACCTCTCATCCCTGACTGCTAGTATCACCTCCTTGGCCTCCTTTTCCTGGGTCCCTGCTGGCTTCTTCTTGGCAGGGTGAGGCTGAAGATAAAGTGGTCTTTCTGATGAAATCTGTTCCCCTACCCCCACCCCAGGAAAGGAAGCCAAGATGTGAACATGGCCTCTCATAATGATTTCACTGGGCTTAATGAAATTTTCATCACAACCTGCTGCTCATTTTAATGGCCTTTGGAAAACAATGGACAAATATCTGGAGGAGAGAAAACATCTATCTGTGCACTTAGCACCTAGCTCCATTTCCTGTCTGCACCTCATGCCTTTCCATGGCTTCTCTCTCCGTGAAGCCACAACAAGAGCTTGTACTATTCCAACCCACACATTTTACACTTTTCCCTTCAGACTGATTACTAAATATTTTATCTTTTTGATGCTAGGTAATGAGAGAGCCTCAGTTCACATGTGTGTGCTCTACACAGCATCACGGTCTCCTGTGCATGAGTGAGAACCGGTAAGAGGGGTCAGTCTCAGACATGTCCAGTACCCTTTCATCAGTGATGTCTCGATGGCCAACATCATTTCGAGTTGCTGGGAGACCTACAAATCTCTTAAGATACAATTTTGTATGCTTTTCTCTTTGAAATTCTTCCTGAATAAGAGTATGGTTTTACTCCGATATAAATTACTTCTTGATAAGTTTGTCAGTTGTTTCAGTCAATGAATCACCGAATGGGCATTCTTTTTGTTGTTGTTGTTTTGTTTTTGTATTTTGAGACAGGGTTTCTCTGTGTAGCTTTGGAGCCTGTCCTGAAACTCACTTTGTAGACCAGGCTGGCCTTGAACTCACAGAGATCCGCCTGGCTTTGCCTCCTGAGTGCTAGGGTTAAAGGCGTGTGCTCTGAATGGGCATTCTTGAAAGATACATGGAGGCTCATGCTTGTAGACCCAGCAGTCAGGAGACTGAGGCAGGGGGACCATCATGAATTTGAGGCAAGCCTAGGCAAACATAGACCACAATATGAGACCATGTCTCAAATTAACAAACGAAGTATTTAAAAATGCATATATATTGTTACCAGGGCAAATTATCAGTAAGAGTAGGTCTATGGTTTTGGATATCCAAAGCAGGCTCTAGAAACTTGCATGTGTAGGTGTAAAGCTTCTTCATGCTCTGTCATACAAAGATTGTTTCTGAAACTCAAGACAAGAGAGGAAGGAGTCTGTGTATGTGTATGTATGTGTCAGTATGTATATGTGTGTATGTGAGTATGGTGCATGTGTGAGTATGGCCTTTACACAAATAGACAGGTTTGCTTGCCTAAGTATGCATGGAGGCCAAAAGAGGACACTACTAGACTCTCATGCTCTGTCCTAATTCCCTTGAGACAGAAGCGAGGCTGGTAGCCCGAGCCCCTGGGATTATCTATCCCTATCCCCTACAGCACCGGGGTTACATGCATACTTGTGGCCACCTCTGACTTGTGGGAAGTGTTGACTTCCAGATGTAGGCTCTACATTTGCACAGCCATTCCTCTTACCAACTGAGCCCCCTCTGGAGCCCAAACTCAGACTTTTCAGTTCTTGCCTTATTCAACTTACATTCTCACAATCGTATTTAATAACACAAGCCTCCTTCTCTGAGCATTCACATATTTTAAGAGGAAGAGTTCCTTTAAAGTGTATTACTGACAGAGATACAGCAAGGAAAGCCTTCTAACCTTCATATGCAGTACTGATGTTCCTTGTGCCAACCCTTCCTGCTGTGATCATCAATCTTTGCTCTACTGCCCCAGGAGCTGCTCCTGGGAATTCAGCAGCTCCCACAATGCCCAGTACCCCCTGTATCTTTTGTCAAGTACCTGTGGGTGCATCCTGCTGCTGTTGTCTTTCCCATAGCAATTTATTCATTAGGTTTAGGTCTGTCATCTACTTCCAAGGTAAGAGTTCATGTGTCTGTTGTTAGTCACCCCAATACAGTGAAGGAATGGCAGTGTCATATACCAAATTCCCTTTAATAGTATCACCTAAAGATACCCCTCAGACATCTTTGGAATAGAATATACAGAACAAACTGGAACTCCTTAGCACTTATCCCTGCATTCAGAGTGTAACAAAAGCTGTAAATTAATATGTTAGGTAAACATTTCCCAACTCCTATGAAGTCTGTATCAAAATCAGAGATGTACAGAGATTTACAAATTATGAACTAATGAACCTCATGGTCCTGGATGTAAACATCCTCAACAAACTCTGAGTAAATCAAATCTCAAAATAGATCAAAGGAACTAAGTGTGGCCCAGTGGGATTTATTGCAAGTTTGCTAGATGGTTCAATGTTAGAAAAATCTCCTTGGGAATTTAAAGATCAATGACTGAGTATATATTACATTAATAAATAAAATTGTAAACTCCCTGGGAAACCAGGGAAAAAAGGAAAGTAGATCCTGATGGCATCCTCTGTAAAATCCTATAGTAAACACCCTACTTCATGATGGGACAAGAAGCCTGGTTCTTAGAATCAAGAACACAGCAAAGGTACACTCTCTTCCCACTCTTAATTGATACTCTACTGGAAGTCCTAACATGTAAGAAGAAAGAAAAATGATAAAAGTTGTATTGGGGAATGAAATAAATGAAACTATAAATTTGTGAATGAAATACTTGCCCATGTAGACAATCTCAGAGAGTTAACCAAAACTGCTAGAACTGACTCTGAGTCCATAGGTTCCAAGGACAATACATGGACTTTCTACATATTATGAGATAGAAGTTAAAATTTGAAATTAACCACAGCATGATTATGCTAATTAATCTTATATAAAAAGATAATAAACGATCATAAATTTAGTAAAATATATCTAAGACATGTATCTGGAAACTGTAAAAACCAAGACCTTAATAACTGAGATAGATTTTCGTGTTCATGAAAGAGAATTGCCATGATATGGTTACTTTATACTGTGATCTATAGGCACAATTCATTCTCAGTCAAATCCACATTATTCTTTGGATATACAAACTGATTTTAGAGTTTGTGGAAAAAGAAAATAGGCTCAGACTAAGCCATAAAATCCCAGAGAAAAGGAAGAAAACTGGAAGAATGATACCACTCAAAGCAAAGCTCCAGCCACTAAGACAGCACAGTGTCACAGGAAGGGCAGTCTAATGAGCTGATGGATGGGATCCCAGAGGGCAGAAACAAACACACAAGAGTTCATCAACCACCTTGGCAAAGAGCAAAGGCATTCAGTTGACGAGGATCATCTTCCAGTAAGTGCTGCTGAACAACCAGGCACTCTGATTATACAAAAAATTATAGGATGCAGACATAGAACCTAACCTTTAAAAGATTAACTCAAAGGTGTTCCCAGGTCTAAAATATATGATGCAAAATTATAATAAAGGTGTCAAATACAGTGTAAGAAAAAGATCTTAGGCTCTTCATGATCACTTACACAAATCAAAAGCATAATTCTTGAACAAAATGATAACCTGGAAGCCATTAAAATTAAACATTTTTTTCTGCAAAAGAAAATACTGAAAATGAAAATACTAACCGCAGACTGGGAGAATAGATTTGTCAATACATTTCTGATTTAAAGCTGGTATCCAAAATATATAAAGATCTCTCGAAATTCATCTGTTTCAAATGACACAACAAATGTACAAAAGCACTACAGAGATACTTCCATAAAGACACAGAGATGTAAAATCCATGCACGAAGATATCTGAACATTAATGGTCATTGGGGAGCTGCAGAGTAAACCAACAATGAGATAGCCGTTTGAATGAACAAAAATTCCCAAACACAGCCGTGTCGAAGGCTGAGGGGGACATGAACAGGCAGGACCTCCCTTTAATGATGTCAAGAAGGAAATTTTATGGACACTTTGCAGACAGTTCGGCAGTTCCTTATAGAGTTAAGCAATATCTTCCCAAAAACTCAGCCATGATGCTCCCAGGGACCTGAAAATGTATTGGCTCTCATACCTTGCATGTCAGACATGAATTATAATCAAAGTACATCTCTCCACTGTGTTTGCTGGTTTGCTCACTTGGGACTTGCAGCTGATGAAGAGAACCACTCTTGGGTGCTGAATGGCTTCTACACCCTGGACTCTGCCAGGGTTAAATTGGAACAAGTCACCATCTGGATCTAACCTTGGACAAGTTAGCAAGTTTTTTTTTCTTGGTTTGCTTTGGACATATGCATGTTGAATTCAGGCTGCTATCAGTAACTATGAAAGAGTTTCACAGCTGGAACCCCCAAAAGAAAGAATTCAAAAAGTCCAAAAATGTGAGTGGGGTTACTTCTAAGTAACTATAATCACATTCTTATGGACTATATAAGGAGTTGACCTAAGATCAAGGTGGGAGAAGATATAATGATGTTTAAAGGTTACAAATGTAACACAATTCTAAAATGGTTCTTGAGGAGGAAAATTTACTAGAGATGTACAGTGCAGGCTCCAGATACGTGACTAGTAGGTGGATCTTCTGGGCAATGCTGTGGCATTCTATTCTTGAATCTTTAAGTTTCACTCAAGTTAACTTACTCGTATATAAAAATAAGGCTCACACTGCAATATGAATTTAGGATTTAAAAAATCTTAGTATCTCTGAGAAGAAAAAGATAGAGAGAAAGAGAGAGAGGGAGGGAGAGAAGAAGGAAGGGAGGAAGGAAGGAGGGAGGAAGGGAGGAAGGAGAGAGGGAAGGAGGGAGAGAGAGGAAGGGAGGGAGGGAGGGAGGGAGAGAGAGGAAGGGAGGGAGGGAGGAAGAAGGAAGGAATAATCTTCATAGCCATAGTTTCCTACTTTGTCCAATTTAAGAATCTAAAGCAAACATCAGAACTAGAAGCTACATCAAACTACTTCAAGCAGGAAGGGCATGGCACAGTTTCCTTTCCCGGCCTTTACCTTCAGGCTCATTCTTGATTAGTTCTTCCATCTTCCTCTGCTTTAAGGTGTCAACCACATCCGCTAAGCTGCCCTTGCGCCGCTCCGGAGTCCCCAGGGCTGTGCTTGACACGGACTCGCCGCTCTGTCGCCCACCTTCTTCTGCCTTCTGAGGTGAGGTAGATGAGTTGTACGGGGCCAATGAAGACATAACTTTATTGCCATCGACTTCCTAGAAGAGACAGGAAAGAGGGGTGAGTGGTTTAAAAGTCAGTAAGCTTTCTTTGGGGAGAAGGAGCTCTGGGACTTATTCTGTAGACATATACAAATGTGACCTGTCACTCTTGGAAGAGCAAAGAGCAGAGAAAATTTTAAAACTTCTCTTCATGTTGCAAGCCAGCTCAAGAGTGAGTCAGCAATTAATTGCTTCACAGGCGAAAACAAAATAGGAGTCCCCTTGCCATAAAGTGAGGTGGCAACTTCTTAAACTCGATGGCAGTGTAGTCCCACCGTCCTGGTTTTTGTCTAAAGGTCTCAGCTGTTGGTGTGAATATGGGATGGAGCTGTCCACTGTATTAACTTCCTGGTGACTCTGGAACATTTAAACAGATCATATATACCTCGCCTTGTCTTCATCTTCAGCTGGGTGAAGAAGCATCTTCACTGTCCCCCAAATGGCATGTGGTCTCTCTGGGGGCCCCTCTCCCTCTCAGTCTTACAAAGCTCCACCCACACTGGAGACTTGGACACTGGGCAGGAAAACAGTAAGACTGTGTTTGCTTCTGTGGAAACTTTCCTCACAGGACTCCCTGCTGGCAGCCTGCTTTCTGGTCCTCCCCTGCATTTCACTTGTAGTAGCAAGTGCCCTGTTAACCAGTCCCCCAAAGGTTTGCTTCTCTGCAATTATCTGCCCATGAGGGACGCTTTCTTAATTCAAAAACTTTCTATTTTTGTATTCTCTTATCTTTTCTCTCCCAAATTTCAACCACAAATTTGTAACATTTGTAATATACAGGGTATATTTTGTGTCGAAGATACTCCAGGCATTTTTAAAAATCATGAAGCTGGCATGATAGACAGTTTTCTTACTTAAGCATTTTCCGGGGAGTCCTCACTTGTGTCCACAGTCCTCTAAGTTCCCACAAAGCAGGGTACTGTCATGAGCAAAACTGTGTCATCAGAGCTTTGTGAGTTTCACTCTGATTACATTTCTCATTTGTAGGGCATGGAAGGTCTCCTTTAAAATAGTGTGAGCAAGTGGACTATATAAGATCATACTCTCTGTGTGTTAATGCTTTTATTTTCTGTATGAGAGTTGATATCAGACCCCCAAAATACAAAAGAGACACTGATATATCATTCTTTTAAAATTAAGGCTAATATTGGCCTGCTTGAGTATACTGAATTACTTGGCTAAAATCTTGTCATCTCAATCATTGAAAATAATTATCAACCAAATCATTTTATGTGAATATGATTTTAAGTAGATGTTAGTGGGTACAGGAACATTAGCTGTAGGAGAACCATCAGATTGTTGGATGGCCTGAGGCACATGGAGAAAACACAAGGGGAAAAGGAAGAGGGGGAGGGGTGGAGGAGGAGGAGGAGAAGCAAATGTAAGCTAGCAAAGTCTTCTAAATTACAGTACTAAATCCCATATAGCCTAATCCCAAGTAACGTCCCTTTCTTCCTATCACAGAATACACCTCTGATACTTTCAGTGAATATTGTACACATACAATTTAGTTTCTGATGTTATTGAGTTTAGGATACAGCCTACATTGTGCAGTGATTACAAGCCCTTGGAGGGAAACTACATGCCTACTTTTGGAGTTATTTATTTAAAACTGTACATAAATATAAGCACTCACAGAAACAGCACACACAGGCTCCTCTGAGTCAGAGCACTGAATACTTCATTCAGCAAGCTAATAAGAATATTTCTCATGAACAGCCCACAGTACACATCATCAACAATACAGAATGCAGCAAAAACCATTTCTATTCAGTGCTCACCAAAGATTTTTTCAGTTCATTTCTCTCCCTGGTCAAAGTTAACGCACCTCAAGTGAGGCTTCACTCCAAGTACACCTGTGTATACCTGGTTCTCACATGAAAGCATGGAGAGCTCTAGACACAAGAACCCTGCAGCTGACTGAGGACCGCACGCCTTTCTACAGCAGACTATCCTGAGAGAGGATGGCTCCCACACTAGCATGCAATCTGGTATAAAAGATAGACATGACTCCCAAACAAAGGATCCCATTTCCCGTACCTTGCATTCCCACACCTTACACACTGGAAGGTGATGTTTTGAATGATTTAACCTGTATTATGGGGTTCTAAATTCAGGTGCCACGGCAGGACACACTTAAAGAAAACTCATCAAGAATTGTTGCTAACACAGGACTCCACCTTATTGCCACTTCACCTGTCTGATGACATTTGAGCCTTGGCGCTGCTAATCTCTTTAATGGGTGGCTAGCAGCTGCTTCAGTCTGAAACTCCATCATTCATTTGCATGATGAATATCTTGTTGGGGAGAGCTGGCTGAGCCTCCAGTCAGGAGAGTCTTGGTCCCAGTTTCTTCCCCAGATTGTCTTCGCTGTGTGTAAAACATGGCCACGTGTTTCTCTTCACTTTGGTGGCAGATGAAACTCAGATACTAGACTTTCAGAAGCAAAAAAGGGCTAGAATTGCCATATGAATCTAATCTACTTCTAAAATCTGAGAGTAAATCTCAGGATTTTACAGACAAACACACACAACTACCAGGTGTGCTACGCTGTTCAGTAATATCAGAGTGACCACATCTGTGAATGCTTTGGAGGTTTCCTGTTGTCCTCAGCAGACTTCTGTGGGTTACCTTTGCAAGCAGAAGAGCAAGAAATGGTGTGCTCACCAGAGGCCCTCGCTGAAGCACCCTTGTGAAATACTTCTCACTCTTCCGAAAAACAGCATTTCACTACAAATACTGGGAGGAAAATACTGTGTCTAATATTTAAATGTAAATTTGGATAATGAGAAAGTATTACTTCAGTTGAAAAAAGAACTATACTAATATAATTCAACAGATCCAAACAGCACTTCATCCTTAGCTTTTGATCTTATAAGACATATTATCTTACTTACGTTTTGGTTCTATATGTGGAAACAAAATTCAGAGATGGTAGTAAAAAACATTATATTTATATCCCATTTATTAGACTATAATAATAACTGAATAGCTTATATCAAGCATTTTAAAGAGTCTTATAAGACTTTTAAAGGCCTAAATTTAATCATCATAGTAGGACTAATTATGATTTCCAGTTAATAGAGAGACTAAGGTACTCAGACTAGAGAAATTACTGAGGTCATAGGAACATTGAATAATGAGGAAACCTAGTGGGCTTCAGAACCCTTGCATCTGACCTTAGCAATAACATGCTTTTTTTCTCAAAAAAATAAATAATTGCTTATCTATCATATGTGATCAAGATAGACTGTCTTCTTCCTAATAATTATGAAAACAAAAATTTCCTTCTAATACATTCAATTTCTATAAGAGAAAAATGCTTTCCAATTAGTTAAAACAGTCTAGACTTGTAAATCCTGTCGATCCTTCTAGCTAATGAAATTAAAAATGACCTTTAACATTTAAATGGTGTTATGAACTCAGTATGATATTTTTTTCCTATCTAGTTGATCAGAGTAAAAATAATGGATAGTTTGTTTTTAAAGTTATCTATTTCCCTCTTGTTTCGGTAAACTAGGACTTCAAACACAGAAGAAGCAACAGAGAAGGCCTGGATGATGACTGATTCAAGTGTCATCAAAACCAGTCTACTGACTGTGGGGGGATACAGCAGCACCAGCCTCCAGAGAGATGCACAGAAGACGTACTCTGCCTCACGAGGTCAAGCTAGCAATGAGAAGTCCCATAAAAATCACCAACAAATACAAAAACAAAACTTTGAAAGCTATCTTAATTCCTAGTTTGTGCATTTATTTCTTAAATGTTGTTTAAAAGAACAAGATCACTCACGCCACACCTTCTTGGCTTGTAATGGATTGTCACGCCTTGTACCCTGTCAGATGGGGCAGTGTCAAGGGTCACAATGATCCCCACATAGACCTTCTTTAAATCTTCACAGCACTTTCCTTGGTTGACTTCTTCACAATTTTCTTTTCATGAACATGATACTATGCTTGCTTTCTCTTAGGTTACAGGCTCCTGGGAGACTGCTTAAGCTTTTATCCTGAGCACAACCCTTATGTGTACATACACACACGTCTGAAATCACACAACCCATTTCACCACCACTTTAGAGAGTTGATTTCCCATTGATATTCATGATATTCATGATACCAGTATGAATCTACTCCTGAAATCTTCCACAAACGTCCACAACAATGGATTGCTGGGTGGAAAGCCCTGATCTAATGCATTGTCCCAAGAAGTCCATCTTGTAGATAGAAGATGATGTTGAACAATCAATTATTGTAAAAAAAAATATGTATAGCAAATGGGCTGGGCATGGTGGTACATGCCTTTAATTTCTGCATTTTGGGGTCAAAGGCAGCTAGATTTCTGTGAGTTGTAGGGCAGTCCTGTCTGCATAATGAGTTTAGGTTACTCAGGGCTACAAAGACACAGATACTCCCTGTCTTTCTCTCCATATATGTAATCATAATCATAGGTAGATAAACAGATAATCATATATATGAATATGTATATATAGAGATATATCTCATTACTTATATATTTATTATCCATTTATATATCACTTATCTATTATCTGTCTCTCAAGCATATATCAACTGTCTATCTTCTATCATATGTCTATCTTATCACTTATCTTCTAGCATTTATACATCAATCCAAAGATGGAAGAACTGGTAAAGTGCACAGATAGACTCTGTGCTTTTGCTACATGATCCTCAGAAAACTCTCTATTTCAAGTCCTGTGATGACTTTGCAAGAACATTGTACTGGCTAATCTTCATTGTCAACCAGATAGGATTTAGAATTGCCATGGAAACACACCTCTGGTTGTGTCTGTGATGGTTTAACTAAGCAACAAAGCCACTGAGCAGGGAAGACTCACTGTGGACGTGGGAAATGATATTAATGGGGTGGAGACTTGGCCTGAATAAAAACAGAGAAAGACAGCTAGGCACCAGCATTGATCTCTCTGATTCCTGCCTTGGAATGTAGTGATATCAGCTGCCTCTTGTTCCCCTCACCATGATGGTCTGTAGTCCCTTGATCTGTGACATAAAAGAAACCCTCCTCTCTACGACCGTCTCTAGCCAAGTACTTAATAACAAGAAAAATGATGAATATACACACTGAATAAACCTAGAAACTTTCTTCAGCACAGTCAAAATCCACTATGGGCATCTAATATTGAAGCCAGTAACAGGGCTCACAGGTTGACAGGAAAAGTTCCCATGTTATAAAAATAACTTCCTTACATTTCACACATAGGATCCAAGTCAACATTTGCTTGTATTTTGGGATACCATAAGCAGTGTTAAGTACTGTTTAATTTTCTTCCCCCAAGTTGAAAAATGGACTCTTGTAGATTGCAGTCCAGCCTGGTAGTGATACTACAAAGTTCTGCTCTGGTTTGCATTTCTTCTCAAGCCCTGAGCTGGAAAGTCAGCTTGGGCTTACACTTCACTACTGAACAAAGAACTATGATTTGCATTTGTTTTCAAATTGCATCCCGCTGGCAGTGATCAACCCAACCACAATGGACAACAGCTAGCTTACTGAGAGTGATATGCACACATGAGCTTCTTGTCAAAGGCTCAGCCTTGAACTCAAAATGCAGGCATACCTGGGAATGTCTGACACCATTCTTTTGCCCTGCTCCAGCATTCCTCACTCACACACTTGAGAAGGGGCGCCCAAACATGAGATTCAAAGAGCGTGATGTCCACTGTACCTCAAGAGCTTTCCCTGTAGAATAAGGTGAGCGATAGCGGGGAAGGGTGCGTGGTTGGGGACCAGTAGTGAGAGTAAGGAAGAACCAGGTCATTTAATGGCAGGACTCAGCAGCCTAAATGTTCTGTGGGGAAACTGATGGAGGAGGGGAGGAGCAAGGGCAGAAAGGGCCAGCACATGTTAGAGGTTAATGGCATTTTTTCTGACCTAAACGAGTCATTTTGGCATTTATCTAAATGTTCACATGTCTTCTGATTGCCGACGTAGGCATGGGGATTCAAACTCAGGTCCCCATACACATACGGCAAGTGCTCTTCCCCTGGAGTCCTCTCCTCACCCTAGTGCCTTCTCCTCAGCCTTCTTCCTACTGATTTCACACTAACAAAATAGACTGGAGAGTCTGGGACTGATTTGTTTTTGTCAATGTTGCATTTTGAAAATAGGTTGCATTTAGAAATGTGACAAAATTTGCCTTAATTTTTATAATGTGACGATTAGACAATGGTATATATGATATCACTATCATCTTTACAAAACAGATAAATCCTTGCAAATGAAACAGATTTAAGAGTGAACTTTCTTGTCCAGTGAGATGGTTCAGCTTGGTAAAGGATCTTTCCATCAAACCTGAGGACCTGAGTTCAATTCCCAATATCTACATAGTGGAAGGAGATGGCTGATGCCCACAGGTTGTCCTGTCTATACAACCATCACACTGTTCCCATATGATAAGCAGATATGTGTAATAAGACATTGTTTATAAAGGGTGACTATTCAGGTGGTCAAGAGAGAGGCCAGACCAGGAAAGGCAGTTGAGAAAACATTTGGTTCTCCACGCAGATGCTGCAGAAGGACGGTCTAGTGGTCTTCTCCCTAAATATTTCTTCATAATCACGTTTGCTGGGAGCTAGAGATACTACATTTGGGTGTGAGGTGTATGTTTTCATGTGCCCTGCAAGCCTCTTAATAAGCAAAAGCAGCATTTAGAAAATTGCTAATACATTAACCAATAGTACCTGAAAAAACAAAGCACATTCGGTGCTGACAGCCTTGTTACCTCCCTGCTGAAGATTTGTATGCTGTGTCTCAAGATCAAACATCTCTTGGACACACCTCAAGGCCTAGGAGATCCTCACTACCAGGACTCCAAGGTTAACCATAAGCTGCCTCTATACTAGAGACAGGACCACACATCGAAGAAGTATTTCCATTGAGTATTTACCCTGTCAAAGAAGTTACTATTTAGGACAACTAGAGACTGAATGCCTATCATACTTCACATTTCTGTAAGAAGAATCTAGAGCAGTTTTACTACAACTGTTGGTAAACTCAACTAAAAAGCCATTTGCATCTGTGAGTCTGAAGGAAGAAATGAGGTTGAAGAATTCGTCATAGTTTTGGTCTGTGTGCCCATATTTGTAAAGTTGTTACAGGGGTATAATGAAGATGGAGACACTCACTGAATAATGGCAACCAGCTGGACGTTTGATAGTCTTGATTATAATCAGAAACAAAGTTTAAATGCTAAATAAAATATATGTGGCACTTCCCCATGCAGTAAACTATTACAACATCAAAACAGTTTAATTCAGTGGTTAAGCAGACTGAACTAGGGGTTAACTGTTCAAGTATAATTCAGGTTCACTTTAAAAAATATTTTATGTGTATGAGTATTTGCCTAACTGTATGCCTGTATACCAAGTGCAATGTAGTGCCCATGGAAAACACAAGAGGGAGTCAGATTGGACTTACAGATGGTCATGAGCTGCCATGTGGGTGCTGGGAACTGAACCCAGGTCCTCTGTAAGATCAGCAAGTGCTCTAACCACTGAGCAACCTCTCCAACCTCTCAGACTCCCTTGTTAACATATCACTTGAGCAACATACACTGAAATCCCCACAGTTGTCAGTTTCCTGGTCTGTGATGTTGATCTTTATTATTACTCTTACTGGATTTAGGGTCACCTAGAAGACTGGGGAAGCATAGTGTGTGTGTGTGTGTGTGTGTGTGTGTGTGTGTGTGTGTGTGTGTGTGTCTGTGTGTATGTGTATGTTTGTCTGTCTGTCTCTGTGTGTATGTGTATGTGTGTCTGTCTGTCTGTGTATGTGTCTGTGTGTCTCTGTGTGTACATGTCTGTCTGTGTGTGTGTGTTTCTATGTCTGTGTGTGATGTGTGTGTGTGTGTATCTCTGTGTCTATGTGTGTGTTGTGATGGATAGAGGTTGTAATGGAAGACACACTTTGAATATGGGTGCCAAGCCCCATGAGTTGGGGTCCCATCAGCTCCAAGAGACAGAAGAAATAAAGAAGGCCACCTCATTCTTTTTCTCCACCCATGACAAGAGTCTAAAATCTTGAGTCAAACTAAGTTCTTCCTCCCTGACATTGTTTGTTGCTGCTGTTTTTAGCACTTTTTTGACACAACAAGATGAAAACACTAAAACATTATCCAAAATGGGATAAGAGATAATTCATCTGTTTATACACAGATACATATGTAATTGATGTTCAGAATTTAATATTAATGAAAATATGTATACAGAAAAAGCAAAATATATTATTTTGGGTTTTCCTTTTAAAATCTTTTATGAGACACACTTATTTATTTTGTATATGAAGCCCTGTGTCAGGAGAGGAGCACCAGGGTGTGTGTGGAGGTCAAGCGACAATCTGAGGGAGTCAGTTCTCTCGGTTGCCTGTGAATTCTGAGCACTGACCTTGGACCTTTGGTAGCAACTACCTTCACCTGCTGACACTACTTTATTTCTCAATAATCCCTTTTGTTCATTTAACAAAAGCATTGGGTCTGAGTAGTTCAGTGGTAGAGCGATTGCCTACATGTGAGAGACCCTGGGTGAGTCCTAAAATTTGTTGGAATTCTAACTCATTAGGCAAAGGAGTGTAATGAGGGGGTACATGCAGAAAGTATGACCCAAAATGGTTCTTTTACACACTTTACAGAGGTAAATTCTGTGCTCTCTGCATGTTCCATGCATGATCCTCTCAGGAGACTGAAGCAGAGGATCCTCAGTCTGAGGCCATCGTGGCTATTTTAATAAGACTGTCTCAAATGAAATGTACCCCTAAGCTCTGCTTAGGAAGGCAGTGGTCTACAAGCTGCCACACCACATCACTGTACTTTGGTGTCTGCTGCTCACCTGATTTTTAATTTTCACAGTTTTCTACAAAGTGAAAAAGCAGGAAAATGATCAAAAGAAGAATGCTCAATTACCACTCATTAGAAAATAAAGCTTCTAAAAGTCAAATTCTGAGGGAATGTCAGGAGGAATGCATTATTCCTCATGAGTCCACAAGGCCAATTAGCTGGTATACTGTATTTTGACTTCTCTGACATTTTTTCTTTCCTTCTATGAAGTAGGCACATCAGGAATCCTCTTTCTTCATGAGTATTTTAGAAACTCTTACATACTAATCCTGAGGCTCCCTATACTATTAGTAGAAAACCCAAGAGTAATGTGAAGAAGGACAGAATCCCACCAACTCTCTATTCCTGTCTGTACCATGACCAGCACTGGTTAAGGGGATATTGACCTCAGTAGATGAGGCCAACTCCAGAGTCTAAAGTCAGTTTATTCTCACACCATCAAAGGCACCTTAGCCACCCATTACGAAGTGGTAATGGCCTGTTTGCCTAAGACACTGGACAGTCCCAAACAGAGGTGGCACTCTAGCTTTGAAAGGAGACTTAAGCATGAATGAGCATTCATTGATTAGGGATCATAAAAGCTCAAGACTTCACAGTTCAGAGTTTACATATAATTCTGAGACAGTGCACACTTCATATACTTTCCCACAGTTGCCCAAGTAAGCAAACCATGCATTTGTCCTATAAAACATCATATCCTGCATCCATTAGAGCAGGCAGATCAGAACCGCCTTACAGCAGGAACAGTCATAGACAAGCACATAGTCACTCAACAAAGCACTAGATTTCCAGGAGCAAATGCTCTTTACACGGTTTCTGTGAGCAGATATTCTTATTTTATTCCGTCTTGTAGGCCTACAGTTTGTTGTTTTGGGGAAAAACAGAATTTTCTAAACTGTTAAGATATTTTCCTCAACAAACTCTTTATACACATATTCACTAATACTTCAGTAAACATGACTTCCCCTTCTGGAGTCAATAATGGCTGTTCTGAACATTTTTGTGGACTATAACATTTTATAACTCACAAAGAAATGCCATGATGAATATGTGATTCCTATTTCATGTGTGAGGAAATTATGGTTTCTAGAAGTTATTACTTTAAAAGTGATGGAAGAAAATGGAAAAGTAGAAAATTAAACCCAAGATCCAGTTCTAAAGCCCACGTTGGTTCTCCTTCATCTACCTTGCCTTGCTCAGCTGACTCAGGTGCTGTGGCGTGTGCCAAAGGTGTAAGAAAAGAAAGCTGCTGCTCTCTCTCCACAGTTAACGATTGGAGAGGCACTGAAGTCTACATGAAGCAATTCGTAACCGTAACAACTGTTAAGTGCTGATTTGTACAGCAGCAGCCTAGAGGGGAAACAGGGAAGTTTCAGAAGAGAGAACTCTGGGATTTCAAGAGATATGGAATCTCTGTCACAGCCCCAGGTACACTACTCTGAGATTGCTTAATTATTATTCTCTTTATACTGTGAAAGTGGGAACATTTTAGATTAGTCACTATCTATCTTGCTATTAGTGTTCAATAAATATAAATTAAGTTAATTATGAATTTATTAAGTTTTATGCACAGAGCCCTTTGGTCTTATGAGAAATAAATAGAAAGGTCCTCTGGTACAAGCCGGTAAGAGAGAAATAGAAGAAAATACACAGGGCTGTCTCTGAGACAGCATCGGTGGGATCTCATAGTGTACGTCCATTGTAAGGAAGGAGGAGAGGACCAATAAGAAACAGTCTGCCTACATACAATGGCCATTTCCTGAAGCATCATGAAGGACAAGCAAGAGAATTCAGCAGGACCTGGCAGGAAATAGGGGAGTTTGGGAAGGGATTCTCTGGAAGTGGTATCTTAGAAAGACTGGGCAGCAGTGGAGGAGAGTATGATTTGGGAATAATGGGGAATAACAGTCCCTATTGTATGGAAAACTGTTCCCATTACTTGTATGTGACCATAAAGGCTTACTACTAGGTTGTGGCACTGGGTGTCAGAAGGAGCCACTAACTTTACCTGTCATCTGGAATTATCTAGTATCTGGAGCAACAAAGAAGTTACAGGCACCACTGAATTCTTTCAAACTACACATAATTGAATTATTTTTGTTCATACCCCTATGTACACTCCCATTCCACCTTCATCCACTCCACATATTGCCCAGGAATGCTTACTTCTGGAGGGACAAGGATAGAAGTATTCTACATGGACACAGATTGTAGGCAGGGGTGTAGGACACACTGTCCATGCAGGTGTAGGATGTCAGAGCACCTTAGAGAGGTTGTTTTGTTTGTAATTAATTGTTCTGGTAGAAGAGGATACAGAGCCATGTACTTGCTATTTTTCATATAAGTTTTATTTTTTATTTATTTCATATATTTTATTTTTATTTATATTTATTTTTATTTATTTTAAAACAGGAAAAACAATTTGCTATTTACATTTTCAAATGCTGAAGAGAAATGGGAAGAAAGTAATGAGAGGTGTTGGTAAGTTGAAAGTAATTAACAGGAGTAACTGATAGCTATGGCTCTTGCTTGTGAGGTGGAAATGATGATTATGACATGGTACAGAGCATAGATAGTATACATGATTGCTAAAATAGAGCCAAGATATTTTTGAAAACTTGGGGTTTGTTTTGCTTGCTTTGTTTCATGCTTTTGTTTTGAGACAGGGTCTCCTGCAAAACGGAGGTTGGCCTCAAACTTGCTATGCATCTAAGCCAGCCTGAGACTCCTGCTCCTCTTCATCCTGATCCATGTCTGAAATTCTGATACCACAGCATGCACTACCATACCCAGCCTTTTGTTGCTCTTGTTCTGTGAGACATGGTCCCGTATTACCCATAGCCTGTGTTAGCCTTGAACTCACCGTCTAGCCCAGGCTGGTCTAGACTTGGAAGTGATCCTTCTGCTTCAGTCTTGAAGGTACTGTGGGCACCATCCCCAGATTTAAAATGGCTTTAGTAAATAGACTTTATTAAAGCGATTCAATATTTTTTTACTAAATTTTACAACATAATTCATCAGCCCCAACTTCTGACCATGGTAGTACAGGTTTGAAACACTACATGAACTCCAGCAGGAGATTCAGGCAGTGACTCTAATGTGAGAATGTAAAGCGTGTCAATGTGTCCATAGTGACGAGACGAAGATGGAGAAACAAGGGTTGTGAAATGAGGGTGCAGGAGCCGTTTCCTAGCAGTGAAGAGTGGGGGCGCCTTTCCACTCACAAGTCTTAGGCTATATTCCTAGGATGTGGATCTGATAGCCAAGCCTTCTTCATGAAAGCCAAAAGCAAGAGAGTCATGAGGGGTAAAACTTCTATTGGGATGTTTATCAGCATTATAATTAGACTTTGAACATTGAAAGGCATATAGAAAGGAAATAGTCATATTTTATAAAATGTGATGTGTGTGCATGTATGTGAGTGTTTTATGTATGTGCTTTTCTTTGAAAGAAAAAATATATAAAAAGTATGAGTAGGTATAGATTAAGCAAAGCAAAGAAAGTAATAGAAAAACAAGAAGTCTTTTTTAACAGAATATGAGTAAAATATTTTAGTTACTTCACAAACTAGAATAAAACAGATAGAAAAGACAGCCATGTAAAAATACAGAAGTCCAAATTGCAAGTTCCTTATCCTTCCTGGCAAATGACACATGAATCTTCCAAGTGTGGCTATTGCAGCCCTCTGGACATCTGCCCAGCCACATGGACACTGGAATGAGGGGAGGGCGATACTCAAGACACTCCCCCAAATTCGCAAACCTACTGTTGGGCCCATCCGTGTAATGAGCAGTGATCAATAGGTGTCCTTTGATCCCCACTAATAAATTACATCATTGGTAAATATATAAACAAAAGCATTTAAACCCTGTGGTATGTAGAGACAATAAATGATTGTGCACTTGAGAAGGGTATTTCAGTTCCCCCCACCCAACTTACAATTCTACTTGAATTTCTACCTTCTGAATGACCCCTGATACTTCTGACATATCCCAAAGTGCCCCCAGTGTGGTACACAGGCTCACACAAAAATGCCAGCCCAAGCTGAAGACATGTACTCCCCCTACTTCCTACACCAAGAGGACATAGGCTTGATCTGAGAGTCTCATTGCTTGATGAAGGGGCGCAGTTTGGTCGTTTTCATTGAGGTTTGTATGTGTAAAGCTTGAGCCTCGGGATTGGAACCAGCAGTACCGCCCGCCCTGCTTACCAGCTCTGAGACAATCCGTGCACACAGGCCTCTTACAAAAGTCCTTTGCAATCTGTTCATTATACTTAGCCACATCAAACAGGGAGATATAATGAGAAAGCCCCCATAGAGCACCTAGGGACCTTGAAAGTCGACGGGGATTGAGAGCACAAAGGCAGGACACTGGCTTGTAAGAGTCACACTTCGTCTCCTTAATTAATAGTTTTTGCAGTACAGTTTTGTCTTTTCCATTATTTCCTCCTCAGTCCCTTGGTTCCCACAGACATGTACACATACATGTATATATTTCATTAAGAGGAAATAAAAGGCTTGTCTTTAGTTAAGATGTTTCCATTCACAGAGACCACACATTTAAAAAATAAATTGCCTGAATAAATTCAATTATCTAGAGGAGCAGAGGAAATCACATGCAAATGGCATTAAAGGCACGGGCTATGCCGACAGCTTCGTGTTTATTTTTATTGTTTCACTCAGTGGAAGGGAAAAGCTGTCAGAAATGTAACATCTCTTCCTTTTTAAAGACCCGACGTCTCTGGTTCTGAAAACCACATGAGCGATGATACTGAGCGAGGAGATTTCTCTGCTTCTGCAAAGGAGACAACGCAGGTCCTTCCCACTCTATACCAACATGGAAGAGGGGCCGCACACCTTGTGGGCATTTTATCTGCCCAAGCCAAAGGCTCCCACTAAGCTGACATTGCTCTAGGCAATGAAGACTGAGTTTTTAAAGCAAAGTAGAATACCAGAGACAGGAGGGAATCTTTTCATCCTAGCACCAAGGCCAAGAATTGCCACAAGTTTGAGGCTGGCTGGGCTCACATGGTAACACTGTATCAGAAAACAAACAAAAATTTACAAATTAATTTAAAATAAGGTATCTAAGAAAATGAATAAGTCACATATTTCAGCCTAAGGTAGGAATATCAGTTCTGCTTTTAACACCAGCCCTGTAAACAGATATAACTTTATTTAAATGATTAATCAGTCTTGTGTTTACTAATGAGCAGGGATTAAATGTGTGTGCATTAATTTATCCCTTTTTTTCACTCTGTTCTTTCAGGATGACAAGAATAAATGAAGGAGACTCGGGCTGACTTGACAGAGGGATCTTTCTAGGACTCTCTGGCTTCTCCCACAGAATTTCCATGCTACCTGGGGTCTTGAAGCATGAAGATCCTGAGGAAATGTGGCACATGCCTGTATGTTCTTGCCAATTCCAAATTCATTCATTCTGATCACTCACTGAGGGCGAAATTCTTACCCAGCTCCACAGAGCCTCCGGTTTCCTGGAAGTGAATAGAGCCTTGTGCGTGTTAACGAGTGTGAATAGCAGGTCTGTGCAGGGGATCAGCTGCGACCACAGGGCTTCATGAGTGAGGTAGAACAGAGTTGGAAATGACCTGAAATGTGCAGCTTTCAACATTTCATGTGGGTGTTAGTTCCAAACCGACTGTTTCAATAACTGCAAGTCTTTCTCTCTAGACTCGGGGCTCTTCCTGGGGCCACACACATACGGCTCTGGTGCAGTTGGGCCTGGGCATTCCTTGAATACACTTAGACCAGAATGCTCTGTCACAATTCACCCTCAAATGCTATTGGAATCTGAGAAGATGCTGAAGAAGATGGCAGAAACAGCCTTGTGAAACATCAATATCTCCGACTGCATGAGGCTTTGAGACGCAATTTCTCTGACCTCCTCTTAACAGAACTAAGGTGTGTGAAATATTACCACTGCTTTTGTATGTTGAAATGGAGTTTAAACTCGGGACAAACTATTTGAATCCACATCTCTCCAACTCCTCTTGAAGTACTTTTAGACACAATGATGTACATATTCTCATCATCGTGAACCATCTAATTGTATTAATTTCATTGACCTTAATCTAATTTTCTATGCAAAGTTGTATTAACCCTATCTGTGCCATCACGCCATCCTGCAGGCTGTATCTAATGTTTCGCTTGGGTTTTGTAAAGCGCTCATGAGCATATCCAATTTTCTATGCTCTTTTTAATTGACAGCATTTTATACTTCTGCTTCTATGACTCACATTTCTAAGTAAAAGCTAAGCAATTCAGTCAACTTCCTAAAGAGCGTTTTTAACATTTAACACTCCTTAGCCCCCAACCCTGGTCTAACACACCCACCAAGGAAGCATGCTCACAGCATTTGTTAACCTACTTTTTGAAAGGCATTATCTTGGGTCCTAGAAGGAATGCAAGGGATGCTCAGATCTAAAAGCCTCACAATCTTTGAACATGAGAACAATGTCTCTTCCCTTCTCTTCACTGGCTGCTTATCCTTCTTCCAGAAAAACCGAGTGTTGTAACCCTCAATGTGCTTATATAAATTTAACAGCTGTACTTGACATGGATGTACATCTTGTCTTCTTAAATACACTCTGCTCCCTCTCTCTGAAATCACTTTGATGTTGTATCTTTGAAAGTTCTTTCTGTAGCCCCCACTCGGCTTTCAGGAAGACCTTGGAAGTCTCTGGATGGTGTGCAAGCTTGCACATCACTACTCTCTGCTCCATAGTCACATGAGTGTGGCATAACTCCTGGATTTCCCCAGACCATGTTCTCCTTGGTTTTCACTTCTTTGCCCTTTCCACGGAAATGTTAAGCTTTGGAACTCTGTAGGTTTGATCTGTGGGGAATTATAAGTTCTCAGTAACTATTTGTTTAATAACTATCCCTTGAGACATGAACAATTTCAAGTCTGATCTCAAAGCAGAAAATTTTCACCTTTCTGTCTCTTGTGCAGGAACTCCCAAACACATTTTTCCAGCTGATTGCATTTCACTTAAATATCCCCACACCTCAACACAGAGACACAAGGAACTGGGAATCATTCTTCCTCCTGGACATGCTGCTGCTGTGGGTTCATTCCCTTGCCCGCTTAGATTCACTCAGCTTCTCAGTCACGGGGAACTGAAACCCTGTTTGTGGTCTAAGGCAAGTGTTCCAGACCTTGCTAAACTTTCATTTTCCTCACACAAAAGAAGCATTGTTGACCTAACACTAGGTTGAAATTTCATAGGTCTGTGATTAGTACATGTGGACACAAACAGGCAACTTCTTTACTCCTCGATTTCTGTCATCATAAAATTCCTATCATTCCATCCTTTAAAAAACATGTAAAACATCTGAATTTACAGTAAGATAAACTAGGAATCTGTACTATTTGCTAATGCTGAAAATAATGAGCCATCAAGATCCCTCTCAATGGGAAGGCATGGATTTTTTCCTAGGCAATAAACAGGAATGTCTCCTACTATGAATGCAGATATTTAAGTTGCTTGTAATAACAAACAACAGTAAATAAATGTTCTATTTATAAATATATTGTTCACATAAAAATTGAGAGCAGGTATTTTGCAGGTGTGAAGAAATGGAAATTCGATTTCCACTTGTGCCCCTTTCGGCCTCTCCTTTATTCTTTTTACATTCTTTTAAAGGATGTTAAAAACTCTGACTGATTTAAATGTAAGATGGTTTAATCAGATTCCCTGGTGACTCATGGCAGAAAGACAAAGTAGTTACACTTTCTTTCTGGTGATTCTCCAAGCTGCTTAATCACTTCTCAGATTTGGTCGCATTCTGACTGGCCCAAACAGAATAAATAACTTTAAATATGGGTAGAAAATATATTATTCATGTTTCAATGCAAGCATAAATTGTTGTATTTTTCATATTTGAAAAGGAAACATGGATGTTCTTTGTTTTTCATGCTCTTCCAAAAATCTGCTGTTGTGCATGTGGTCAGATCTGTAAAATCTAACTCCAACTAACTTGTACAAGTATTTTTCTGATCTATAACAGACAAAAAATAAAATCCACTACATTCTACTTTGTAATACTTACTTTATACCTTTCACTGCTAATAAGCCGGAGGTGTTGAGGGGTGACCTTAGACGGAATGTTTACCCCCTGTCTTGCCATTGACAGCACAGACAGTCCTGGTTTGGTTTTGCTTCTGTGGATGAGGTTGGAGACAAATCTAGGACAGACCTTTCCCCACACTAACTCAAGTCTAAACTAACCACACATTACTATTTAATCTGTGAAGTGTGGTCTCAATGACGCCACGCGTGAGTCTAAAGCCCTGAGTGATGTGCTAACCATCTGATCATCAATTCCAGGTTTGTCATAGAATTTGAAGCTCTTCAAGCTTTATCTTTGTGGGCATTGTTGAAAGACTGATCTTTATTTTTAATTATGTGGATGTGCACACCTGAGTGTAGGTGTTGGCAGAGACCAGAAGGCAGTGTGTGGGCCTCTGGGAGTTAAAATTACAGGCAGTTGTGAGCTGCTTGATGTGGGTGCTGGGAACAGAACTTAGGTCATCCACAAAGGCAGTGCATGTGCTTAGCTGCCAAGACGCCTTTCCAGCCCTCAGTCGACATTTTAAACCTTGTCCCACGGTTTTCTCAGTCACATCTGTTGTTACCGGCATTGCCACTGGATTCTAGCCTTTCCACATCCTGTACACGTCAGGAGAATGGCACTGACCGTGGCTTTGTGGAAGACTACACAGGTTGCCGGAAGTAGTTAACAATGGAATAACTCCGTCCTTCATCCACACACCTTCTCTAGTCTGTCACAGAAGGTGCACTCCACATCAATAGATTTAAGTTCCCTGCTGGTCAATACACATGATTTCAGCCCCCTGCCAGCCCCCCCCCCCCAACAAACATCATACAACTTCCAGATAGAAGGCCATAGACCATCTGCATAGGATCCATTTCAGGTGGGTGCTGATTTCAGGTGCTCTGCTTAGAATGTCTGCATCCCCATCTCAACATGCACTTTCAAATCAATGCATCCTTGGAGATTCAGGTTAAATACCTGTGTGTCTAAGGATGCTTGCCTTAAACCTCTCCACTAGTGTGCCTCTAGGGGCCATGCTACTGCTCTGGTCAGATCTGACTGTCATTTGGAGGTACATACTGGATGTGTGCTGTGCTCCTCCAACAGAATGATTCTGGGAGTAGCAGACCTCAAAGAAACTGCCCACGAGTGTACACAGAGCACATCACGGAAATTCTTCTACTTCAGCTAATGGTCTTCTCGTAGCTGAACTTCTTTTGTGCATTAGCACATGCTAAGCAGCTATAAGAACAGATTTTATTCGCTGTAACATTTCCCTGAATGCTTATCCCACATTTTGATATCACTGGGGACAGAATAGACACTCTTCTATTGTGCTGTTCTAGAGACATGGGGAGTTTTTCTCTGTTTGTTCAGTGAGAATGTGATGTTCTCTTGTCCACACACTCCCATACCTTGACGTGGATCACCTCAAGTTTGCTGCTTGGCACAGAACTGTGTTGGGCTCAAGGATGACTTGACAGTTACTTCCACTTTGTTGCCCCACTATGGGTTCCCAGTGGAGTAAGATGTAACTTTCTCGTGTAGGCATTGAATGCATCTTTGTATATAGGAGATTTTCAATAAGCATGAATTAAAGTGGAATTCTTTTCCTTCACTAACATTGCTAGAATAAAAAGACATTTAAGGTTTAGGTAAAACTTAACCTCCTCCTTTACCAGCATTTTCTTCCAATGTAACTCAGGGCACAGGTCATTGGAGGTATAAAGCATTGGCAGTAACTATGAAAGTGAGAGCTAAACACATAGGTTACATAAGATCAGGGAAAAACTGGAGAAGTAACTGAAAACAGAAAGAAGAAAACAGCACTTAAGAAATCTGTCTTGCATGAAGAGAGAGTCGAACTACTGCTTGCTAATTTCACACAGTGTGGAAAACCCTCTGGGATTCAATCAAAACATGATGGAGTTGGAGGAGGGTGAGAAGTACCGCCAACAAGGGTCCCTCATCTCTATGGATGTCTCCTGTATTGAAGGGAAAATGGGGCCTTCCAAGTGCCTAACTCATCTCCCCTACACAAAGGACTCTAACTCTATGTGGTCTGCTTCCAGAGAGGAGGCAGGTAACAAGACAAATTGTAGGAAGAATAAAATCAAAGACAGTCTTCAGTCATAAGCATACATGATAGGTTCATATTCTACTTCAGAATATATGCATATAGATACACATATGCTCTTAACACAGAGAAGTGGAACAACCCAACTACTGAGACTCCACCAGGTACCTGGTAGAGATCCGCTTACATTGTCAAACATTGCAGTTGGTGGATCAAGGCTCACACCAGCAGACATCCCACCTGCTTTTTCCTCTATTATGTAGATCTGATATTCGGGTGTGAAAACGGGACTCAGTGCTAAGTTTTCTTCTTCATGGATTATGTTCCAATTTGAGCAGTTTTGTGTGCGTGTTCTCTGGCTGCCTCTGAGGTTGTTCTGATCTTCCTCTGTCTTTCACAGTTCCTCCTTATGTAGGATTTGCTCTGATGTAGGGCTCTCCTTTAGCTGAGGTGCACAACTGAGACACTTCACTCACTAAGAAAATCTCTTTCTAATTATGGGATCATACAGAAATCCCCTTATCCACCATGGAAGTCTGGACGCTATTTCAATGGAACAGAAATACTTAACTATTCAAAATTAGATGAAGGGGCTACTGTCTTTTAAATGAAGCAAAATCTGGAAGGCATATATTTCCCTGAAAAAATAATAAACAACACCTTTGAGAGAAATATTTAAAGAAACTAAACACCTATGCATAACTCATATATGAAACCCAAACATTTCAAATACAAATAATCTAGCTGGAGGTTTTATTATGTTAGACTTTGATTTTATTATCATGTCTGAACAAACTGTTCAACAAATATGGGAGGATTAAAGGGATATATTATGAAAAATAGTATCCAACTAATATTTCCCCTTACTTTACTTATTGTCTTATTGGCTGCATTATGTGGTTCCTAAAAATATCCAGAAACTTAGATCACTGTCATATTTCCTATACTGCAGACAGGGATTGTTGTAATCTAAAATGAAGCATAACCTGATCTTTGCTTTGCACTGGGCAGGGGAATGAATACTGGGATCAAGGGTCCATCCTAAATCGTGATTCGAGTTAGCGAAGGACAGTGACAACAAACAGACTTGAAAGAAGAAAGTCAGGCCCGGGATAACAGTGTGGAGACACAGAGGAAGAAAAGATGCAAAAGGGCAGACGCTGTGTGTAAAACACAGCTGTGTTACACACTTTTAACACAAATGTCTCTCTGTTTTACCCTCCTACCAGGACCATGTCATTATTTTCTAGGGCCCTATGAATTTTTGCCTTTGAAAATCCCATCCTTCATACCAAAGGAATAAATGAATAAATAAAACAATATTTTGAATTACATTTTGTGACCAAGTTAGTAGAAAAACAAACACATTAGCATTGTGTATGAAAACACTTGGTATTAAATGTTCCCTTCTCTCCTCTGATTCTAAAGGAAATGAAAGCATGGCCTCTGGGCCCGCAGTGCATAGTCAGCTGCAGCCTTACTGTGTCTGGTGGTACAAGCTGGCCCACTCTACAATGGTAAGTTTCTCCCTAACTATTAGCTTTTTTTCTTCTGATCATTCAGCAGCATTTGGCAGGCTAACTTCTTTGCCAGCATGTATTCTCTTCAAATCTTGTGTCCATTACGTGTGTCTACCTGCATGCCACCAACTTGCTCACTGATGCTTTTATGAGCGTTCACTGCTAGTGCCTAAAACACACGACATAAGCAAACACAGAACCCACAGCCTCTGTTCTCTTGCTATGCTGCTAGAAACTGCAATAGTTACTTTCTCTTACATTGCTTGCTGGTTTGTCTTTTTAAGATTTACTTATTTTCATCTGAATGTTTTTCCTGTGTGTATACATGTGTGTCATGTATATGCCTGGTACTCATAAGACATTGCATCCCCTGGGCCTCGAGTTACGAACAGTTGTGAGCTGCCATGTGGGTGCTGGGAACCAAACTGAGGACCTTTTCCAGGGTAGCCAGTGCTGCCCATCACTGGGCCATTTCTCTAGACCCTCTTTAATGTTTAATCCTAGACAAGGCAGACAAAAGCTTTTAAATTCTGTTTGCCTTTTACTCAGACTGGCAGCAGAATTCTTTAAAACCAAATGACTTCATTAATTTACATTAGTTGAGGGTTTATTTTATCCCCATAGTTTTCTGAGGCTGTGATATCACAGTCAAATGTATATACTAGATGACTCCTTGGCTGGACTTCTTAATAACCAGCCTGTGACACAGCTGGGGAGCACTGCTATGCGTCAGTCATGTGCCCTCTGTGTCAGGCAGTTGGGAAGATGGCTGTCTCTGCAAGAATTCCGAAGACTCCATATGGCTCCGATCTCAGAAGCAAGGTTAGCCAGCTGCACCCTGGAAATCGGAGGGTGACAGACATGCCCGCCCATCTCCTTTACAGTCAGTGACAAATTCAGACTCGACCAGGAGGAGAAAGTGTTCTCACCCACTTACAGAAAGAAGTCAAAATGACCATGGTTTTCCTGCCCAAAGCTCTAAAAGACAGCACGTTTCATTTTGATATTTATGTTTTCCATGTAACCTTGCCTCCATGGGAGGAGGGATCACTTTCCAGTTACATCTTTCCTAGGTAATAAGCAAATGTGCTTCCCCCAAATGGTGCTTGGGTTTGATATTTGATTTCAGTATTAAAGCCACATCACTGAGCACTCAACTCCAAGAGCAACACTGACCTGCATTATCATCAGTGACTCAAAGCCAGTGGCTTGCTTACACCTGTCCACATTCACACGGGAGGAAACCCTGTCCTCAGTGCCTGATCTGCCAGGGTTTGTCTTGTTTTCTTCAGATACCATTATTGCCGTATGAAAAGTTGTCCTGAAATCAAGTTATTTCTGCTTTAGAATGTGTTATTTCCTTTACATCATCCCAGAGAACCCATGAGCAGCTCATGGTCAGGATCTGCTACCTGTGTCTAGGGGCAATGTGACTGTTCAAGGGATTCCTGAAGGGGCGCTGTCCTTCTTAAACCTATTACACAACATTACAATTGTCTGGCTTTCAGCAGGCCTTCCTCCAACCGGCTTCCCCACGGAGGAGCACCTTCACTGCTGAAAATATTGTTGATTGTGATATTCTTGGGTGAATTTTCCAATGTTAAAAAAAAAGTTGAAAATATTAGTTTTCTGGAAGATGGTGATTCAACAAAAGTGTGTTTTCTTTTGTAGCCAATGTGGAAGGGATAAGAAAGAATGGAAAAATGAGGACATCCAAGTCACACCAGAAATAACAAGGAAAGATGGGGGCCAGGATCCTTCTCCTGGATTCAGAAACAGGAAGACACCTCATTGCCAAGTGAGATGCAAAGGGAAGTTTCGGGAAGACAGAATACTTGACGGCTCCTTATGTCCAGTAAACAGTCAGTATGGTGACTCAAACAGGAAATGAATAGCAATGCTGTACCTTGTCCTCTGCTGGCTATAAACTCTTGTGATTCTGTGGGCAGGGTGCAGAGACTTGTGTACTGACACAGCTTTTGGAAACCTCGATGTGGGGGCCAAGTAGAACTATTTTCTTTCCAAAGTGCCCCTCAGATGAGAGGTAAAGGGCCAGAGAGATGGCTTAATGGGTAAAGGTACTTGTGACCCAACCCAACGACCTAAAAAATCAATCCCCAGGGCCCACAGGGTAGAAGGAGAGAATTGACTCCAGCAAGCGTCCTCTGAACTCCACGTGTAAACTGAGGAACATGCATACTCATACACAGACACAGACACCCAGAAATGAGTATAATAACATTTTAAAAAGAGGGTTCAGTGAAGACAGGAGAGGTCTTTCCCAATATTCAAGAGCTTATGATATTAAAGATATTTTTGAATAGTTCAAGTATAACAGAAGAGAATTTAATGAAGTTGCTGTTGCAGGGAGTGGGGCATTGAAAAGTTGGCTCCAAGACTGTATTGCTCCTAAGATGAATTCACAGAGGTAAAGAGGGAATTCAGAATTGGCGAGGTGTGAATTCACAGGAGAATATTTAAACCCCAATCAAGATTGGGGAAGCTCTCGAACTTGTTAAAATATAGTCAAGACAGTGGAAGTATCCATCAATCGCGAGGGAAGAGGAGTGTGCTGGTACAGAGGAGGCAGCTGTTCCCAGTCATCCGGCTTGGGGAGGGGAAAATAACAACTGTACTAACTGAGAAAAAGCTCAATTTAGCTTTTCTTTATTCTTGGAAAATGCTTTAGACAGCATGGGGATTCTCTTTTCCTTCAGAGTTGGAAGCACCTGACTGTCATCGACATCGTGTGAGACTGCTCCTTCACTCAAACATTACAGTTAAGATTGAGGGCCCTTAAAATTATACATTACCACAGTAGTTGGGTTTCTAACCCTCTCGTATGTGGTTTCATACATTATATTCAAGCCAGTGTTTTAATGACCCTTTGTTATTTTCTTTTTTTTTTTTTTTTTTTTTTTTTTTGGTTTTTCGAGACAGGGTTTCTCTGTATAGCTTTGCGCCTTTCCTGGAACTCACTTGGTAGCCCAGGCTGGCCTCGAACTCACAGAGATCCGCCTGCCTCTGCCTCCCGAGTGCTGGGATTAAAGGCGTGCGCCACCACCGCCCGGCTCCCTTTGTTATTTTCTAAGAGCCATTTAGCAGTGTAGTCCCTCCCTTCCATGTGCTCCTGTGAGCTACATGATAAGTCAATTTTGTCTTTGTGTTCCACAGAATCCAAACTGCAAAGAGAAAAGCACATTTTAAACCTTTCTGCACTATCCTTTAATTTTCACCAGATCATCTTTCAATTTTCAATTAATTTATTAATACTCACCACTATGTCCATGTAACCACATACAATAACTCTATCCCATTCTACCTTGTCTATGACAGTCACATCATGCCTGGGTTCCATCTCTGGGTTCCACTCTATTTTCACTCCTCATACTTTTAACATTCTGTGCTACTTTGCTTTATATCTGTCCTTAAGGAAAATGAAATAAGATTTAAACAAAACCAAAGCAGAGTACTCTTTTTAAAAGAAAGTTTGCTTATTTATATTTAGTGTAAAAATTAACAACTGTTCTTACCTCTTGTTTCCTGGTCTCTCTTTTTAGATATTTGTATTTTTCATTCTCTCTTTTCTTTGTTTTTTACTCTTATTCTATTTTATTTTTGTCTCAGACAATATCTTGTTCTGCAGCCTATACTCAGTGTTTGAGCTCACAACCCTTCCTCTCTGCCTTCCTAACTCTGGGATTATGGAAGTGACAAGACATGCCTGAATAGATTTCCCTTTGTGAAAAATATTGGACACTATGAATACTAAGAATCTCCTCAAAAATAATCACCAGTGTTATAAGATTCTCCTCCCTGCAGGCCTCTAGACCCTCGGTTCTTCTCCACTCTGGGGCCCCCTCTACCTTCTCCCTCGTCATTCTTCCTGGCTCTGAGTTTGTCTTCTACAGTGAGATTACATGATCTCCCATCACGTAGTGACGGCCGTTTCCTAGGATATAAGCTACAGCCACTCTTCACTAAAGTCAATTTATAGCTAGCAAATCCTGCACGGTTTTAATAGATGGACACACACTGTACTCATTAAATTGATTTACTAAATAAATATGTATTTGCAATGAATATGAATTCTTCCTGTTTCTGACAAGATCTTTTCTTTAAGTCCTGAATTTCTCAACGTGAGCCAAAGTAGATCAGCAAAAGACTTACTGAGAATTGCAAGAGACTGGTTTAAGGAGTCACTTTTTACTATTTACTCTAAAATATCACATTGTATACCAAGGAAACCTGGTGAGAATTTTGGCTGTTTTTCTTTTGTTTGAAATTGTATAACGTTTACAACAACACTGAAAATATACAAACTGTTGCGACATGGACAGTCCCCGCAGTTACTGACATGGTACCAGGGGAGCAAGATGGACTGAACTAGCAAGCTGTTTTTACACTGATGTTTTCTTTTTAGCAGTTCAGGCAGTAAGCTGACTCCATGAAATGGCATGGAGAGAGCAGGGGTCGGGGGTAAAACAACTTACAAACAGAGAGACCCCGGTTTTGGCCCCAGGCAGTAACTGTCTCCCAAGCTAAATGCAGTCAGTGTTTCTAGGGTCTGCACACTGGATTCAGGATACCAGGGAAGTGAACTGGAATTGTAGTCAAATCATAGTGAAGAGACAGATTAAAAAGAAGAAAAAAAAAAGTGGGAAATTCGATGTCCAGGAATGGGTCTACTTGGCCAAGAATGAACCCATTCCAGCATGGGGGCCCTGGAGAAAGTCCCATAACAAGCCAGGAGGCTTTCCAGCAGGATGCCTGGGAGCCCGTGTTTCACTGCTCCACACTGTCCAGTTTGCAGTGGTTTTTTTCTAGTTGATCAGACCCCTTGGGGAATATGATGAAAGCGTGGGACATTGTCTCCAGGTTAAAAAACAGTATGAGTCCATAAATCAGGGCAACTAAGGATTTCACAGATTCCTCAGAGCTCATCTTACAGCCTTTAAAGTGATTCAATACTCAGGGTAAAAAGAAAAGAAAAAGACCTTCTCTGGAGGCTAGTGAGGAAGGGGTTCACAGGGTTATCCTTCTGAGATGTGCTCTTGGGCAGGAGCATGAGGAGGAAGAACCCTACCATGGGACTTTGGACCCCCTTCTCGGTCTATATGGTCAGCCAAATCCCACATTGGATTTTGATGGATTTCTCGATATTTTAAGACAGATAACAATTTTGTTAATTGTATTTCCTATGTGTATATTTCAGAAAACACAGAGGCACAGTTGAAGTCTGACGGAAGGGCCACATGAATGGACTCTGGGGCCTTGTTTCGGTTGACACGCTTGTCCCTTTGTCTGACTGTCTGTCTGTCTCCTAATAAAGGAATGGAGAGAACCTGGTAGAGTGGAGAACCTGGCTCCTCCCTGGAAGGCACACTCCCCTGTACTTCTCTAGTGGGCAGGGATGGACCTCACTGTACCATCACTCTCCTACCACTGGAGGATTCCAGAGAACATGGAGAAGAGATCTCACAACACCGACTGGCTGTCTGCAGAGTCACAACTCTTCATAAATGCAATGATGGTCAATCATTCCGTGCATGTTGATAGCAGCACTCTTACAATATCAAACAACTAGAACCTCATTTTTCTTTCCAAATGGCTATTTCATCTACTCAAAACCTATCTGTTTTCACTCCAATATAAAATATATTTTTCTAAGATAATTTGAAAATAGATAATGGCCTAACTGTAAACTGTTTGAAGAGTATGTGAAGAAGGTGTGGTGGTGGCGGTGGTGGTGGTGGTGGTGTGTTTGTGTGTGTGTGTGTGTGTGTGTGTGTGTGTGTGAGAGAGAGAGAGAGAGAGAGAGAGAGAGAGAGAGAGAGAGAGAGAGAGAGAGAGAGATAGAGAGAGAGAGAGAGAGAGACTTAACTGTCATCTCTCTTCTAGGCAGCCCTTTCCCCACATGAAGAGGTCAGCACTGTTTAGCCCTGCTCTGCCATGTTAATTTAGTGTGACAAGATAAAGCAGGAATCGGGCTCTGGAGGCTGTAAACCTCCTGCCATCCAGGGACACGCCGTGAATGATCCGCATTGCACATCACTTTATAGCACTGTGGTGACAGAGCCCCTGGGTTCCAGCATGTAAATTCAGCTCTTCCTTCGGCCCCCTCTCTACCTCACTCCTTGCAATGCCTGTCCCTCTGCTTGATGTGCAGGTAGCCCACACCACTCGGGCTAATCTCTGAGAACTTAATGCTTTGCATCTGACAGGGACGCACAATACACACCCTCTCACAGCCACTCTGTCGGGTCTCCTAATTTACCGGAAGACATCCCGGGACTTAGATAATCCATTGATCCCACTCGCATCGGCTTTTATATTTCAGTCTGTCGTGTTAAGTTGTCAGGAGCAGCGGTTAAACTGATGTTTCACAATTTGAGATTTACTTTCTTAGGGGTGAGTTTCTCAAAGCTTGCCTTCCTACATCATACTTAAAGATCATCCTTAGAAAAGCTGCTGGATCTTTACTGGCATGAATCTAGTAATAAAACAATAAAGTGTTTTAGGTAAGGACATGTTCAAGAGACTCCGGTTATAAGCATAAGAATGTAAAACTGAATAAAATTTGAAATTTCAAAGGATGGCGTCTGTCTAGTTCTGTCTGTGGGAAGCAAAAACACCATATGTAAAGGGGGCATGTTTCTCTCTATATAAAACAAAAATAATTGCAGAATGGCTGAGAGGACATGGGCCTGCATGAAAGACTTGGGAGGGCAGAAAAGGAGGCCACAGGAGCCCATTAGGAAAGTGAGATGCCAGAGCTTGGCCCCGTAAAACAAAGGCAGAGCCATGTCTATACATCTCATCTTGGGGTCTAGCATTACAGACACGGATATTTTGGTTGGGGATGTCAGTTTTAGTTGCAATATGTCAGATTTCTGACAGGCGAGCTGTGATATTATACAGAGCCTCAGATCATATCCTCCCTACATCAGCTCAAGCTGTTCTTGTGGGTAAATTAGAGCAGAGAGATCAAAGAACTCAAACGCAATAAACACAATAGTCATAAACAAAGGACCAAACTCCTGAAAGATCACGAAATTCCCAAAATCTTAGAGTATACCAAAAATGGGGGAAAATGTGAGAAGATACAGTAATTACTTAAACCTTGTTAAAAAGCCACCAACCTCCTTATTCCTCGTTAAGAGAAAATGAGTTTGTAGACATTACCAAGTCATTTTAGAAAAAAAAAATGCATCATTTAAAAGTATATCTGTGGTATGACTCCATGCCTGGTTTGTACTGATACTATATCATCATAAGTCCTTTGGAGAAGCTACAATCAATAGAGGGGTGTGGCTATGGTTTTCCCAACACACTAACACACATGTGAGTGCACACACACATACACACACACACACACACACACACACACACACACACACACACACACCTAAATTAAAATTTCAAATTAGTTAATTTATGTGTATGGGTGTTTTGCCTGCATGCATAGATGTCCCTGAGAGGATAGAAGAGGGTGTCAGATCCCCTTGACCAGGACCTGTAGATTGTTGTGAGCTGTCATGTGGGTGCTGGGAATCTAATCAATGGCCAGGGGCTCACTTGTAATTTACATCATATAACACATGTTCATTGAGGTCTAAGTTCTGTGGCTTTCTCTGCCATTGCTTGCTAAGTTGTAAAGCAGACTTCCCATACAAGCCTGACACCTGGCACATGCTCAGTGAATGCTCTCACTCTTGACCAATTGGTATCTCGTTTTCCACTTAATTACCAGGGGAAGCTTTGTTCACTTTGGCTATAGTGTTTAATGGTCTAGTCGTCTGACCTGCAGTCCCCTGTGACTGCAGTACGGCCTGGTGTCTGGCAGATGGGCAAGCACATTTGATATTGCTCACTAGTGTTGAAATGCACTGACCATGTCTCACAGTATTTGCACTATTGGCATAAGACTCTTGCCTCATGGAGGAATGGCTTTAAGCTTTCACTGAATGACTGCACTTACAGAGACACCAACCTAAACCTTGAAGAAATGGCATTGATCCCTGGGTAGCTTAGGTCTCCATGGAATGGGGTTGTGACCTCCCCAGTGTCTGTCACATACACATAGGTCAGAGGAGGTTGTTGGATTCCCTGGAGCCAGAGTTACAGGTGGTCATTAAGCCTCTTGTCATGGGTTCTGCGAACCAAAGGGTATCCTAGAGGAGCCAGCAAGCACTCTTAAGTGTTTGATCCCTCCCTTCACCCCCTCCACCCCCAGGCACTGCCTTATAGGACATTCACAGATTAATAGTGATTTGTTAGGTCAAAGACTCCCAAGTTCTCTTGTGCAGTGACACATTGCATGAGTGAGAGCCTAAGGAAACGCTGTGAACACTCTCCGAAATAATGACATGACCTCAGTGAAGGGATTTCCATGTGAGCACGAGAGCCCGAGTTCAAAGCCTGACACATGTGTTAAAATTGGGCTGTGGTGATGTGCGTTTGTAATCTCAGACCTGGGGAGGCAGAGGCAGGTGGGGTCCTGTGATTTGTTCGCCACCCGGCCTGTCTGAATCCTACCTCAAGAAACAATATAACATGCACAGCTCCTAAAGAATACCACCAGATGTTATCCAGTCTCCCCGTGCATATGAACACACACACACACACACACACACACACACACACACACACACACACTACACACGCATCCAAAAAGTTAAGTAAACTTTGAGTTTGGATAAACAAGCGAATATTGTTCCACTTGCCCACTGCAGTGTATTTCTAAAGGCCTTTAAAATCATTTGTTCTGATAAAAAGGATTTGTGCACCCCGTTCACACAGCTCTTGAGTGTCTGGACTCTGAAGTCACAAACTCAAATTCTAACCCTTCCTTGGGAGATAAGTCTCTTCAATAACAGGACAGTTTTGCTCTAATCAGCTGGGGATACAACAGTGTGTAATCTCCCTGAGCAGACAGACCAGTGGGAGCAGCGATCCACACAGTGTGCATCACAGTGAACTGAAAGGTCGCCAATGTCCATTACTAGTTGACCTCTAAGCAGCTCTCCCTCAGGACTCCCAGAGCCCTCCATATTTGAGTGTCACCTCTCAGGCTGAGGCTTTATGAAAAACTTACAAGAGTCGCTCACAGTTGCATCTCGGGTTCTTCTGATGCCCCCCCACCCCCGCCCCCAGAGATGATTTCAGACACACAGGAAGCATGTTCAGGGGCTCCTAAGTCTCTGCGCCCAGAGGCATGGGAGCCGCTGCCCTGAAGCCATGCAGATGCTGGTGAAAGTCCTTCTTTCTCATCAAGACCTGTGTTTATACAGATGGGTCTTCACATGGCTAGGGAGGGGTGTGATTACTACATTTTAAAGTGTATGCTCACAAACTATTGTAATTTATGTTCCTGTCACTCATTGATATAAGGTGTTCATGTGGTACACATTTATATTTGTACTTAAGTCAATGCTACTTAAAGTTGTTTTTGGAATGTGCTGAAGTACCTGTCTTTTTATACCTTACCTCTGATTTTAAATTTCTTATTAACCCCTCAAAACTGTGTTTTAATGTAGGGCTATCAACAAATGTGATTAACTGTTTTATCTCAAGGCAGGCTCGATGTTTAAGAGCTGGGGAGAGAAAGTGGGTGAACACATTTCCTGTACATAATAATTACGATGTCAGCCTCCCTGCCACAGAGGCAGCCTTGATGAAATGACAAGTAGAAACCAGGCACTCTGTTCACTAGCTCAATCTTGCAGTGCCGAGGTCACAGCTGGTCAAGGCTGACCTGCTTATATTTACACCTCCTTTGGTCATGTGCTTCATTCTTAAATACGGACTATGGGAAAAACCGGAGCTTCTTGCTTTCACATTAAGAAATTGTGTAACCAAGCAGCATGATTACAATTGTCAGCTCAATTACCCGTACGGTTCTGTCTGATTTCAAATACCACACAACTTCTCCTCTGCCATAAAGGAATAAAGAAAACTAACCAAAGGAGAACAAGACAAAAGAAAAAACATTTGACTGTTTAAAGGGCTGGAGAGCCTGGGAAGCCTTGCAAATGGCCTGAGCATGGTTCTCAACACACACATCAGGTAGCTTCCAACCGCCAGTAACTCCAGCTGAGGGAATCCATTGCCCTCTTCTGGCCTCCATGGGCACTGTACCCCTGAGCACAGGGCCATACACAGGCACACACCCACACAGATAATTAAAAGATAATGAAAATAAATATTCCAAAAAGAACAAAAAGCAAGCACAAGACGATCACATCTACTCCTGAACTCAGCTGAGCACATCTCTGAGTGTGTTGGACATGGTGGAGGGGTTAAGTTCAGCTGAGCACACCTCTGAGTGTGTTGGACATGGTGGAGGGGGTTAAGTTCAGCTGAGCACACCTCTGAGTGTGTTGGACATGGTGGAGGGGGTTAAGTTCAGCTGGAGCACACCTCTGAGTGTGTTGGACATGGTGGAGGGGATTTAAACGGTGTGCAACGCTTTAGTGTTCTCCTGGCATGACACTATTGGTGAGGTAAACTCTTTGAGTTCCTGTTGTCACTGTGACTGAAGGAATCCCTGACAGTTCCCCTTTTATCTTTTCCCTTATTTTCTTCTGAGACAATCTCCTACTGTAGTCCATGTTGTCGTGGTGCTCACTAGATAGCCCAGAATGGCCTTTAGCCCAGGTTGGCCTTTAGCACATGGCAATTCTGCCTCAGCCTCCCAAGTGCAGCCACCCTTCCTGGCCCACTGAGATTGTTCTACACTGCAGCAAATGTTCTATTCCCGAACTCATTGTCTCCAGATCTGGTTATTTGTTTCCCTATATATCTGCGAAGTGGGAAGTCATGTAAACAAAAAGAGAAAGCCAAAATCACACTGGAAATCCACCCTTTCTTACATCACTCTTTTGACATCGCTTCCTTAGGTTTCAAGCTCCAATGGCAAAACTTTGTTATGATTTCAGGCCACAGCTCCATCTTTGACTGACCAACCGACTTGGGAGCTTGAAGTCTAAGTGAACAAGTAAGTTCCCACATCTTAGAGGTTCCTTCCTGTCTCTAGAGAGCAAGCATCCCCCCTGGGAGGGCCCTGGAACTTCTGGACTCTTGCAGGTGGCTGCCTTTTGCAGCATTTCATGAAATAAGAAATGATGAACACACATTTCTGTTCTCACAATCCTTAATCAAACAGACCCTCTTACTCCGGAACTAATCATCTTCGCAGTTCTCATCATTTACTTTCCATTTTTACTTTTCAGCCGCTCCTATAAATTCTCCAATTAGAAAAATTTGAAAACAGAACAGCCAATTGACTAAAACTGAGAAATGGTTAAAAAGAGTGAAAGCATTTGAAATGAAAGCAGTAAATACAGCAGGAAGAGCAGCACTGTGTCCCCTGGAGCAGAGTCGCTAGTCGGGTAGCTTCACTAAGAACAAGCAGCAAAGCGAATTTTGGAACTGACGAAGGTCTCAGGATCCTGTTTTGCCAAATGAGGATATTAAAGATAAATTTTCACCTATTACCAGCACTGGGTCAGGAAAGAGAAGTACACAGACTCAGAACCATCTGAATGAATGCCGGGGGTTGATCTGTGGGGAGCTCAGTGCACGCCTGTGTTCTGTAAAGGCCACCAAAAGCTTCATCAGCAAGACCTTTAGTAATGAGAGTGAGAGAAATCGAAGCTGGCCACAGTGGGGACTGGCAGCTTTCTGAAATCCCAGCTCTGCGAAAAGGAAGGAAGAGCACTCAGTGCACACTGCTTGTGGATTCTCCTTCCTGTGTCTTTTTCTGGTTGTGGAACTACTGAGACCTATAAGGAGACTCATCAGGAAGGTTTTCTGGATAGTCATGGTAGCTCATACCTGTAATGCCAGTGCTTGGGCAGCATGTGGCCAACCTGGGCTATTAGTGCATTCCAAAGAAAAGAGCAGAGAAACAAAAGAACAGAATGCAAGGAGGAGATGGAACATCATGAATATAAACCAGTTTTTGCACAAATGTGTTGCCATTGTTAGTGCTGGGTACAAATGATTACCTCTTTTCTGTTTCAAAGCTAGCCTGTGACTGAGAAATGGCACCTCCTCTACTCACGAATCAGGACTACCACCACACAGGGTACCAGTCTTGTTCTTAGGGTCCTTGCTGCATTGGCATCTCAGCCACATATCTTTCTCTCCACTGCAGCAGAGATGGCAGCCCCGCAAACAAAGCAAACCCCAAATCCCTAAGAGATCAGAGACGTGTTTATCCCTATCGATGGGAGTCTCATACTTTAACAACTTCCCTAAATTTTATGTTAAAAACTTTATAGCATGCTTATAACTGGTACTTTTCCTTTTTAACTTGTTCTGCACTGAGCTATCTCTGCTGGGATAAAGTATTTAAAGTAACAACAAAACCAAATGCCAGTGTGAGGAATTAAACAATGGGAATTAAAAATGTGTGCATAATGCTCTAATCTGAATGTCTAGTATTGTTGTTCTCGTAGAAACTGCCTTAGATTAAGCTACTTTAACCCCTTCCCCCCGCCACACACACACCAAATCTCACTCACTTTTCCACAGAGAATCATCTCCACCCAGAATTCCAACATTTTATATTAATTCTATCTATTACATTACTGTGATCATCCTAGCTTAATTCTAAATATAAAGCCTCATGCAGAAAGACACAGTTTCTGTTCATTGCTATTTTACTTTCTCACGGGAGCTGGAGCTTATTGTTTTAGCTAGACCAGCTGACCAGCTGGCCCTGGGACCCTCCGGTCTCTGTCTTCCCAACCCTGGGTTCACAGGTGCACACCACTGTGCCCAGTTTTTGTGTCGGGGTCTAAATGAAGGCCCTTCTGCTTACAAGGCAGGCCCTTTACTCACGGAGCCACTGGCCCTGCCCTAGTCAAGATTTCTGTGACTTACTATGAGCCAACCCCTCCCACTGTGGGGCTGAACCAAAGGGCATGGGCATAGGACAGAATGATCTACTGCCCAATTTCTCCAGCAGCTTCTGGGGCCCTAGCTGACTGTTTCACTGTCTCCATCCCTGATAGCCCTGGGGATAATTTCCCGGCACAATACACACAGAAAAATTGAACTTCCATTCAAACACAAGTCTGGAATTATGTCTAGATAAACAGCATCAGGGGGTATTTTGTGACAATGTAGACAGGGTGATGTTTGTAACAATGTAATTTCATTGTATGATAAACATCAATTTACCATAAAAAAAACAAATACATGCTTGTCACCATCTTACCTTGTTGCAATTGAATTGGCCTTGTTCAGATAAGAAGCCTATCTCTGCCAGCAACACCAGGTTAGAGATAAACCTGGAGAAATCACTCTCCACATAGAATGATACCGCCTGCGATCCTGACTTTACACTGCCACCCAGCACATGCAGCTTGTGAGCTTAATGTATCTTAATCTATTCTCGGTGCCATTAAACAGAGGGCATCCCACATCCACATCACTCAAAAGTAATTACACCTTTGTCTAGAGTATAGGGCAGGGCTCTCCCTAAACAATGAAATTCTCATTATAACAACTAGCACAAGGACCACCTTGGCTTAACTATGGCAGGGCTTGCCACGCCACAAGAACTTAACACAAAGTTTGATGTACAGAGGTGACAGACTTGAGAAGCTTAGAGAAAGCACCAGATAAGAAGATAAGAGCAATCCTTACCAGCTCATAATTAAGCTCTTATTCTGTGATTTATTTTTGAATGGCACAGACACACATTCTTCCCTTTTCCTTACATTTTTTGAATAATGTCCCATAGGCAACATTATCATACATATCAAATGCATAATTGAGTCTTGTAGTGTGAGCAAATTTCATATAATAAGCACCCGAAGTCACACAGCAACAATATAGCAGTTAAAGATAACCGTGTGTGAAGAGTCATCTAAGTGCCAACCAGGAGCCCGAACACACCTGAGTACCCCTTCCTCTTCTCGGAACACTGGCTGAGTGGTCAGTCGATGATTATGGCTGCCTTTCCTACACTGGACCCTTGCTCTGTTATACCCAAAAGCCCCAACACTATGTCTTTTATGAAGTTAACTTGAAAACAGATCTTTCTTTCTTTGATGGACTTGCGGAGGGACTCACACTAAACTGTTGTTTCAGCACACTGGTCCTGCGGTGTTGAAGCACACTAACTGTAACATACACCAAAGGAGTGCATGATGACCATGGAAACCCAAAGTTCTGAGTACTTCCAGAAAAATACCATAAATATCAACTCTAAATGAGATAATAAATATATTTCAAATGTATGTATATATATATATATATATATATATATTACATTTTATATGTGTGTACACACACAGCCTAGCACAGTGGTGTGTAACTTTAGTTCCAGTGACTCGGGAAAGTGGCAGGTGGAGGAAGCCTTGAGCCGGAGTCAGAGGCAATATGGTACCTATGATTCTATCTCATTAAAGGAAAGGCCTAGGGTGCAGCTCACTGACACTGTGCTTGTCTAGGATGTGCAAGGCCACTGGCTGGACCTGAAACAATGCAAAGCAGAAGTATCTGTGCATATATATATATATATATATATATATATATACATATATATATATATATATATATATATATATATATATATATTTTAAATAAGATTCAGTTACATCTAGAGCAAGCCACTCCAATGATTTCATATTGAAAATAACATATTGTTCCTTCAAAACAAGAATGGTTTAAAGAATCAAAAGGAATCTTGAAAGAGACAGAATAGGCTTTAAAAAAAAACACACTAGACAACAGATGATTCTGGAACTGCGGGTGGCGGTGGCTTTCATTTCACATCACATTTGCACTGGAGCTGGGAGCTCACCAGCAGATGTGCCATGCAACCAGACAGAAAATGAGCGCCAGAGGCTGCCCCACTGTGAGCGCCAGAGGCCCCTTAGCTCTTCGGAGCTGCTCCCAGCCCTCTGGACACTCACACAGCCTTGTGCTGAATGGTGTGAGATCACCTGCTAGAGATTGCCTGCGTCTTCCATTCAACCTGTCCATAGCAGAACTGTTCTTAAGGCTAGCCTGAATCACAGAGCTGCCCGTTTGTCTCTGAAACTTTGAAGTAACAACTGAGCCCACTTTAAAGAGGCAGACAAAACAAAACAAAATGACTTGGTCTGTAGATTGCTTGCTGTACAGGCAGATGCTTGGAGCCAAACACACATGGTAGAATCACTTGTGGCAATGTGTGCTTGGAATCTTAGCACTGGGGAGGCAAAGACAGGAAGACCCCTAGGATGGACAGCCAGCTAGGATCAGTGAGCCCTCCATGCACTCAAAGACACTGTCTCAAAGATAAGGTGGAAAACACCCAAGCAAGACACCAATGCCGAAATTTGGCCTCTATGAGTGTGTGCGTGTGTGTGGGGGGGTGCCAGAATAGTACACACATAGACATTTAATCATACCTACACATAGGACACACATATGTAAAAAGTTTTTAAAAAACACATACACAAAAAAACAAACAACAAAAGATACAGGAGAACTTTTATTATCAATAGGTTAAAGGTCAGGATGGCAGCGCCATTCTTTCCCAAAGCTTTAGGAGATGATCAGGGAGTCGGGTTCTGCTGCTAGCTGGCTGGCAAGTTCTGAGGGTTTCTTTGAAGAAAACAGTAGCTTCCCCTCTGCCATCATTTTCCCCACCCGTGCCTGAATCCCACAAGTATTAGATATCTGATAGTCTCACAGGACCATGTACATCGCAAGCTTAAGACTACATTCTTCCCAGCAAGACAAAAGCCCACGTAGAATTTAATTTGCAGCATTTGTGCTGATTACAGCTACCCAGGAGTTTCTCTTAGTTAGGCATTTAGTTTATTTCTCCAAATACTAAAAAAGCACACAGGAGTTCAGAAAGGCAGATTTACATTCCTATCCAGCTCTTACTCAGGCCTTACCACTTTCATAACTGGATCTGAACAGGACTCAGAATTTCTCATCTTTTATTTGATGATGACCAGAGAGTGCACAGTTTGCATCTCAGGAAATACCTTTGGACTGAGTTTTTATAGGGAAAGTCTTTCCCTGATTCTGCCAGGCAGGCTTGCAGGGGCCGCTCTACAACACAAAGATTAGGAAGCATTCTCCATTTTCAAAGATACTGAGTAAAAATGTGGAGAATATATTTCCTTATGAAACATAAGACTCTATTGTGTGGATAGAACAATAGTCTATTATAGAAAGAAATTATTCATGTTGAGTAATAATACCATAAATATATTCAACCATTTTGATAAATGTTTAAAATAGGTTGTATTCTAGGAGCTTCCTTTCTGACTTCTTCTCAGGCAGTACATTAGCAAGTATCATTATAGCTCTAAAATATCTAGATAATAGTCACTAAGTATTGGCATGTTTGGCAACTTTACCCCTAAATACTTAGTATTTACTGAGCCATATCAACTCAAGTATTTATTGAATCATCATAAACTAGGTATCTATTTCATGCTATATTCCAGTAGAGGGAGGGAAGGAGGGAGAGAGAGAGAGAGAGAGAGAGAGAGAGAGAGAGAGAGAGAGAGAGAGAGAGAGAGAATCAATAAGAAACACTGTGCCCATTGTCTAGAGACAGATAACTAAATGCACAGGTCATAATGTGGAGCCTGAGGAAAGGTACAGTGCCATGGATAAAGGGGTAAAGGAACAATGGATTACCCACTGTCCAAGAACTGAATGGACCCATCTGGGATGTGGTAACCTTTCATCTAGTCATGTGGGAAAAGCACTATTTACCATGAAGATGAAATTTAAAAATCAGAAAGATACGCCAGGAGGGTGTGTAGAACTGCCATTAAAGGTACTCAGTCATACTCATAACTGTGTGTGAAGCTGGGCACAGCCAAAGCATTGGTCCCATGGAGAATGCAAAAGAAGAAACCCAATCACAGTGTGGGGTGGTTTGTATAGGAACTGCTGCACAGGTGAAGGTTTTGGGCTAAATCCTGGAGGCAACAGCAGGACACACACATTTGACAATAAAAGAGATATTCCAATCCTTTCTCAGGTAAACAAGTCAGATGATGATGGGAGAACAGTCTAACAGAAGGGCTCAGAGTATAGCGTCATGGTATGTTCAGTGTCCACTCAAGAGAAGAAAAGCTGATGAACGCAAGAAACATCCAAGGTAGAAACAGAGAAATCACTCATGGGGTGCAAGAAAGTCTGAATGTTGATGCCACTAATATGGAATGGTTCATTTGCTTAGAAACCCCAAAAACTTATACCACAGTGGATCTCAAACACTCTGGGTCACAGAACTACTCCAGAATTCACTGGAAATCATAGCACAACTCAGATCCATTATTTTATTTTTTGAATACTTTCATTTAGTATTCTTGTGTGCCTATGTGTGTGTGTGTGTGTGTGTGTGTGTGTGTGTGTGTGTGTGTGTGTGTGTGCATGGGCACATGGGCACCAAGGTGTGCATGTGGAGGTCAGAGGACAGCTATCAAGAGTTGATTCCCTCCTTCGAGAATGGGTTCTGTGGATGCAGGACCTTCGCTGTGTTTATGGGGCCAGCATCTTTCCGTGTGAGCCGGCTCACTAGCCTATGATATACTCTCATGAACAGAATTCCCTCTCTGTTTCTAGGAGACCCACAGATCATAGACCAGAACGTCCTCACAGTGTCCCCAATATCGCCACTTTCCGTAACTTAATCTGCCTCTCTGGAGCTCATTCATCTCTGAGTATGCTTGAAATGATCTTATCGTTATCTTGGCACATTTTCTGAGCCATCACTATTTATATTCAGCCCTTCAGACTTATATATGTATGTCACTGTCACAGGAAAAATCCATCCAAGAAACACTCTTAGTCGGGAACTGCCTGCGAGCAGGCAAGAGTCAAAATACTCAGCAGACTACACATCACAGAGGCACAGTAGCAGGCAGGTAGTCTGGTGCTCACAGTGTTGACCTTGGTGTTCCCTACCTGCCTGCTCCCTTCACCTATAGCCTTGCATCGAATGGTAAGTGACCAAGTGGGGAAGAGGGAGAAACTGTGGAGAATGTGACTGAGCTTGCCCAGTGACAGACAAGAGGACATAAACTATGCCTGTGTCCTCATGAAGGAGGGTCAGGACCATGGACCTGGAAGCCGGCCTTCCTAGGTAAACTCGGCTTCTGTGACCTGGAACGTCTTTTAATTATACCTTGCCTCAGTTTCCTCAAATATAAAAGAGAATTAATAATAGTACCTCACTAGAGTATTGTGAAAGTCAAGAATTATTGTGGTAGGGAGAAGGGTTTAATCCTTACACACATGCACCACCATGTATGTTGCATGGTCACATGGTCAAATGATTGAAGGCTGTTTGCCCCATGAAGCCTAACCATGATGAAGGTGAGCATTTACAGATGATGTTTCTTCAACATTGCAGAGAAAGAATAAGAAGCTAACTTTGATGCTGACTAACTTTAGCCATGTCGTCTTCACATGCTCACGACATTTTGTATGGATCTCCCCCTGATTATGTGTCACAGGCAGGTTCCTCGAGAAGAAAACAAAGAAGTAAACATCATTTTGTCTGTTCCCTTGCAGAACCCGTTTCATTGAAGGGATTCTACGATGCCTGAGGTAAATCTTCTGTGCGGTTCTTAAACACACGATCATTTCAAGCAAGGGACTGAAGCCAAGCTACTGGAGGCATAGACTGGCAGACGGGGGACCAGGAGAAACCTACCCTTGTGCTGTGTGGAGCAGGGGGGGTCCTAGGGCCACAAGTCTCTTGCGTCAGCAGAGAAACTGGCTGCAATTCCTCAGAGTGAGGCTTGTTGGGGAAACTCACATGTAAGGGAAGGTGGAAGGCTGGGAGCCTCTCGCTCTCCTCCTCTTCCACTTTCTGTCTGCCTGTCACCATGGCTACCTCTCCATCTGTCTCCCCATACGGAGAGGCTGGTCGCTTGGAAGACATCCTGGAAGGAACAAAAGAGGAGAAAATAATGAAACCTCCACATAAATCCTTAATGCCGTCATTGTGTGGTTAGGGGCCATTGTAACAGAAATGCCTTTTTGTGCTGGCGGAGAGCAGGAAACCTTCCAAACACCATTGCACAGTGCACACAATCAGAAACAATGGCCAAGCAGGTAGCGGCAGAACGGGGCTTGTTTGCTGTGAGAATAATACACTAATATAGCACTCTCTTGTATTCTGGCTTCTTAAACAAGAAAATTCACCTAAGAACACCGCATAATGCAAGTCCATTCCATTTTAAAGGGAAGAAAAGTATCCATCTAGTTTTACACTTTGATAGACCTTATTCAAAACAGAACATCTGTGAATAGCAAATACTATGGGCAGTTTAAAAGAAAGAAAAGCACTAAAATTTCCTCCATAAAAAAAACATATATAATAAAATAAATACATGCTCTCCACTCTAACAAGTTTGCATTGCATTAACAGTGAGATTACTGTGAGACAGAGAAATATGTCTGAAAGCAGTCCTCAGAGGAACTGACAGAAAGTTGGATATTTGCTCAAAACTTAAGAACTACAAACATTGGTAATTTGTGAAACATTTAACCCATCTTGGCATTTGGTTCTAACACCAACATGTTGAGGTACCAAATCACACTAGGATATTTTTAAAAGATTCATTTCTAGCCACGTAAGCCTATACATTATTTAGATGTGTTTACAGTTATTTACTCCTTAGAATACTTAAGGACAGAAAGAAAACCCCATGCTTTGATTTCGCAAGAAAGGCTGAACGAAACAGGGTTTAGAAAAAGGGACAAGAATTGAAGGTTGCCTTTGTTTCAGTAGGGTTCAGACTATCATCTGAGCTTAAAATACACCGCAAACCTTTTCAGTGAGGGGGCAGCTCTTTCTCCTATCATGAAAAGTTTTACATAGGAAAGGAACTGAGTTAAAATGCCTAATGTAAAAAACAGTCAGCTGACTTGTGGTATGTACAGCTTGATCTGAGCTTGAAAGAATGGAATTACTTTTTTTTTGTCCTGGTTGTTCTTCAACATACAAAGAGTGTCTGTAGAACTCTCTGTTTTTATTCTAGACCTATGGGACAAGAGGCAGAAATCATATTCCCTGACGAAGGGCTTCACCACTGTTACACACAGCATAGACTTTCAAATTTCAAATGTATTTCTAAAAGATCTATTTCTCATCCCTGAAGAGTGATTCTGCCATTAGTGATAGACTCTCTCTCGCTCAGTTTATTCTTCTTTAAACTGGGAGATAGCATCTGCCTCTTAAAGCTTTTTGAAAGAAAACCAGTAGAGTCCTTAACTTGGGGCAGACACTCACTGAGTGCAAGCTCTCGCTTATATTGCAGACTTCAGACCTCCCACATGAATCTCCACCCTGAAAGAAAAAAAGAAAGAAAGAAGGAAGGAAGGAAGGAAGGAAGGAAGGAAGGAAGGAAGGAAGGAAGGAAGGAAGGAAGGAAGGAAGGAAGAAAAACAGCTTCAAAATAAGGGAGAGGGTTTAGCTGTAAAATAACCAAGCAAGCCAAAGTTGATCACCAGAAAACTTCCCCCAGACCTGCATACTTAAATGTAAACTAATAACATGAATCATCAAGCATGTTTAAAGAAATGTTAATAGTGATGCTGTTGACCAGCTAAGATCAGAATAGATCAAGAGGAGGAAGTATCTACAGGCAGCTCTCATGTGAACTCTCAACACTTAAGTGTAAACTACTTTTGACTCCATTGCAAAGGTCTATTCCAAGTTCACTCTAAACTCAGAGAAGGATGGAAAGGGCTGAAATAAATCCAATTAGAATTGTTTATGTCTCATTGATAATCTTTCTAGTTACATTATTCCATGTAACACTGGGAGTACTCAGATCTCAGGTTTCTGATTCTGTTTTGGACCAGCAAGCATCTCATCGCTTATTAGAAGAGGATGCACAAACACTTAAGGTCTTTGTGGAGAGGTTTTTCACAGTACACTAGTAGAAAGATTTTTTTAAACCATTGGTTGTTTCACTTGTGATGAAACCTCATGCTTGTGGTTTGCGAGAGCATCACTGCTATAACTAGAATTGATAGATAGTATTCTGTGCACACACCCCCATAACCTTATGTGCAGTCAGTCTTCCTGTGCCTAAAAATTCTAGACTACTGACAACACTTGGCTGCTGGTCATCAGACAAGAAAGCTAGCTCAGCTGGTCTCCAAAGTCATCACAATTCTATGTTGCTCAGAACTAAGACCAAAGTGATGATTTCCACTTTGTTAATATCATTATTAGCGAACCTCTAAAATCCAGAAGGAGAAATAGAGAAAACAAAGCAGAAAGAGATGTTGGCACTGTCCTCGATGTGTACAGACACCTCTGGGCATAACCCACTGCATCTGCAAGTGGCTAAGTGCTATTTGCCAAACAGCATCTGATGGAGTAAAAGTTCAAGGTCAAGAAGCCAGAAGGCAACTAGTCCCTCCAGCTCCATTTTCAAAGTATTGTCAGATGGCCTTCACATGTTGGCCTTTGGAAACCCTGTTAATAAATGTCAGGTAAAGCCTTCTGCAAGATAAATGCTTGCAGTAAGAACACGCATGGCTATGATTCAGTAAGACTGAGTTGATACAAAGTAAAATTCCCAGCAAATTATACAGAGAACCTCAGACTGCAGTCTGCAGGGCAGTGTGCATGCTTCCTGTCACTCACACACTCATAGCAAGATGAGCAATGATAAGGTGGCATTCCTTCTGCTCTGTCTACCAAAGGGATCCATCTTGGGCAGAGCAAAGTCACAGTTCCTGAAAGTAGGGAGGTGCCACAGACTCACCTTGGTTGAGGAGAGCTGCAGTTGCCACTCTTGCATGGCTGTGTTGCATCAAGAGGGCTCCTTGGGGCAATCTGAGTACGATATATGATCTTATGTGCTTTATCAATGACAAAAACCCAGACTAGAGAAGCTGGCCTGGGACAGACAGAACTCAAGATGGCGGCACCTTGTGAGACTATGCTTCATGAGTGTAATGGTGGTATCTTAACCCACTTTTATGTCTGGCCAAGGAAACATTCTTCAAAGAATTCATGTGGCTTCTAGGCTGAGGGAGACAGTTTTCAGTCATCAGTAAGTATTGACTTATCCCTAAAACATGCAAGACACTTACCTAGTAGGAATTTTTAACGACAATGCCAGTGTCTCTGTTTCAGGAGTTTTATGAAGTGACTAAGGGGATTTTATGTACAGGGCGTACAATCAGTGAGGGGCACCTGAGGTTAAGACCCAGCAGACAGCACTGTGAAGCCCTGTCCCTGGTTCCACAAGGCCAGAGGCCCTGGGCGGTGCCCGAGAACCGTTCACCTGGTGCACCTTCAGGGAGAAGAATGAGAGAGAAAGGGGAGTTTGGGGATAAATAGAGCTGGATTCTGTGTAGGAAGTAAGGGTGGAAGCAGAGATGCAGACGGAGACACTTTTAGAAAGTCAATATAAATTTAGGGTTCAGGTTTATTTAGGAAAAGGAGCAGATTGAGAAGCATGGATGGAATCCCATCTCTCCTCTCTAGCACTCCTGGATGCTGAGTTACATGAATGGAGTAGATATGCAACAGTCCCCTTGGAAGGAGAAGCTGGCTTTCGCAAAGAGTCGCTTTTCCTTTCCCTTTTACTGTAATGTTCTGCATAATCACGCTAGTGTGGTAGTGAGACCGTCCTCCTAAAATGACTGGCTCTCTTGCTATTGAAGGCAGGGTCTCCAGGTGTATTACAGGCACTCGGCATGGAGAATGCCTCTGCTCGTTGTCACTCTTGGAGATCAAACTTATAGGTAGAAAGAGGAGTCCAGACTGCCAATAGATAATGAAACCAGTGGTCCCACACAAGCGACACGGTGGGCTGACCTTGGGGAATGGTGGTGTTACAGAGCCATGATGCCTCTGTACCTTCTCCAGAAAGCTATTGGCACGGGTTCCTGAGTGCAGACTAAATATCAAGGCCATTTAGAGCTCCTCCATAATTCTAAAACAGTGAATGTCACAAACCCCAGGTGCTCATCAAAACAAGGCCCTGCCCACTCAAGACACCTGGGCCCTAATCCCTGGAGCCTGTGAAAGTATCATGTTTTATGGAAGAGTAGGTTTTGTAGGTGTGAGATGTAGAACTGGGAATGTTATGGCTGGGCTTGTTCTGGGGTCCAAAGTGTCCCTAGTGTTCTCAAGATGGAAAGCCAGAAGGGTAGAGACAGGTACAAGGGGTCAGATTCCAGGCAACGGCTTTCAGTGCAGAGAATGAACCAAGGGATGCAGATGGGACGTCTGTGTATCGGAGAAGGTGACAGTTCTCCCCAAAAGCATTCTAGAAGAGACTCAGCCCAGAAGGTACCTTGATTTTAGAACTTCTGACCCTAAATTGAAAGTCAAAGCCATGCAGTGTCGGCGATGGAACACCGACACCCCAGTCATCCAAACGCACGCATTGCACACTGGGTGCTTCCTGAGACTCTTCCTCCACACCAGGACCAGCCTTGCCCTCCCTTCAGACAGACTTCCCCTCAGATCTCTCTTATTCGGTAAGGGCTCAAACACTCTCCAAAGCCCAGGCTCCCTCATCCCCATTTTCCCTGGGCGTAGTATTTTATACGTATTTCTTCATTTAGAATCTGCCTCTCCCACTAAAATACAAGAACACTGGAGACAGATTTGTTTCCATTCACAATGTCTTGACCAATATCTAAACATCTCTGAAAATGGTCTTTCAAATATATCTGTTAAATGAGTAGCCACTAAAACTGATTACCTCCTGACTGTGTGGGACAATGTGACTACGGACACTGACAGCATGTCTTGAACATCAGAGAGAGGGAAGTATGGCCATGTGGCAGTGGTGTCTTTCTTCCTGGAATTCTGATAATGGTCTGTCTCATTTCTGCCTTCTCACATGTTAACATCCATACATCATGGTGCCTTGTGTGTGTTCGTTCCCCTAACTTTTTAAAGTTCTCAAATGCGGGAGGAAGGCTGGAGAGACGGCTCAGTGGCTGTGGATGCTCACTATGTAATCATGAAGATGAGTGTTCTGCTCTCAGTGAGGGCTCACTGGCTCCCCCTCAAACCAGCACCTTGTGGGGCAGTCACTGGCCCTGACTTCCTTTCCCATAGGCCAGTCCTCCAGACTCAAGCAGATATAAATATTAATATTTCAGTACAATCCCTGACAGGCAGCTCTACCATGGATGTTTCTGTCCTATGGACGAATGACTGAGTGAAAATAGTTTGTGCCTAGAAAATAACCATTGTGTCATGAAGACACAGGTAGTGGAGATATATTGAATTTCATGGTTTGCCTTTAAGTGAGTAAAAGAAGATATATACCCATTCATCAATCAGTCATTCATTCACTGAAAATATTTAGAGAAAGACCCCATATTTCAAGTACATGATAACATAATGAATAAATAAAGAATATCTGGAGTAGATGACTTCTCAGCAGTATATATCCTATGAAAGACAGATAACAGAATGACCAGAATGACGCTGCCTCAATAGAGTAACAGAAGGTACTTCCAAAACATAGGAAGATTGAAAATACTTCAGTAAACACAGGAGAAAAAGCCTCCATGAGAAGTGACATTGTAGCACACACACACACACAATCATGTACACATATACACTCACACACATTCACATATTCACACACACACACACGTACACACAGGCAAACACTCACACATATAAAATAAAACTAAAATGTTTTAAAAAGAGAAAAGGATCCTGCTTTGGAGTAGTGGAGAGAATGGTCTGGGTGAAGCAAGGGTCAGGGATGCAGATGAAAAGGAGGGACAAGATTTAACACTGAAGTTCTGATTCGCATCAACTTTCAGCAGCTAAACTAGAAAGCTGAAATCTATACAAGGGCAGAGAAGAACTAGCCAGAGTTCATGAATCACATAGCAATATCCAACCTTCTCCACAGTGCTGGGATTACAATGTAAACAAACAGTCAGCTTCCTCCTAGGCAGTGGGGACCTAACTTGGGTCCTCATGTTTGCAGGGCAAAGCTTTACTGTCTGAGCTATCTCCCCAATAAATAGTACTTTGGAAAGAGAAATAATTTGTTTCCAAACTGTTCACTTTAAAGAGATAACCAAACAAAGATGAATGAGCACAGAAAACTATTATAAAAGGTTAAGTGGGTAAGTGAAGCAGTGGGATGATTCTCCTGGCTATTTCATGGGGTTAAATGCTGGCACACGACCCGCTGTAAGCCTGTGTTGTCTGTGTCATGGTCTTCGCTAACTCATGACTTCCTTGCTGGTTGCTCTCTCAAACACTAGTTTCTAATGTCCACCCTTCTCCCATGTTAAGACATAAGCAAGGAGTAGATCATGCTTTGAAAACACTTGAAAATGGTTAAAAAGATGCATGCTGTTATAAGAACATAACATACAGCATGCAAAATAAATAAACAAATCAGTTCTTTCCTTGGCTTTCACTTTGAGTGTAGATGTCTCTGCCTAGGCAGGTTTTGTCCCTGGGGAAGTCCTGCTGGGTAGTGTTAGGACCATTAGGAGGTGGCCCACGGGCAGTCTTCGGGTCTTTGGAGCCTTGTCCTCAGAGGATCCCCGGGTCCACAGCCTCCCTTCCTTCTTCCTCTTGTTTTTCCTTCTGGACATGAGGTGACTGGCTCTGCTCACGCATGCTCAGTGCTTTCTCACCGTGGCCCCACAGCACAGCCAACCAACCATGAAATTTCAATTGAGTCAAGATAGGCCTTTTTTGTTTACATTTTGGCTATCTTGTGTGTTTGCTATAGTCACACAAAGCTGACTGATACCACACTCAAAGAGGATACAACATCCTCCAAAGTTCTTTGCCATAAGTGGAAAGACAGTATCTGAGGACACACACAGACTATTCTTTTTTTAATTTAAGAATTCTGAATGAAGATAATTAACAGAAGGAACAGAACTCAACTGCATATTAAAATCTATTCTCTATAGAATGTCACCCACTCTATAGGTGAAATTAAAGAGATATGGAGTTTGAATGAACCTATCTGAACCCAGATGGGAGAAACCAGCAACACGCCCCTTTGACGTATAATCTGGTTACACACTTAGAATGTCACATTACCAAAGGAAAAAAGATATCTGTTGTTACCATTTGTCTATGAATTTCAATTGTTGTTGTTTACATCTTACAGTTTATATTTTCCTTTTCCCTTACAAGATTTAGACATCATTTCCCTACCAAGAGTTGTCCTCCTGTACTCCGAAGACACCACATCAATTCCGTAAATCAAGTCTGTGGTTTATCATATCCAGAAGTCTGCTGCAGAATTTATTTATGGTAAACACGCAGTCTTCAAACTTCTGTAACATATTTTTCTCCTTTGAAGTCTCCTTGCCTTCAGTGTCTCGTGCAGAACTTGCTGCTCCCTTGTGTCTCTGCTCAGGCTCTCCCCATTTGAGGACCTCACACCCAACATTGTCCCTAAATGGCTTGGATGCGTCCCCTGCGTTCTGCCATAATGTGTGCGGAAGCAGACCCCCCATTCCCGACCCATGTGAAGACACACAGACAGGACACATGGGGAGGGAGACTTGCTGCGTGTCTTAACTATACATTTCACCAGAGTAGAAATTGACAAAACTTAGTATCATGTGCAAGTCTAAAAACAAATGAGCTACAGCCACCCGGGAACTAATCTGCTATTCTGTTAAAAATGGAACGGGTACACAAAATATCTTTACTGCGTATTACAAAACTTTAAGCTGCATTTAGAAAAGTGTTTGGTAAAAATGTCAGAGCCACCAACAGTGCGTACCAAAGGGACTTCTCCAGGGCTCTTTCCACTCTCCAGCCCTCAACACTGGGATCATGCTCTACGTTAAAATCCCTCTCCCTTTATTTTCCTTGTTTATCTGTTGTTGTTGTTGTTGTTGTTGTTCTAATGACCACAGGGACACTTTTAAGTCTTTGGCTCCCTGCCCCAACTGCGGACCGCCGTCACAGTCCTCGGTGAATGCCTCTGTCCAGCCTCCTCCCCTAAAGCCTGAGAAGCAGAGGAAGAGCCGGGTAGCTCCAGCTATCCCAGGAAACAAGTCAAATGAAAGAGAAACAGCATCGGGCTGGTTAAGACACATCAGAGGGAGCTCAGAAGTGTGACACTGTTCCTGTCAGGATTGGCATGGGAGAAGGGCTTCCGTATCAGCTTTAACTTCCTAAATTAAGGAAGGAAATCAACTTGAAAATGACCAATTTTTGTTTCATTTTTTAAAACAACTTAATCAGTATTTAAAAAATGTCTGGACTGAGCATGGTGGTGCCCGCCTTTGATCTCAGCACTTGGGAGGCTGAGGGAGCCATAGTGTGAGACCATTCTGGGATACACAGCAAGATCCTTCCTCAAAAAAAAATATTAAAAATAATCTGTGGCTGCAGTGATTAGAATTTGAAAGTGGATTCTTTTTTCTGCCACGTTCTTTTCTGCTTCATTAATAACACAAATCATTAATATTTCAATCCAAAATTTAGAGCACCTCACAGGTAACCACTCACAAAGTTCTCTAAGCAAAAGATGCTGCGCCAGCTGGAGCCACATGCCTGTAATCCCAGCCTCGTGGAGGAGGAAGAGCAAGAGCTCCAGGTGGGCCTCATCAGTACAGTGAGTTCAAAGTCAGCCTGGGCTACTTGAAATCCTGACCCACAGAAAACATTGTTTCTTTACTGAAAATAACAGTGCACCGTCTATGGAGCTAAAATGTATTTAGTTGAGTCTTCAGTTTTTATTATATTAGTTTAAAATTAAACATGTTAAATGCCTAAAAACGAGAAAAGTAGAGAGTATTAAATGTAACTAACCTGCTATATTACAATCTCTGCTGCTCAAAGGTGGAGGAAAGGTCTAGAATGTATTCTGCTGTCACAGCAAGGAAGAAAGATGAGTTTAGGGGAAAGGCTGTGTGATAAACACAAAGCCTTTTTCATGCAGAAAGAGCCAATACATGTTTCTACAAAGTTCTAAATTGTTTTTTAAAGAGCATCAAAACTACTACTCATTTGTGTGCAAAAGAGAAAAAGGAATCTGGCAGTGAACACTTTCTACCTGAAAGAGAGACAAAAATCTGCCATTAATGAGCCATTAATAATCCTTAGAATTGCATCTCCTTTCTCACAGACAGAAACACCAATTTTGAGCTATTAACATTTGATTAAACAATTCCTCTAACCATGAGATTACTAACCTTTAACTATTTTGAAGGAAACATGGATGATTGAGATGTTTAAATATTGAAGATACAGTCCTTTTAAGTTCTTGGGGAAAATGACCAAATGTAGAAGTTGTAAAAAAATAAAAAAATTAGTGCCTGTCCATAAATGGTCATTTGTTGTGAATTATTCAATTCATGTATTGTAACACATCGGTCATTAATCACAGAAACAACAGTTTAACCTTTAGTCATCTACAGGTTACAAATGCCAGAGTCCTTTTGTTGTGATTATTTATAAATTACTTAGAATAATGCGGCATTAGGAGCTGGGACTCAGAAGTTTGTTATTTATAGACACAGAGGGTATACATTTTAGGGAAACAAGAAGCTTTTTCCATCTAAGTCTGGTCTTGCCTTCTTGACAGCTCTAAGTCCACAGGATGTGGAGGAATGATTTAAAGTTTACATCAGAATTGTGACTGCACTGGACTTTTCCCCCCTTCTCAAGGGAGGCATTGTTCTTGCCTTTCCATAACCAGGCGTGACAGCGCCAGACTGGAGTCATACGGTGGGCCTCTGAGTCAGCACCGAAGAGACCTTCTCCCGAGTCTCCACAGATGCCCAGCTCCTTGTGTGTCTGAGAGCCGGGCCAGGCAGCGTGGCTATGTACATCCTGGTGCTCAGGACAGACAGAGTGGAAGGGAAAATCTAGAGAGAGCAACAACTCTCTCTTCCAGTACATGCTGCAGAAGGCTTTTATTAAAAAACCCCTTCAAAGCAGCCAGACCCAAGCAAACAGAAATCCTAAGTCCCGTTTTAATTTGAGTAGCATTTCTTTTTACTAACCCTGAAGTTCAGAAGCTGGACACACACATCATTGTGAGTTCTGGGCTAGAGAAACTTAAAGGAATTGAAAAATCAAAAGTCTTTGGGTTTTTCTGCCACATATAGTTGTCACAGCTATAAATTTCTGGTTACAAGCAGTTGGGTAGTCAGGGACAGGAAAGGGCATGGTTTGCACACCTAGTCTTAAGTCCCCTGCTAAGACATCCATGAAAACTGCCTGTGAAATCCCTCTATACACGGGCAGTCTCTCGTGGCATTCAGTGCTGTTGCCAGTGAGAAGAGGAATCCTTCTGTATCTATTGTTCTATCCTTGAATGAACCCTTCAGGGAAATGGAGGTGTTCTGTGTCAGGCAAATATGCTATGGTGTGTAGCAGAGAAAGAAAGAGACAGAGAATCCTGGGAAGGAGAAGAGAGATGAATGGATTTCGTCAGGATATGTCAATAGTTAATATTCTTTTTATGGGGACATCTTAATTATGGACTGGACATCTCATTTTATATACTTAAAATCACATGCTAATTGTTCCCATTATTGTATCATTCTAAACTACTTACTTGATTGAATGTTTGTCTATTTTAAAGAAAAACAGTAAGTAGGAGCAAACTCCTCCCAATTCCTTAACGTATCAATCTGAAAGTCATAGTGTAACAGAGAGTCTCAATGGTCTATATACATGGGTGGAGCAAATGCCCACTACATCACAGGGTATATACGTAACAGGTAACTATAAACCTATAAAACTGAAAGGCACAGGCAATGTACATAACAGGTAACTATTAGGACCACGGGGAACAGCACGACTCTCTTAATGGTGCATGTCATTTTCTCAGGGTTTTCAAAAGGATGTGATTATGTCTACCTATGCTCCCATGCCATGTGCTGAGACCTTTTCAATCACTTCTTTGTCATCATCGTCTTGAATGAAGATGGATTTCCATTGATGAACATCACTGTTTATGTGAAGTACATACACAAAACAATGAATCTGGACAGGGAGAGAATATTTATGTAAGTTTAATGGCACTAGTCCTCTGCATGAAAACCATTTCATTTGCTATAATGATTAAGTCATGTTGACCTTTTGGGATGTCACCACCAAACTGCAATAGAAACACTAGAAATAAAAAATAAATTTGTCTTTCATAATAACCTTCTTTAGTACTTATTCTTGAGGGCCCTTCCCATCTTCTTATCTAGGCTTCTTTATGGGGGTCCTCACTCCTGTTGGCTGAGCCGCACCCCTCTCACATGACTGGCTAAGTCTAAATAAATAGAAACTTGTTCTATAATCAAAAGTGACTTATTCTGAGTGAGGCATATGCCTTGAAATAAAATCTGTTGGCATGTTTAATTTATTTAGGATCTAATAATGATGACAAAAATAATTAAGCAACCAGTCTAGTTTCGATTTCTTTTGTTTTCAAAGGTCATTGTGAAATCGAGCAAGTTAAGCCGTCAAAGCAACCCTCTTGAGAACAACCCCACAGCAGAGAGGAGAGGGGTTCAGTTCTCAGAATGTCCACTGGGCAGCCCACTGGAGAGAAACACCATGAGCCCCAGCCTCTTTCACATCCAAGGATCTCTGACAGGAAGTGTCTAGGCTTTGTTGATAGTGGACGGATTGAAAGTCATACTTTTTGCCGTCCAAGCCCACACAGAACTGGTTACAGGCTGTGTCTAGCGCAACTGAAGGGGAAAAAAATGAACAAAACAGAAATGTTTGTGTTATATTCAAAACAGACAGCAAAGAACAAGTACACAGGGCACAGGTCTTCCCAGGGAGACCAGCTACTGCCGAGAGGGGCAGGCCTTCTGAGCTGCCCAGAAAGACTGAGGGACTTGACATTACAGTCTAAAAGTGCTAAGAGCCAGGAGTGCAAGCATCTATCAACTCAAACTCCAAGACAGTGGGGTGCAGCAAGGCCTGGTGTCACAGGATGCTGAGCCTGTCATTGGCCCCTTTCGTGCCCAAATCCCTTGGTGTGGATGAATAACAATTCAATCCACAAGCTTTGCTATTTTCCAAGCTTGACCTCCAAACTCATTTTATGTCTTAAGTATTTATCTTCTTCTCCCATTAATCTTTCTTAGTTTAACACATTCTCAGTTGTTTTTGGAAAGACACAGAGAGAGAGAGAGTTGGGGGAGGTATACTGAATGGCTCCTATTACTACTGTGCATGCTTAGGGATCCTAGCTCTTCACTGTAAATGTGAAAGAGCTATGGAGTATTAACCGGTAAAATTATCACCTCCCTGGACCCACAATCAAAACCCAAAGGGTGGCACATACTGTAGAGAAAAAAGAAGTCATCAATATTTTATAAAACTTGGGGAAGTGAAAACACACAGGAAGAGGCAGTGCACGATCTGCTTACATGGAAGGCTAAAGGCGAGCTGACTCCTGAACTTGCCTCAGTTTATCTTTCAAGAGTGTCCTATAGTTGGTCTGAAGCAAACACTCTTCCCTGTGTCCCTTGTTCCACATTAGTTCTATGGCTAAGCACATCTGCTTATGAGTATTCTCCAAAATACTGCCATTGCTATGCTAGACTGTAATTTAGATGGTGACATCACTAAGTTTGTTCTTATTAGTTGCTAAAATACATTCAACAAAAAATTTTACTCATCAACCCATGTATTCACATTACCACATAATGCCATAATTGACTGCGCGCGCATACACACACACACACACACACACACACACACACACACACACACACGCACGTGTGCACACACACGTAAAGGTGTTCTCTTTTTCTCTTTACATGTCAACCCCACTGTTGGCCTTTTGTGCCTTCTGTGCAGGGTCGACCATTTGCAACTTTACAGGGCCTGTGTCTGCCATCTCTTCCTTCCCCACTGCTCCCCCCACAGCTGAACAAAGGCCCAGCTGTATAAACCAAGGAGCACAGTTAAGGGATGGATAAAACAGGGAGGGCTGTCTGACATGCTGACCACTGTCGGAACTTATGAGGATAAAGGAGCCTTGAAGGAGAAAAGTAATCACCCATCGCTCCCCCCACAACCTTGTTACCACATGGAGAACATTTTTTTTCCACTATCCAAACTCCCCATTCCCGTCCCCCACAACTGAAAGACCTTTGTATTCCAAGAGGGCCAGAGTCCTCCCCAACCTGCCCCACCCCCCTCCTTTTCTTTGCTCCTTTTATTTTCTTGTTTTGTTTTGTTGCTGCTGGCAAGTTTGTGGACAGAAGATCAACTGCGCTCCTTAAAACTGTTCCCCTCTACCTCTCCACCGCTCTTTTTTATGGCTGAACAACCTACTCTTGACTTCAAAGTAATTATTTAAACATAAAGAGTTTAGAAGACGGTAGATTCTATTTAAAAATGCACACTTGTATAACTGTGGTAAACTAAATGAAGACACCGTGGTAAGTTTTGTAGGATACATATGTGGAGAGGAGTTTGTCAGTGGACACTCTGGAGTCTACCAACTGTGAAATGGGGCTGTATTAATAGAAAGGAACTTTTCCCTGGAGCTGATTAACCCTTTCACAGTCTTAACCCTCATGCATCCAAAAACATTAAACCCTGAAGATGAGTAACCAGGGATTCTAAGATGCACGTCCTAATCTCAAGTTTGCTACCCTTACATACTAGACTGACATTCTTTATAAAGGATCAGAGCCATAGTCCTACCAAGATTGCTGCCATAACTGCATTGGTTAAAGAGTCAGCCAAACACATTAAGTAACCAAGGAAGTCCCTGGGTTAAAGCCGCCAGCCATGGACAGTCAGAGATGTATCATATGCATGTTAGTTCTGTTTCAGGGTGTCCTTTGAAGTTGGAACAAATATTTGAACATTATTAAATCCTCTATTTATCCACAGCCAGCCCCAGAAGCAGCACACTGTACTTAGAGGAACCAAAAGAAATTATTCTTTTTCACATGGGGTAAAACTTCATTCCTTCATCCTTCTGTATATAGTTCTGTTCAACACAAAATGGATATTTGTCATAGAAAATAGCTTCCCTAGAGCAAATGCTCAGTCCTACTTTTACAGGCTGCGTCCTCCAATCTCCCACCTCCATGGCTCTGAGGACAACAGCAGCCACTCATGTTTCTACTTGTTTCGTGTGGGAGACTCCTTTAGGAAGAAGTGAGGAGTTAGCTTCCAGTATTTGATTGTCAGGAAACAAACATACCAAAGTGTGTTAAAAAAAAAAAAAAAAAACCTATACTGGCCGATGTCTTATCCAAATCCTCAGAAGAAATGGAGTACAGGAGGAACAATGTGCGTATAAAGGGAGATAGCCCACGTCAGAGCGTCAGAGGGAAGAAATACCTGGAAACTTACTTCTGTGCCATTACAATCTTCCCACCTTCCCTGTTTTAACATACTTGACCCTCCAGACACATGTGTGGATCAAGCAGCTACCATTTGTAAATTGTTTTAAAACACGGAAAATTAATAATTTGAAAATTTAAACTAACACTAAGACACCATATAAACAAATGGTTGCCCTCCTAGGAAAATAATTGTGAGAAATATGCATGCATGTCTATCCAGAACTAGTAAACAAAGGTATTCAACAGCATCATTCATAGCAGCCAAAAAACATGGAAACAACCCAAGTATCAATCAGATGATAAATGGTAAAAACTGTGATCTATGCACAGTGGAATATTATTTTGTAACAAACAGGAGTGACCTACTGATGGATGCTATAATACATGGAGCCTATGTAACATTGTGTTATGCAACAGAATCTGGTCACAATGAAAGAAATATTTGCATAACTTATGTTAAATGTCCAGAATAGGTAAATTTATATAACAAAGAAGAAAAGTAGTGCTTGGCCGGAAGGGGGGGGGAGTGACAGAGAAGGGTGAATGTCTCTAATGGGCACAAGATGTCACCAAGAGGGATGAACGCTCTAAGATATAAGGAATTATGTCTTTATGAGTTTGATACAGCAAATGTATATACTTTGTGGAATGTGAATTATATTTCAAAATATAGTATTTTAAAATATTATTTAACAACCTGCCCTCGATTCATGAATGTCTTCATTTTACCTACAGAAAAGGAACTATGGATAATACATTGCTGGGTAAATTCTCCTGGTTAGAAAGTTGCAGGACTAGAACTCAGAGCTAGACCTGGCTCTAAATGCAGTCGTCCCTCCAAGCATGCATGTGGCTTTCCATTTCAGTTTTGAGTCACACACCATCAACCACAGTTTGAAAGTGCTAAATGGAAAAGTCCAGGAATGAGCAATTTGAAAGTTTAAGATAATGTGCTGTTCTGGGTCATGTGGAGAAGCTTCTCTCGTGTTGTCCAAAGCCTAGGATGCGAATCCTCCCTCCATGCAACATGTCTGTGGTGCATATCCCACGTGCATGATACCCATTCAGCATCCATCTGGATTTACTGACTGCCAATGTCATGATACTTATGTCCAAGTAGGCTTCATCCAGTCCCTTAGTGCTGTGTCACAATGCCATCTCCATCTCACTACACAGACCCTGAACCATGCTACTTCATCCTGTGAGGAAGGATGAGTGAAGTACTATGTACTCTGAGAAAAAGAGTGGCCATATTTCCTTAATCTGCATGATTTTGTTTTACTGATTCTGCTATGACAGATGATTGCCATCAATCTCTTACTGTGTGCAATATATTCATTAAACCATAGCAGGTATGCACAGGTAGGAAAATAAACAGCATACACGGGGCTGAGAACCCAAGAGTCCCAGACTGTGCTTCGTATGGATGAGGATATTTACTGAATCATTACATTTTCATTATCAATTACAAATGAGATATAGAACAACTTTTCATAAGGGAACATAAATTTATGCCTAATGCTTGGTTTTTCTCATGGTGCTGAGGATCTACAAACCTAGGGCCACAAGTTCACAGTTAATCTGGGCTACAGAGCTGGTCTCAAAACAACACCATAACTGGTACCCTCACCGGTGAGTTAGAAATGTATTTATTTCTACTATATTCATTTCAATGCAAGCTTTGGGTGGCCATTGTAGTGAAATCTCCATTAAGTAAATTATTTTTATCTTTGCCATTATATCCCTTTTCATGCACTTTTTTGTGTGTCAATTTTGTAGCAGTAACAAATGATGGAAGTTATCAACTAAAGCAGAGATTATCTCATTGCAACTGCCATGCTCTGTGACATGTCCTCGGGCAGATCACTGAGTTCTAATCCTAACTACTACTAAGTCCTCCCTTAAATAAAGTTTATTTTCGCACAGCCGGAAACTTCACCCTGAAGAAGTCAGAGCCCAGATTCCCTTCTTTAGTCTCAGTCCATCTTTGTGAAGTCAGGAAACTTCTAAGCAAATAACAAGCTTTACAAGTAACTTCTGTCGTCATATCCACAATCATTGTTGGGGTGAACACATAAGCCCCCATCTTCAGAGTCCAAGACTAGTTCATCTTTTATTTATTTTTTATAATAATTGCTGATGCCAGCTATATAATCAAACTACAACAAATTAATCTCAGATTAAAGAAGGGGAGGAGAGCCAAGAAGCTGAAGGTGTTACGAAATGTGTTCAAAGTAACTTGTTTACAAATACATTTCCATCATGTGATCCTCAATTGTTTACAGTCCATGGTGTATTCTGTGATGTTTCTCCTTATCATGGTAGTCTGAATTAATTTAGGGAAACTCAACACAGACTTAATTAAATAACATTGATTTCCCTGAACAAGAGAAACTTCCAACCAGTTTAGAGTTGGGATTTTCTTGAAGTCTGTATTTCCAGTTTTATTCTTCGAAAATAGTTTAACTTTATCACAGCACTGGAAAAAGAAAAAAAATAATAATAGGCATGGACAATGGGAAAACAAGAATGACTTCATAATATGTAAACATGAACAACAAACAGCTTATTCAGTCCCAAGGACCTAAACAGCAGTCAGTTAATAGTGTCCTTCCTAATTCAATGCATTGTTTTAGAGAGTCCCCATAAGTCACTAAATTCATTGTATGTCTCCCTCTAATTTAACATAAATCTCAGGCTGCAATGAGTAATCTACCTGAAAGTTAAACATTTCAGCTCAAAACTTTCCATTTTGGGTCTCTACCCCAGTTATGGAGATCTGTTAAGTAGATTTTTCTCACAGGAGACTGTTTAACCCAAATTACAGGATGTTCACTATCAAACTGGGAATGCCACACTGTTACTCCAGTATCCAACATCTGATCTAATGCAGGGCAGAATAACTGAGCCTGAGCCAGAGGGTCATTTCAGAGAATGTGCTGGGATAGCCCCAACTCGGGTGGGGTCCTTTGTCAGCCCCTCATGCTACACCACCACGTTCTTAAACTCCCTGAGATGTCTCCCACTGTAGAAGATACAAAGACTCCAGTATGCTTGCTTTGAGCGGGTCCATGAGTACCTATAAATGCACACAGCACCATGCCAAGCACTAGCCATAATTATTAAATGCTGTCTGCTATTATCAGCGCTGTTATTTGGAATTGAACTGGAGTGAATCTCATTTAAAGCGCTCAGCAGTAAAGCACAGTTCAGGACAGGAGATGAATATTCTAATTAGCTATGACAAGCGATCTGTGTTTAATAGAATCAGCCCTTAGAAAAAGAGTCAAGAGTTGCTTTAATATTTCCATACCAAAATTTTCACTTTTGAGTGAAAAATAAAAAGTCTTAGAACACATTGCCCACGGCTGACTTCTGAGTGACATGGGAAAGGTGAGTGACCACAGTGTAGGGCACAGATAAACAGCATTTGGGGTGCTCAGCTCAACTCAGTTTCAAACTCAGTTGAAATAAATTACCTCCGTCTAACAAGAACTGACATGGGATTTCAGTTTCTACCCAAGCACCAGAGCTCCACCCTTTGCAAATGCAGAGCATGGCTCTTCTTCCTGGCAGTTCTTTCCAATCCACGTATAAAAGAGATGCACCAGCTGCTTGTTTAGGTAAAGCTAAACACCCCTAGGAGAAGAGATTAGGATGTGTTCTAAGATTCTGGATTTGGGGCAGTTTTGCTGGAAATGATCATTCACGTAAATAGTTTCCTCTCCGGTGTGTAGGAGTACAGACCCCCAACAAGGCAATGGCTTCCCACTGCAGAGAACAGGCACATAGAATAGCATGTTGTGTTGCTGGACTGGGCTTCCTAGCATAAGTAAATCACTGATTTGAAGTTCACTTAGCTTCATACATAACACTTTGATGTGCTCTGAGTACTTTCAAGGTAAAACTAAAAAAAAAAAAGTATGACATTGCTTAGTAAACTCAATTCATAAAAATATAAGAATTTTTGTGAAAGAAACTAAGAATTCTCAGTTCAAACTCTACCACTACTCATCTCTGGAAAAGGACTGGATATGAACTAATTCTTGACTTCCCTATGAGTTTTCACTGATTTTGGCCACAGCCATTCCTAAATACCCAGGACGCTTACTTAAAAATGTTTGTTTCAAAACAAAGGAATATGTCCTGCAAACACTTCGTTCTAGTCAGGGTTATCATTGCTGCGATGAAACACCATGACTTCCACATCACAGTTCATCATCGAAGGAAGTCAGGCAGGAACTCAAACAGGGCAGGAACCTGAAGGCAGCCGCTGATGTGGAAGTCATGGAGGATGATGCTTACTGGCTTGCTTCCCCTGGCTTGCTCAACCTGCTTTTTTATAGAACCTGGGACCACCGGCCCAGGGATGACACTATTCACAATGGGCTGGGCCCCCTACGTCAATCATTAATTAAGGCCCAAAGTCTGATTTTAAAGAGGTGTTTCCTTAGTGTGGTTTCCACCTCTCAAATGACTTTAACTTGTGTCAAGCTGACATAAAACTAGCCAGAGAGACAACATTTGAGCTAGAATTCAGTCAGCTTTTGGTCCAGAGAACATCATCATCATCAACAACAACAACAACAACAACAACAAAAAAAAAAAACCCGCAAAGGTCCCAGGGAGATTTTTATGTCTATCATAGAAAAAAAGAGTAGACTGGCCAGGCGGTGGTGGCATACACCTTTAATCCCAGCACTCAGGAGGCAGAGTCAGGTGGATCTCTGTGAGTTCAAGGCCAGCCTGGTCTACAGAGCGAGATCCAGGACAGGTACTAAAAGTACATGGAGAAACCCTGTTTTGAAAAACCAAAAAAACAAAAAACTAAAAAAAAAAAAAAGTAGGTTGAAGGAACACCTACTTCAAACTGCAGAGACAGAAAGTTAGTTTCAAGGCCACCAATTACCTGCCATATGGTCTAGATCCCCTACCCATGGAGTATTCAGAAACTATTCAGAATTACTAAGTATTGCTGTCAGTGGACCGTCAAGAAATGGGAACCCTCACTCATATTTTGGAAGTAATGTGTCTAAATACAAGATCAAGTAAATAGCTACAATCTAAGTGGAATTAATACTTCCATGTGCAGAATTACTATTTGAATTACAGATGGGGTAATGTATATTTTATAACAAATAACCAACAGAGCCATTGTTGTCCATAGAAACCCATGGAGTATTATCAGGATTATATTATTACAATTCCCAATTTGGTACAATGGGCATGAATTCTAGCACAACTCATACTTTAAACACTTTAACACATTTGTCTGATGAGTTCTCCTCAGAAAATTTCTATCAGGGATTTTTAAATACGCTCCCCCTGCCCCAAATGAAATGACTGTTCAAACTTTGTTCAATTATCTGCAGTGATGTCTACAGCACACAACCTCTGTAGAGATTGAGAAAGATGCTCGAGTCACTGTGCTTTATTTTTCTTCAGAACAGAAACTACTATTCACTGAGTACATACTGTATGTCAGGTGCCCTATTTTGTGGAGATTGGTGTTTATATAGATAATTCCAATGCCATCCCCTAGACAGCAGATTGAGTCAGGCTGGTTAAGAGATGCTGTGTGCTCCTGTGGTGATGCGCTCTATAGGACTTAAGCATCTGGATGGGAGGCAGACATTCATTGAAGTACTGTGTACAGAGTTCATATGCTCATCCCCAAGCTGGTCTAACTGATCACAGTTCTTTTTCTGGCCAAGTTTTCCCCTTTGCTTCATCAAACAGCAGATTTCTCAGTGTTTCTATGATGTTATATGTTAGGATGACCGGAATAATTTAACCAACCTAGCATGCTGTGGTGACTAATAGAACTTCATCATTGAGCTGTTTCATGGGTTTAAGGTGGGCACAGAAAGTGCTGGTAGATGGAACTTTTAATTTAACTAAAAGGGAGGCTCGTGAGAACCAATTGATTGGGTGTGTCCTATATAATTACAGATACTTTATGATATGGCAGCTGATGATACAAATGTTAAATAGTCGTGTATAATCCTTCATTTTTAAAGATGAAGCTCTAAAAGCTGGCAATAGATTTACATACATTAAATCTAAGAATAGGGATAGACTAGAAATATAACCTTACTTTATACTTTTTTTTTAAGACAGGGTCTCACCATGCAGCCCTGGCTGGCCTAGAACTTACCATATAGACTGGTATTGAATGCACAGAGATAAGCCTGCCTCTTCTTCCTGAGTCCTAGGTTTAAAATACAAAGGTCTTTTATATAGAATAAATTTTCCTTTATGTCATGGCTTCTGAGAATTCTGCTGTGAGGTAACTAGAATGTACAGAGACAGAGACCATCCTTTTCTCTCACTGAGGGTCATGCACTCTTCTGCAAAAGACTGGGAGGAAGCCTTAAGTTCCCATTTCCAATACCCCAGGCTACCAGGCAACACATCTTAGGTCTCCTAAAAATGACTTTAAAAATTATCCGTGGGGCCAGTGAGATGACTTGGGTTTAATTGCTGAGCAGCAGCTACCAGGCCACACACAATGGAAGACAAGGACCACTTCCAGGAGTTGGCCTCCACACACTTGCCCTGGTGTATATGCGCACGTGTGTGTGTGTGTGTGTGTGTGTGTGTGTGTGTGTGTGTGTGTGCATAAATAAATAAACAAATAAATAAATAAATGTAATAAAAGTATTCTGATCCAACCAGCCCCTTTCAGGTAATAACTGGTTCTGCATCTGCTAATTAGACCCTTGGTTTATTCTGAACTTCTGTTACATTTGATTAATTTTTAAAAAAAAAAAAATATTTTACCTGCCTCTATTTCAGGGACTTACATAAAAAAAAAAAAATTCTCTAAAATGGTGCATTGTGTGGAGGTTCAGGTAACAGGAAGACAGCAGACACTCAAGAATGTCCCCTGATGGATGGACATGTTTCTGTGACCTCACGTGACTTTATGCCTTTCAGGGCTGGCTGCTGGTCCAAGGTAGGAAAATCCAAACTTCTGGATTATTTATGAACATTTCCCTATTTCTAAATGTTAGCATAATCAAAAGAAAATCCATAAACAGCCACCGGCACCCTAGCAATTACATGCCCACAACAGAGTGGTCACGGTACAATTCCGGCAGATCTCAACATTTGTGGTTCTTTTATCTATAATTTTTTATTTAAATGTGGTAGAAAAAAATACAGCTTCTTACAGTGTCTAACATACCATGATGGGGCAGTCCCTCATCTCTGCCATGTCCTCCCTACCTGTCTGGCCTGGCCTTCATGACAATCCATCAGACTGGCTCTTTACCCATCATTCCCAGCTGGGGAAACCAAGAGACAGAGGTAAAGGACCTCCCTGAAGTCCTACACACAGCGACTAACATGTCAGAGCCCATGCTTTTAACCACTCAATCACACATCTTCACACCCTGTCTGGAAGACAGGAGCTGTGTTTCACAGAAAACAAACCTAGCAAAGAAGAAAGAACAAGTCTCCTGGAGGAGACACTGTGCCCCCTCGAGAATGAGGACGGCAGTCCAGAAAATGCCAGTTAGGCTCAAAAATGCTTAACTGGTGGGGTTTGTGTCAGTCTTACACTGGCCACAAAAACGGTCCCAGAAAACCATGTGGACATGATTAGCAGCCTCCAAGCAGCAGGGCCAGGCATCACGTGACAGCACAATCTCCACTGGCCTTTCCACTAGCAGTGGCTTTACGTAGGACGTTTGTTTACCTGAGTTTGATCCTCTTCGCTGGATCGAAACTATTTAATCTTCATTTGTCCGTTAGCTCAGCTCATGGGCACAGTACCTGTTCCACATGCATACAGTTCTGAGTCCATATATATATTAGTTCATATGTGTGTGTGTGTGTGTGTGTGTGTGTGTGTGTGTGTGTGTGTGTATGAATACATACATACACACAAATATATGTAACATTAAAATAAGAAATTTTAAAAATTACCAATACAAAGAAATCAGTGGAAATAAATGTTTTTAAGGCTTGCCATTTAGTTCCAGTTATTTACAATAAAATTTCCTAATTGTCAGAAGTTTGCATTTCAGTTAGAAACATCCTTCAATGTACTTCGTTTAAGCAACAAACTTAATCATTGTCCCTTGTAGAATTTAAGGTGGTCTGGCACCTAGATAGCATCCTCCAGAAGAGTAACAGGCGGGTTCTTCAGACTCGGTTCCCCACATGGATCACCACATTTCTCCTCTGGCTCTGTTGCTCACCCTTCTGACCTAGGTCCAAGCTGAGGACACAGACTTCCTGGCAGGGCAGGCTGTGTTAGGAAAGGAGCCTCCTGGTGTTACTCTACACATCTCAGGAAGAGCAGAAAGAAAAGAGCAGAAAAAGTGCTGGGCAGTTCTGGAGCAGCCTCCCACGAAATATGCCTGCCCTAAACCAAGTCCTGGAGAAGAAATAAGCTAAGAACAGCTCTGGAAAATGGTACCTACTGCCAGATTTTCCATGGTAAATTTATTGTTTCATTTGGATTTTTGTTTTTTGAAACTGGCTCTTGTATATCCCAGCCTGACCTCACATCACTGCGTAGTCAAGGATGACCTTGAACTTGAGGTCCTCCTGTTTCCACGCCTGAGTGCTGGGATAACAGACCTGTGCACAGGAGCTTCATGTGTCGAGGCAGATGGAACATGGGGCTCGTGGAAACTAGGCAGGTACTCTCCCAACTGAGTGATAGCTCAGGCCCCCCACAGTCAGTGTGTTTAAAGGCATCAAATATGAACTCAGCACAATTCAGAGTAAAAGCATCCTCTTCAGGGCACTGTCTATAAATGTTGCTTATCAGAGCTAGGAGCAGATCCTATGCTTTCTTCATTTCTTGGGTGGACTGGATATTTTAGATACAAAATACTTACTATGTTGCAATCTCGATTATCTCCAACAGAGATTTCATTTGTATAGTTAGAAACAGTTCCGATATCCAATCCTTCTACTTACTATATTCTTTCAAAGCAAACCTAAGTTAAAATAGGCGCTGGGTTGCCAGAGAAGCCTAATAAAGACGTATAAAATAATCACCAGGAACAGAGCGTCAATCAGAGGAGGGCTGATCGTGATTAAATGGGGGCATTTTAGAAACCTCAAATTTCCGTTCATAAGTAGAATTCAAAGCAGCTGTTCAACCCTCGCACAATGCCTGCCCTAGGAATTAAAAAAAAAAAAAAGCAAATTATGGAAGCAAAAAACTATTTCTCTGAGACCTCAAAGTTGATATGGCCTTAAAAATACAGAAGTCCAAAGACATACTTTTACATTTTCAGATTATGCCACAGATTGAAAAAAAAATTAGTATTCTAGCGTTGGGTCCTCTGTTTTTAGACAAGAAACAGAGGCGTTTCCTTTAGAAGCAAAGGTCTTAGGGGACATGTCTGTCACAGCAGTTATTTTCTGTTTCACTTGTTGGCAAACTTACATTTCAAAACAACAACAAAAACGAGCCTCCCCAGCTCTCTGTAAACCAAGGAGGTAGAAACAAAAAATATTTCAAAGCAAGAAAGCAAACAGACTGTAAGGACTGCAACTCAGACCAAAGGCATCTGCTCCCCAACTCGCGCTCCCCACTGCGCCCAGCCTTCCTACAATCTTACAGATTTTCCTAGGAGATGTTGCCATTTTAGCTTTGTTTTTCCCGGAGTTCTGGCAATACCCATCCCTGCAGGCAAAGCGGCACAGCCACCAGCAAGATCCAAACCGGAAGCGAGAAAAGCTGTTCTGTCTTTTCCTTCTTTCAACTCCATTACTAATTTATTTTTTTTCCAAAGTAAAACTCCCTTACTCTATCCAAAACGGCAATCTCTAACTCTCGAGCCTATAAGAATTGTTTCAAAGACTAAAAAGCAATTAGAGTCTATACCGCTGAAAGATGGACTACTAGAAACACTGGACAAACCTCTCCTGGGTTCTCAGTTTTGTCAGACAGGAAGCAAGCAGTGTGTGGCTCTTTAAAATAAAAGACCAAAGGACCTTTGTTCTGGCCCCTAGCATACCTCCTCCTGAATTCCACCCAATGTGGTGGTTGCCAGACCAGCTTCCTGTTCAGCCTTGATTAAAAAAGAAAACGAAGAGAAAAGAAAAAAAGCAAAGGAAGAAATGTCTAATGCATTCTGCCATTTATTACCAATCTATCATTCAGCATGCAAAAATATTACTGAGGTGCTTTTGAAAGTCATTCCACATATATAGCCTATAAACCTTACCCCTCTTAAATGTAGAATTAACAAACCACAAAATAAACCTGGGATTTTTGTAACAAAAGAAATCTTTGTATAAATACAAAGATGGGAACAGGAAGTCCATTTGCAATCATAGTCATTGTAACTTACAAATCTCTCTCTCTCTCTCTCTCTCTCTCTCTCTCTCTCTCTCTCTCTCTCTCTCTCTCTCTGTCTCTCTCTCTCTCTCTCTCTCTCCCCTACATTTGCTTTGCACACATAGTTGTTGGTGGGAAGCAGATTTGAGATGATGATACCACAGAGAAAGGGAGATTCTGGAGACAAAGTGTCCATCACATTCACCAGTAACATTTGTCACATACATTGTGCACTAATGACATTCAGCATCCATCAAATTCATAGCAAGCTTTAACATCTGATATAACTTGATAAGTCCTTCTGGGGCAATGATACTGTGTGTGGCATGGGGAATGAAGACAGATGAGTGTTTAGTTATACACTCACATGCTTGTGAGCAGAAACTGCTCAAATACATGCTTTCAAGGGACAAGAGAGGTTGTGTGGAAGTTACAGAGGGAATATGCCACTTTTCTTAGGAGATGTCAATTGACGTTCTGATGTACTAACACAAATTAATAAGTAAATTATAAACAAAGAAGTCTACAGTGGCTGTAGACTAGGTAACAGTGCTAACAAAAACCTTCAGAAGTTGATACTGAGTTCTAACTAAATGTACATCATTGAACTCCAAGATGTCCCCAGCACCACAGCAGAAGAGAGGCATGCATCTGCAGGAAGACCTGATGTCATTGAGAGGCACTACACCAAGAAATGCATGACCCTAGATCCTGTGACCCCAGATCCTGTGACCCAAGCTTTTCCCTAAGTTCAAAGGCTCAGTTCTTCCTTGCCGCAGACCCACAGAGGTGCAGCCTTGCGAGCTACCCACCTCTAGCACAAGGTGCTTTCAGGCTCTCTTAGTCAGGAGAGGTTCCTGCCTCACCCCAAGCTGATCTTACATGCACCTTCATTCTTGATGGATGGCCTTTCCACTCTGTGCCAAGTGCTCTACAGCCCCTTGGACCTCTGGATCTCAACCTTCAGTCTTTGTATCCTCTCAGTTGCCATGGCAATTTGTGGGTATCTATTGTGGGTGTTAGAATAACATCATCTGCAGTATTTACTCAAACAATTCTGCTTTTCACACAGGTTGAGAATGAGGATTCTCTTCACTCCTTTTCCATAAATGGTGACTAAGTTAGTTTTGAAGTTTTGAATTTGGTAAACAAATAGTTACCAAATAGTACTAAAAATAAAACATTAGGCATACCCATAGGTTTTTTTATTCTTTTTTGTTGATATGTGTAGTGTGTGTGTGTGTGTGTGTGTGTGTGTGTGTGTGTGTGTGTGTAGAGATGTGTTGTGCAGTACTCCTGGACACTACAGTAGGGTCTCCTCTACCCTGGAGCTAGAGATACAGGGCTTGTGAGCCTCCTGCTATCCATGTAGGGAACAGAGCTCATGTCCTCCTCAAGAGCAGCACACGCTCTTTCCTGCTGATCTTTTTCTCCACCTGCCGCCTGCACCTTCTTAGAGTGACCTTTCTAACACAGAGACGTTGCAAAAGGCAACACTAGCACCACCGGTGTCGTTCTCAGAGGCGAAGCGCCGTGAGGCCCAGCAGATGGCTGTTTTCTTTAGAGCTCATACCGCTGTAGGCCCTGCTTCCTTGGCTAGTAGACAGAGTAATTTAGAGGCCCAAGACCACACTCCAATATAAAAACCTTGTAGATAAGATGGCATAAAAGATAAGTCAACCTACACTCAACATTTTACATAATTTAACCAATTAAGATAATATTTTGGGTAAATACCAAATATACTGATGTCTTCTTCCCAATTTTTTTAGGAGTTTGTGTGTGTACCTGTATGCTTGTGTGTGTGTGTGTGTGTGTATGTGTGTGTGTGTGTGTGTGTGTGTGTGTGTGTGTATGTGTGTCTGTGTGTGTAGCGCAGTGAATCTCAGGTGTCTTTTCTCTTCCTGTTTTTGTTGTTGTTATTCAGTGCTGTCCCCATCTATTTTGACACAAGGTCCCTTGGTGATTTGCAGCTTGCCTGACTTGGCCAGACTGACTGCCTAGCAAGAACAGAGATGATCGTGTCTCTGCCTCCCCAGTGCTGGGATTACCAGGGAACATTTACTAAAATACAAATATAAAGAAAAATTTAAAATATAAGTAGATCATAGGAATTCACAAAATAAATACAGCAGAGAGGATTATTGGTTTATTTGTTCTTAAATACATATATGTATGTATGTATGTGTGTGTGTACATGCATATAAATGTAAACACAAACATAGGCACCCAGTAAGAAGTATGTAATTGCTGCTGTCTTTAGGATACTTCAACATTTCAAACTAAAGCAAAACTTGGTTAAGCTGGGATGTTTAAACTCATGTAGTTTTCACTTTAAACCTCTTTTACTTTTGCCCCATGAAAACCCAGGCCCTGGTAGTCTGTGTATCATGCCAATAATGGCCCTGGTAGTCTGTGTATCATGCCAATAATGCTCATAGCTTTGCTATCATGGACTTGAGATTTTGTAATTATCATAATAGTGTAACCTCATCCTGTAGCCACAAACTATACATGACAACCTCACACATTTGCAAAATGCTCTGCTTCCATGCCACTTCGAGGACTCCAGGAAACTTCAAACAGTAAGAAAGGCATGGAATATCTTGATAATACTCTGAGAATTATACATCAATCATTTTCATAAACAGCATTAATTTTAACTGAAGTGTAAGCTGCACACCCATGACACTTTTAGTATTTCTCAAACAGAGATTACAAGAAAGTGGTTCATGACTCACCTGTACACATCATGTACCTGAAACAGCTCCATTCTTAATTGGTAATGTGCAAATATGTAATGGGAAAGTCCCAAAGTCAAGTCAAAAAAATGAAGATGGATAATATATGCAAGCAAATGGTTGGTGGCAAGATGACATGGTAGCAGCAGGCTGATCTTAAGGAGGGCAGGCACTGCTGCATGCAGCTAAGCAGCAGCACTTGTCCTGCTTCAGAATGAGTATACTACATGACAAATGATCTCACCCAAGGAGGTCTGTGTGAAAATCATTCATTGATTTTTTTTTCCCTTTTTTGAGACAGGGTTTCACTGCGTAGCACTGGCTGTCCTGAGACTTGCTTTGTAGACCGGGACTGAACTTAGAGTGATTTTCCTGTCACTGAGGATATGAGTGTGCCACATACTCAGTGTCTCTTTAGCATTCTTGAGAAAGTGATGCCAGATTTCTCTGACTTTTAACCAGGGTGATCTTGAAAACACACAGAAGCTGCACTTGCATGTGTTACCCTGACACTGTTTCATGTGCTTTGCTCTTTCACTGACTCCCCAGGACAACCCAGGAAAACGAATGGTGAGAATTAAAATCAATGAGGAAGGAGCATCACCTGGCCCCTGTCAGTTAGGGTGTATGCCACCAGCACAACAAACACCACCATGCTGACCCCAGCAGCTGAGTTGGCCCTGTGTGGTCTGTAAGGACAAGTTTAGTAAGGAGACTGATGGCTGCAATGGAGCCCCACACATTCCCTATACTAGTGTGACCTGATATTAGGATTTGCCACGAACCTGTGTTTCCTATTACCTTTTCTATTAGATGTGGTAAAGTACAGGATGGGATCCCCCAGCCCCCACCTCTGGATTCCTTGCACTGGCATTTCAATTTTTTAGTCAATGGTAAGCCTTTTAATACAAAAATGGCTTTCCTCATTAAATAAATAAATAGCAGAAACTACCGAGAACACTGTCTGTTTTACTTTTTTCTCTACAGTGCTGGTATTGACCTCAAGGCCTTTTACATGCTAGGTAAGTGCTCTACCACTAAGCCACCTCCCTAGCCTCTCTATTTTTTGTTTCTCGTTGAACTTCTAACACATGGGACTGGGAGGATAGAAGAAAAGGAACCCTTGCTTTTCAGTCTGGTAATCATGTCCATGTGAGCAGTCATGGCATCCTACCAACCGATGGCTTTAACCTGCTTTTAATCACTGTTTCGAAGAGAACACCTGAACCTCAGCATGAGGCACAGCAAGAAAAGACCCAGTGTCCCCTCCCCACTTCTCCACAGTATCAAGTTGCATCTCTAACCATTGCCACATACATTTCTGATGCATGAAAGCATCATAGCAGAGTCCAGAAATGTTTCAAAAGGTGTAATCGTGTGTGGTTAAAGTAGACTTTCAGTTCTGCCTACCAGGAGACAGAGGTACACATGGAAAGATTTCAAGAAGAATAAGTCTTGCCAACACCAGAGGGGGACACTAAGAAGTCCATCTTCAGAGCACTGGTGATCATGACACACTGGTTTAAGAGATAAGGAACAGGCTGTCACACGCCTGAAATCATGTCACAGTCTCTGTCCATCATCATCCATGGAAAAGATGAAAAAGCACAAAAGGGCCTCGTTAGTACAAAGCAAGGCTAAAATAGAATGATTAACTCAAGAACTCCACTTTCCAAAGTAGACAGCCCTTTTTTTGTTTGCCCCAAATTAGTAAGTCTAGATTGTATGTTTGAGCTTTATTAGAAGTTTAGAAGGGCTGGGAAGACGCTCGCCATGCAAACCTGAAGAGCTGAGTTTGGTTCCCCAGAACCCCAAATAAGGTCAAATAGTATAGCACACATCTGTAATAACAGCACTCCTGTGTTGAAATGGGAGATGAAGATAGGAGAATATCCAGAAGTTTGTGAACCAGCTAATCTGGTATACATACTAACAACAACAGGTGAGCCCATCTCCAGCAAGAAGGTGAAGACATACACTCAGTGTCAACCTGTGACTTCCATGTGTGTGCCATGACCATACTCATACTTGTGGACATGAACACATACACACACATGCACGCATACACACACACACACACACACACACACATACACACACACACACACACACACACACACACACACACACACACACACACGTACACACACACCCATACACGCTCTCTTCAAAAGTTCTTATAGAATGACAATCTCCTTTTCACTGTCCTTAAAAGTCACAGTAACTAGTTTGTCCTCACTCAATATAAACTGCCCAAACTCATGGAGGGAGGCTTCAGTCCTACCTCAGGGATAAAGAGGTGCCATGCTTACTGTAGAAGTCTGTCACTCTGCTAAAAAAGTCACAGCACATGCATTACTACAGGCACGGCCCCCTTTCCTCTCCTCACCCCTCCCCTTCCTCTCCTCACCCCTCCCCTTCCTCTCCTCACCCCTCCCCTTCTTCTCTTCACCCCTCCCCTTCCTCTCTTCTTCCCCCTCCCTCTTCGCTGCATCTGTACAAGGAAACACTCACTCACTTGCTGCCCCTTTCTCCCTCTATTCTAGGCCTGTATGTACATATACATGTATGACTACACAACCCAAGACCATGACAGAATGTTTTCCATAATTAATGTTGTTTCTGTCACCTCATTAAGATGATGATTGAGGCAAACGGTAATGACTCATGAGCTATGTAATAGTAATTTCTCTCCACTGTAATTTAAGGGTAAGCTATTCATCCAGATCTTGTTCCAAAGAAGAAAGACAGGATCCATCTTTAAACTCAAAGACGTCTCTCCAACCTCTGGGATCCACCTTTAAAAAGTACCCCAAGCACTACCAATTAATTTCACTTTGTCTGCAAGAAGCATCCATAGTCTGCTCTGACCTATACTTTAAAGGCTATGACTTAATCTTGACTCTTTAAGCCTTTTTAGGGTGCTGACACTATGAGTCACAAACTGTAGAGTGCCTCACAAAGCTATCAAGATGCTCACCTTAAAGCTCCTTAGTCTCCAAACAGTCATCACAGTCTACAGGACTGACATGATGCCCATCCATGAGATGGCCATGAGGAGGAGGGTTACAGTGAAGAAACCTCAATATCTCCCAGTCAGGTTGTACCTAGCAAGGACCCACACAGCCAATGAGGAAGGATAATGGGGCAACAAAACCTGTTAGGAGACAGGTCAGCCCAGGAAAAAAAAATGAGGCAAGAAGTTAAGAGCATGGGTGGGTCCAGGACCCAGAAAAAGCACTGGGTTTAGGGGTCATTCGAGCAGCTCTCCTGTCAGCCACTGTCACCATATGTCTCCCCCAAGGCAGGAACCCGGGAATTCTTCATTCAAGCCTCTATGGAGCTCATGCCTGTGTGGCCCAGGAGTTTTATAGAAATGGACAAGTAACATTTTAACTGAAATAGAACCCTAACTCCCAAGTCCCGCAAACTGATGTTACAAAGGCAAGCTGCACCTTTTTCTTTGTACGTTCCTGCCTGGCATCTAAATGCCTGATGATTTTGCACGGCTATATCCATGTCTGTTAGAGCAGCATAGAAAAGAATACATTTACTATAAAATATCACAAGTTTTCAATTTCTCATCATTTGTTACACATACAAAACGGTCATCTGTTTTTAAAAGGAAATGAATGTTTGGTGTAGTTTCAGCAGAGGAGGGCATGCCATTCGTATCTCTTGGCTTTTACTACTTGTTTTATTTAATTGTACTTACATAGCTGACAATGATCTTTAAGAATGTCAGGTCCTACAGCTACCAAATGTAGTCGGAAGCAGCTAACAGCCAAAGAGTGGGGCTGCTGCTAAGAGGCCTAAAGGAAGCCTGGCCTGGGGCACACGCCTATAGTCCCAGCTGTTCCAGAGGCTGAAGCAAAAGATCCCAAGCTCTTCAAGGCCCGCTTGGAAGCCTAAGAAATTTACAGGAAAAAACAAAGAAAAGAAACAAAAAAAAAAAAGAAAGAAAAGAGAAAGAAATAGGCCTACCACACATGTCTTGATGTATCCATTTATTATCCATTACTATCTTAAAATTGTTGCCCCATGAACAACTGGCTGTTATTAGTTTATGGCAAATAAATTTGATTACTAAAATAATAACCAATCAAAACTATCATAAATTAGCCTTTGTGTTTTTTTTTAAATATGACCTCCAGAAACAAAAATAAAACAATGAAAAGCCTAACATTTAATTAGCATAAAATCTAAATTATTGTGTAGAGAATCTTTAAATACCAATGTATCCTTCGTCCACAAATAAGGATCAGCCCCACATTAACATCTGTAAAATCAACAAAATGATATAAAATATCAAAATCTGTGACAATGACAAAACCAGGGTTCAGTGCTGGATGATGTGGACAAGAACAGAGGCGTCAGTTGAGACACGCAGCAGGAGCCATGCTGCCCCACTGATCCTCCGGTCAGAGAGTCTGGCCTCATACAGACTCCTACAGTACTGGCCAAGCAATAGCAGATAGGTAATTAAATTCAGGAGCCTACAAAGTTCATACTTCACAGCGTTGGTCTATAGCTGAACATTTTGTAAGAAATATCGAATAGAAAAAGGAACACTAACCTTTCAGCTTGAGAAAACAAGACTTTACCAAAATAAAGTAAATAGAGATAACAGAAACCCCTGTTGGTGAAAAAGGAACAGGATATACTTAAACAGCACACATAATGGTATAATCTATGCTTACAAGGCAGTCTTAGCTTTCATGAGCAGGCATAGTTTTACCTAAGGATATCTAATACATTTGAAAGTCTATCTTTAGAACCACTATTTTTGAGACCTAACATAACATGACAGCTTGTATTGAACCAACAAAAAACGTTATATTTAGTGCTTCGCGATGAGGTTTATCGTGCTCCGCCAATGAGCAGGATAATGACAACTTAAGGGTTTAATTGAATCAAATCATTCTTCAGCGGTCCGCATTTCATCAAAGGGAGAATCCACAGGCTGTGGACACCAGTCTTCACCAGCTTGGCTCCACTCCCCTCACTCTGGCCACACAACACCTCTTTCAACTCCAACCCCCCAGCCTAGAGCTTCCCTACAGACCTGAGAGGAATGAAGGGCATCACAAGTAAATAAACAAGCCATGGAGGTAAATGCTGCTGAGTCATGCAGGGGGGAGGGTGCCGTACAGAGAAAATGGCTGAATTGTTCAGGTGCTGAGGCCAGCTTTGTTCTATGACCTGTCCAGGAGTATTGGGTGGGCACTTCCTTTTGAATCCATCCCAACAGTCTAAAACGTACCTGAACACAGAATCTGGCGGAGTGAATATTGTTGCTGCTGCATTCACAAAATGCCGTTTTTCCTAATCTACCAAGCAACAACATGCATACATTGGGCTTGACTCTGATCTTTGGAGAATACAGTTGTGGGAAATAGCAAGAGAAAGCACCCCGACTGTTTATGGGGTGAGGGGCAGAAGAAAGCAAAGCTAAATTTGCAGTGTAGGATCTAGCATGAGGGTATCTTAGGTCCTTCCATGATACTGTGACCCAGACTAGTACAGGCTGAACCCCCCTGCCACAGGCAACATGGAGAACTTGATATGCCAAAGGCCAGTCAAGGTGTTACCCAGGACTCTTTCTGGCAATTTGCAAAATAAAGTTGTGTAGCAAATGTTTCATTTTAAACAGGGCACAAACAAACTGAGGCAAAGATAGAAAAGCGAAACAAGTTACTCAAGGGAAACAAGTATAAACATAAAACAGAGGTCCACACACACCATGCATGGGTACACATACATATGGGTATACACATGAGTGTATGCATGTGTGTGTGCATGCCTGTGTGCATGTGCACAGACACAAGGGTGTGTGTGTGTGCGCGCGCGCGCGCGTGCGCGCGCGCAAGCACGCGCGCACACACAGGTGATACAGGAAGAGACTCAAATCCAGGACCCTCCACAAACCAGGCAAGCATTCCCTGATTAAACTATATCCTGAGCTCTATGACCTATGAGGGGGTAGAGTTAAAACACAAAATCAAGCCGGGCGTGGTGGCGCACGCCTTTAATCCCAGCACTCGGGAGGCAGAGCCAGGCGGATCTTTGTGAGTTCGAGGCCAGCCTGGGCTACCAAGTGAGCTCCAGGAAAGGCGCAAAGCTACACAGAGAAACCCTGTCTCGAAAAACCACAAAAAAAAAAAAAAAAAAAAAAAAAAAAAAAAAAAAAAAAAAAAAAAAAACACAAAATCACCTATAGTATAAGACATTTCCAGAAACACAATTAACACCTTTTCTGATTCTCGGTTTGTGAGAACAGCAAGTAGAGAACAAGGATAAAGATGAATTTGTTGTGCCTGCGAGAGTTGACTAGTTTTGTACGAAAAGTGAACAATATAAGTTTTAAGTATGACTTCCAACATGATACCTTAAACACAGACTTAAAAAGGTCTGGTGGGGAGGAAGCTGAGGGGAGTGGGAGGAGGAATGAGAGGGATCTGTGGTTGGTATGTAAACTGAATTTAAAAATTCCTTCAATTAAATTTTTTAAAAATCAATTTTTCTTAAATCCCTGAAAAAAGTTTGGTGTCTATGGCTACTTTGCAACTTTCTGGGTAAACTGTGATGGCCTCTCACATGCAGGAATCCCTACTGGTCCTTGAGTGTGACCTTACAGATTCTGCTGGGCCAAGCTCCGTAACTATAACTTTCTAATCACAGAATGACCCTCAGAAAATCCAAGTGCATGTTTCCAGTCCACGTAAGTCCAGCACACCCAAATCTGATCAACTTGTAATCTACCATCCTGAGTGACAGAAAAAGCATGCAGTGCCCTTGCACTGTTCTCTGAATGTTGGTATCAACACAGAAACAAGAAGAGCCGACTTTTACTTCACAGTGATGGAGAAAGAAATGACCACCAAACGCAATGCTAGAATCAATCCTTAATGGCAAAATGTATTTGAAGCATTGCAGAGACCATTAGGAAAGGTGGCTATGGACGATTGCCATGTATCAGTACTGTGTGGGTGTTAATCTCCTGATGTGACAGTGTCACACAGGTATGGAGAGTCACACACTCAGGAAGGATGCAAGCCGGTAACCACACTTTCAAGTGACTTAGAAAAAAGACAAAAAGACGTGAAGGACAGGGACAAAAGATGCCTGTGAAGTTAGTTTGCTCTTAAATCACTCTCAATACCATAGACCTAGATTCAATTTGAATTTAAAAAAATGAGAGGACTTGAGGGGGTGAAGGTTTATAACATGCACATCATGTGAGCACAGGTTATGAGTGTGATCCCTAGCATCCATTAAGATCCCAGTACACATGTGTCTGTAATTTCAGAACTGGGGAGATATGCAGATTCCCAAGGCTCCAAAGAGCCAGCTTGGAATCCAGGAGATGCAGGTTCAATGAGAGAACATGCCTCAAAAAAGACATTAATAATGACCTCTGACCTCCACATATGTAATCATATGTGTGTGAATATGCCCCTCCCACATGCAAACCTGTGAACAGAGAGAGAGAATGCAGATGGGCTCTGTATTTGACTAACATGGGGTTTATTTAGGTCTGATCCTATTTTGATTTAAAAAACAAAAACAAATAGTATTTTGGGCTGATGAATCTGATATATCAATATTGTTCATGAGTAACTAGCCATCTTTATAAATAACATTCTAAAAACAATTATGACACAATTAAAAACATCAGTTTTTAGGGTAAACTTTTCTTATTTGTGAAAATGGTGGTATTTTAAAAATGAGATTCTCAATCTGATGAACGTAAGCAGAGAAAATGCTTCCTCATTCTTCCGTCCAGCATTAGCCATGCCCTTTCTTACTCCATTCCTTCACAATGACCGGTGCTCTCCTACAGTTAGACACAGCGTTCGTTCACACAGCAAATGCTCAGTAAATACTTCCAGAAGAATTAGCTGAGATGCAGATGCTACTGACTGGACACTGTGTCCAAGTTCAACGAAGTCACCAGAGAACTTCAAGAAATCCTTTATCTGTTAATTCAACTCAGTTCACTAAGTTAGAGTGGTGTTTGAGGGGATAAAGGGACCCAGCGAGACAAAGTATTTCTCAGAACCACAAAAGTCACCCATCCATCAGAATGAGCTGTGAGGATGGCCCTCCACAGTACTCTTCAGCTCTCGGTCCAGTCTGCACGGATGCCTGTCTTGATTTGACTCTGTACACTCTGAAACCTGAAGTCAGGTTAAGGACAGAGGTGGGAGGGACCTCCGGTCTAGGCAAGAATACAACTCCGTCAGGAACTAATTGTTCCCCATCTCTTAGCAACAGCCTGAATGTAACAACCGCTATTTAAAGGAGATAGTTTACAGGACTTGTTAGCCTTTTCTTAGATCTCTGCCTGTATCCTTCCACCAAGAAATCTACATACCTGGCAAACATTAGTTTAGCTACTTATAGATGTGCCGTCTCCGACTAAGTTTGTTATCACCCAGCACTCCTTCCCTTATTTGGTTCCTACTAAAAACGGCAATGTGAATAAGGGCTCTTGGAAACTCTTTTATTGAACACAAATTAAATATCCATAAAATAAATCAACCTTCCGACAACCAGGGCCTCTCAAGAGCAACTGCGAAGACCTGATAAAACCCCGAGCTGCTTCTCATCAGAAAATAACTCATCATGACTGCAGAGAACTCAGGCTTATCCTTAGCCAAGCTTTTAGTTTTATGAAAAATTCACTAAATTTATTGTATACACATGCAGTCACATGCATATCTATGAAATATGTCACAGAATCGCTAGTCTTAATATTATACACATATAGATTATATATTGATAATGTATACATATCAATATTTACATTCACACATATGAAATATATCTGAGAACCACTAATTTTTATATATCATACATATATTGCTTATATACATTGATAATGTACACAGATATACATATGTATGATCTATACATGTATTTGTACATGTAAGGTGAATACATATATATCTCCATGCATAGGCTTATTGTTTTATGCATATTGTATATAACATATGTTCTTAAATATATCTATACATACATATAATAAAGTTTTTAGTATAGATGTTTGTCTCAAATATATGTGTGTGTGAAATATGCCATTTTATGGCATGAAAATAAGCCTAAAGTATGGTGGTTTTGTTTTGTTTTTGTCACTGGTGTTATTCTTTTAGGAAGCAGGTCAGATTCTAGTAAGAGCCAAATCTATGACATTAATTAAAGTATTTCATATTTTTTTATCAGTATGCATCCAGTGTTACCTGCGCATGGAATATCCTGGGGTTCTTTCTAAGATATTAACATCAGTTAAGGAAATGTCATCTTGTACATTTCCTCAACAGCTGAAGTACATAGACTTTCTTTTTCTTCTTTATTTTTTTTTTTAATTGTAAAGAGGGTCTCACTATGCAATCCTGGTTGGCCAGAAACTTACTGTGTAGACCAGGCTAGCCTTGGTCTTATAAAGATCCACCTTCTTCTGTCTCCCAAGTTTTGGGATTAAAGGTGTGTATTACCACACAAGGTTTGATTTCTTATTTGAGCAGTAAAACTGACCTATGAAATGGAGACTATTATGTTACCAACTTTACAGATGAAGAAATGATGTCATGGGGAGTTTATTCAACTGGGAAAGAACACCTCACTGATAAATGATGTGCTCTCCAGGGGATTTCTACAGTCACTCTAAAATCCACCTGTAACACCCAAGAGTAGATTCTATTTCTTGCTAAGTAAGGTATTGGGAAGCCAAAGAGAACCAGAAGTTTAGACATATCTACCTTTGGAACAAAACTTAAAGATCAAAAAATAAAACAAAAAGATTCATGGGTTACTTCAAGCCTACAGTAGTGTATGTAAATCGAACATTACAACTGAGAAACCCAGTGGCTAAAAACCATGAAGATAAATTTCATCTCCAAATGCTTGCCTGTTTCCATGATGTCTCTACTGTATCACCAATCATATGATTTTATTGTCAAACACAATTTAAATTCCCACTCACAATTATCATTACTCTCTTGCTACCCCTCAAGTCAGTGGATGAGGGTTGCACCTTTCAGCAAAGGATTAATATCACATTCAATATACCATTGTCAGCCAATTCATCAAAACTTTTATTCATATGTGAATATTTAAAAGATGTGATTACTCAAATACTTACAACTTATGATAGTATAAAGAAGGTGACTAGCTCCCAAAAATGATCAGATAGTATTTCTAACAAAGATAGGGTCCTTGTACAAAGACTTGATTTCAGTAGATGATGCATTTTAAAGATACTGAGAATTAGAGTGTGAGGGAGATGGATGGGGGAGAGTAAGGGTAGAGTTTCCAAGTGTAGATTTATAGTCAGTACCTCTTAAAGCAGAGAAGATTTTGTACAGACATCTATAGGATACACCCAGAAATCCACTGGGCACACCAGCTTATGCCAGGAATAAATTTATTTTTTAAAAGGTTTCTAGAAGCTCATATACAATCTGAGTATGGTTGCAAATGCTTGTAATCCCAGTAGTTGGAAATCAGAGGCAGGAGGATTGCAGCAAGTTTGAGAACAGCATGGGCTACACAGTGAGTTCCAGGCCAGTCAAAGCTATAGAGAAAGAGCTTATCTCAAAAACAAAAACTAAAGCATTAATTAACTAATTAATTAATTAATTAATTAATGTCCCAATTAGTTCATAAAATTTCTAACACATGAGTTTAAATGCATAATCTGCATTTAAAGTAGTGCCTGGCATAGGAGTTATCCAGATACATTCATGAAAACCTAAAGACAGTTTTCCTCCAAAACACTAAATTATAACGAGCATTTTATTTTCTTCATCAATAAGAGGGTGACAGTGTAAATGAACTTTTTAGCTGTCATTCAAGAAAACATCTTATCTTGAATTTGTGAGGTCCTTGGTTGGGTTCCCAATGCCGCAAAGTAAGTTAAATAAGATAAAGTAATAAATAAAATTAAATTAATAGAAAGGAAGGTTCTGAAGGATTGATGAGCACACTCCAACAGTCATATGCCAGGAGATATTCCATGACTGACTGCATGTCCCTCTCCTCCCTGTGTGAGGTTGGAGGATGAAGGAAAGCGAGAGTGTGGGGAAGACAGAAGAAAGAAAGCATTCAAAGCGACTTGGAGTCTGGCACCTAACACGTACATGCTGAGTGCTTGTGCTATCTTTACATCTATATTTATAAGTGCGTCTCCATATGCATAGAGAAAGAGCTTGGATGGCATCTTGTGGGTCAATTCGGAAAGTTATGTACAGCATCGGCTGGGAGACAAAAGCTGAAGATTTTCTCCCAACCACAACCCCCTTTAAACCACAAGAGAGAGAGGAGAGCTGTACATGGTGGCATCGGAGAAAATAAATCTAACTGCCCGCTTCAAGTGCTTAGTTTCTAAAACAATCAATCTAGTCCTCAAACATCTTCCCTGCCGTCATGACTCTATACAGGTCTGGAGAACTGATAGTACATACAAGGCAGAAGGCATACTATATGTGTGTAAAATATTCCCTTCTTGTAGAACTAAGAGCAAAGACAGTTAATAAATACTGAAATCTGTCTGGCTCCTTGCTACCCCACTGAACTGGGAACTTCTAGACTTACGGCACTGATCAAAATGTCTTCACCTTCCTCCACCCACAGAACGTATACAACATTATCCAACAGAAATATAAAATAAGCCAAGAATATGAGCTGGAATTCCAGTAGGAATGGGAATTTAGACTCTCTGATAGTCACACTAACAAAGCAAAAATACGTGAAAATAATTGTAATAGTATATCTTAAGCCCATAGTTCCAAACTTCATGACAGCACAGAATCAAAAATAAAAGGAAAAAATAAAACCCTTCAAATTCTTTTATTTTTTTAAATCCAGTGTGTACTTCATACCTATTGCGTATGTCATTTACATTAGCCGTGTTTCAATCAGTCAGCAGGGACACTGGGACTGGCTGCCATATTTGAAAGTGTTGATAGGTTGGGGTTCAGGGGATATTTCTTTATATTGTACTAAATAGCTTCAAGGGCTAGGGAAAATATCAATAGATATCACTCAATCCATATAAGTAAACCAGATGATTCAGTAAGTGAACACAATTTTAACAGCTTGGTTTTCCTAATATTTAGAAATAAAAACATATTTCAGCTAAAGGAACTACAACAGGTAGAAGGATTCCTCACTAAAAATAGTTGTGTCTGCACTTGTGAATTATCTAGTTAACCACCAGCCTCTCTGTATTATGGGGATTCCTTCCTCGATTTGGGGTAAAGGAAGTGGTCGCACAATCTCATTTTGCCTATACCTCATGATTTTTCCTCTGCCACAGTGATCCAGCAACTCTCTGATAGAATACTCGAAATTCAGAAGCAACAGGAAAACAAGGAGCTCAGGAGAATATCTGGGCCCTTGACCTCCATGCTGATTTGCTGCTCAGCCCGGAACTCTGGCAACATATTTAAGGATCTCACCTATTCCTAAAGCAAACATTCTTCTAACTTATAGCCATCTGGGGCTCGCCTCCCTGGGGTCAGATGCAGAGGGCTGTCTAGTGTCTTTAATACCCTGATGCGTAGCGCTGGGGCATGCTTTATTAGCAAAAACCATTTTGCTAGGAGAAGAAAACTGACATAGAAGAGATTCTGGAGGGAACAAAATTTTGGCTGGGGCTCTTGTTTTTATTATTTAGCTGAAGAGAATCATTGGGTCTACATGCTTTCAGAAACCCTATGGTTTTTCTAAGGTTCCAATAAACGTGATACCATTCATAACGTGGACAGTGGTCTCTTTCATATACTGCCTATAGTCACATACTTAAGCGCCAAGCAGATGGTTGAAATCTGTTTTGTATAAAATGTGTGCTTTTTTCCAACTGTGTTCTTTGTATTCCTGTTCATCCTAGGCTCTCGCCATCCAAACACTGGCACCGTGTCGATCATTAGCAGTATTTGAGACAACTGGTAAGTAAGGTATTCAGTGTTCTCCGCAAAATGTTCAGCTAACATTTCCCAGATGTATAATTAAGGCAAAAGATGATCTTCTTAAATTGCTATCAGCACTTTGGATGGCTTCTGGCTTTCAACAGATTATATCAGGGGGAAACAATTTTATACCAAAACATGAGCCCTGTTTCTTGGTGATTTTGTCACTTGTCATAAAGCTATCCATAAGAAGAAATCTGTATATTTCACCTTCTTTTACCTCTATATTCAAAAATCAGGAGGAAATTGCCCCTCCTGATTTTATTGTGGGCATGTACAGTGAAAGGGATGTGTGGGTAATAGTTTCTGTAAGTCACTTAGAATTTTCTAAATTTCAAACTATTTGTGCAAACACTAGTTTAAGAAGTACTGGAGTGTGCAATTTTCTTTAATTCACAGGAAATCACTGTCTTTTTGTTGTACAATTATTTATTCTTTAAAGATGTTCATTCTTGTAGTTATATGTAAATATAATTTAATTTACCTGGCTTAAAGATTAGTGCAATGTGCAATTTGAAAATGTACTTGATATACTGAACGTTACAAAAACAACTGTTAGTTTATCAGATTCCCTGTACACAAAATGAGGAAAGATGTGTTTAGCATGTTTAATTATAAATAGTGAACAGATAAAACTGAATTTATATTGGTGGGATTAAAGTATAAGTTACCGAGGATCAATAATTAAAGTGTCTCAAAAATGATAGTTACATGAACAGTAAAAGTGAGGTATTGGCCAACCAGTCTTTTCCAGCAATTATTTTTATGTGAAAAACAGTTTTTAGACACCTGAAAGGCATTTTATCAGACAAAGAATAATTTTATTAAAGTCCTGATTATTTTTCCTTTGCTAGATATGAAAGCCCACTTTTAAACTACTGAATTCAATGGACTGCATTCAGGCATACCCAAATATTTTCCTAAAGCTTTATAAGTGTATGCAGGATTGTTTAGAAGATAGGGGGTGATAGTATAGTGATTTTTAACCCCATCTCATAGATGTGTGGCTGAAATTCAAGGAATTAAAGTGATTTATGTGCCACAAAGTTTTAATTCCTGTTTTAGAAATGGGAACTTATGCCAACCTTGTATATACCTAAATGCTAGGCCATCAGACATGCATTAGCAGTGAGCAGCCCAACTGCGCCCCATATACATTTCTCTCTCCTTTAACAGTAGGGTACTTGCACAGTTTTCTTTGGTTATAGAACTAACTACAGTTTTGGTTTCATGGATTCTTTATAAGTTGACTTTCTAATAACTTTTACGTCTTCACAAAGGGAACGAGAGAATAACACTCATTTGTATCCCTAAACTCAAAGCAGCAAGTGTAGAATAAAAAGTATTACAATCATTAAGCAAAGAAATAATTTTTAGACAGACAGTTCTTACATTATCTGAAATATGTGGCTCTCTATTTAAGCAATTTGTTCAACTTTTCACAATCCCCCCGGCATATTTTCAAGGTAGAAATAATACAAAAGGTCCTTAGGTATGTGTCAAAGATTATGTTTCTGGTTGTATAACTACACATTTTTTTTTTCTTCAAGTAATGTTCTGAAAAAAACAGCATGCAGTCTGCCAAATGTAAAATATTAACAATATGGGCAGCACATCCTCTCAGATGAAACCACTGTTTCCTGCCTCTTTCTGTGGGTGTCCCAGCCCCCTCTCTTGGAGCCCCTGCCATCCTCTCTCTTCTTGACGTTCCTGAGCAGTAACTGATGCAGCTGGCCAACCTGGCTTCAGTAACAGCAGCTCGTTCGTGGCCTTGGAGGAACACTTGGAGTTTCCTCCAGTCACTTGTTCATAATCTCCCTCAATCTTGCTCCCTTACAGCTCAGTGTTTTATTTATTCATACAAAGACTGATACCGCACGTATCTCTGTGTGACTATCTAATCTTATTATTAATTCTTCTATTTTATGAATACACTGTCAGCAATTGAACTAGGATACTATCTCCTGCTTCTGTATTCCCAACAACCCCCAGCACTTTGCTCATCCACACATATATAATTTATCTCTATGATATTTGTAACTGACAGGAATGAGTGATCTAAAGCACTTGAGAGTCTTAAGCATGTAAAATACAAATCTGATGTTTTCACCCATTTAACATAATTCATAAAAATATCTGTCACTTCATGAACCTTAAAAAAGAACCACATATAGTACTTAGATGAAAACTCCTGAGATATTCCATGGGTACCTGTACAATGGTATCTAATTGACAAATTGACCATTGTGATTCTATATGTAAAAGGACTAGCTATGAAATAGAATTCATTTCCAAACATGAGGACAAATGCAAGAATTTTGACTACTGAATTCAGGAGCTGGAAACCTTTCAAATGCATTTCAAACTGACAAAAATTTAGGGTGGAGAGATTTTGAGAATTCTTAGCCTATTCATTTATCCCACATTAAAGACTCCAAGAGGCCTCAGTTTGTGAGAAATGGGAAACTCAAGATGTCATGTCGAATGACCAACTCTTGTCTCCTACATTATACAGCAAAACATCAGCAAGGAGACAGATAAATGAAATCCTTGGCCAAACTAGAGGAAAGTCTTCTCTTCATTAGGAGGGCATATCTTAAAATTGACAAGATATGGTTATGTATACACTGGGCCTAACTTTAACTTTCTCATTATCCGGACAGGTGATACCAACTGTCCCCAAATGTTACAGAAGCACACATCCATCCTCCTAACCTCTTTAGTTTTAAATGCCCAGTACCTATGCCCCACAGCAGCACCTTCGGGTATTTAAAGCTAAAGTGTCATTCTATGTCTGTGGTGCACCTGTCCTGGGGTCCTGCATTGTGGGAGAAACAAGACAATTTTGTTTGTTCTAGGAAGTATTTCTTCCTTTCAAGGTAATCTTCCCCAAACTGCTCCATCAGGACTGAGAGTAGGACCTATTCAAGATGTCAATTGCCTAGTAAGTAAAAAGGATTCTCTTGAACTCCAACTTTTGTATATGGGAATAATTACAGCATCTTCCCAAATAACTCCTTCACTGCTAGTCATTTCTAATTATTTTTTAATCTACTCATAAAAGTATGCATATTATGTTCCATCATATGATTCTCTAAACTGCCCTCTGTGTTTTTGGATCTGTTTCTATTGCCCTAGAAGAATGCTTTTAAAACATTAAATGTTCTTAAACTGTTTAGTGGTCAAATCTGATCCATTTTAATTTTCCAGTAATTCGAAGGTTTATAAAACAATACCTTAACAAGATGTGTATCCCATAATCCTCCAGGATCTAGAAACAATTCCCAAATTTAGCTCTGATTTGGAAGAGAGGGAACTGTGAATTTCTTTTTCTCTATCCACTCCCAGGTGTTCTGTTGACCGGTACTTTGCCTGTTAAAGTTTTCGTTCCACTATGATGATGTTGGGATGACAATCTGATCCTGTGTGTTCAGTTATGATTAACACATGTCAAAGTTGAATTAATGAGTTAATCAGAGCTAGAGGAGCTTGAACACAGATCCATTCCTCCCTCTCCTAAATAACGGGAACAGCACAAAGTGGCTTAAATAATCTCCAGCCTTGTGCTGATAGGAAAGGAGAAATGAACTGTTAACCTTAATTTTATGTGACATCTTCCTGCAATCCCTTTTCAAGCGTATTATGAAATTCAATAGCAAATATTCTAAATGGGAAAAGAAAACAAGAAAAAGAACAAAGGGGCATCAGGACAGGAGTGAGAAAGAAAAAGAAGTCTTTGGACTTTGTAGCCTGTTGCCCAACAACTCTAGCCCAGAGTAAACACCCAAAAGGAAGAATCGAAGCAAACAATTGTCTCAGGCCCACAATTAGAGCAAACATGATTTAGAACTTTGTCAAGAGATCTGTATTAGCTAGGGGTGGAAAATCAGCGCCACACAGGAGAACTTCTTCCCTCCATGTTCTTTTATATAAAAACATAGGTGATTTTCAACATCTGTGCTTCCATTAGGATGTCCTTTCATTATATCTAGTATACATATGTGTGTCTAATTTATTAAAATGAGATTTCAACAGATCACAGGCAAAAGTTGCAGAAGTAGCTCTCAGGCAGCTCATCGACCCTTTGGTCAGTCATTCCCTCCTAATCAGTCAGGGCTAAGTCCACACTGACTACCATTTAAAATAAATTTCAATTAAAAATGTACCCCCCCCCCCAAAATCACAAATTTGCTTGTCTGCCTCCTTTCCCCTGGATTCAGAAAAGGAAAAACAAAACAAAACAAGCAAAAAAAAAAAAAAAAAAGGCAAAATGGGTTAACTCTTTTAAGTCTTTTTCAACCATATTCCTGAAATCCCAGATGAGAAGGCACAGCCCTCAGGACCACAGAGCAGCTCACAGTTCTAGCTGACCTATCTCTCCCAACCTGACAATATCACACCTTCCAGTGCAAGGGGCTTCTAGAGAATTCTCTTTGCCCTCAAATTCACAGCTTCCCATGCCTCTGTTCTCAATGCATTTGACTCAGAGGTTTCAATGTGATAAGGAAGATGGAGAGGAGCATGGGAGGCCAGTGGCATCCAGGTTCCTCCACAGAAGAGATTACTGTGGCTGTACACATGCCCACGGAAGAAAGAGTGTGTCTTCTGTGTTTGAACATTTTCTTTTCTAAAACACACGTTCTTTCAGAGACGTGAAAGGCAGAAATAGAAACACGACCACACATGAAACTTTCCCGGGTGGCTGCCAGCAGCCTTTCTTCCTAGCACCCCTCTTACCTACAGTGTGCGAGGAGACTGGCAGGTAGCCCTAATTCTTTAGTAGCCAAATTATTTTTGTCCATAAAGTATGAGAAATCTCCACAGCACATGAATGAGACACAATTTACTAGTTTACACACATTTTTATAACTTCAAAAACTAAAACTCATTCACAAATACTCCTATTTCAGCTTCAGCAAGAAGGGCCACCAGAGTACAAGAGAAGCACATTTGGAACCCCAAGACTTCGCTCTCCAAAAGAATATGAAAGAGGGGGAAAAAAAACCTCTTAACTCCAATAAAGAACTTTTCATCCTTAATGCAGGAAAAATAAACAGCTTTCCGTTCACCCACACTCCACATTTCATTTAAGTCAAAACATTTCCACGCAAAGCATTACGGAAAACGTCATTTAGTAATAAGCCTGGACGGCTGCAGATGCAAACTCATAGTGACAGCATAGTAGGTTTAGACAATGGAGCTTGCAGTGACTAGAAACCTCACAGGACTCCCGTCTCTGGAGTCACTACTATGTCCCCTTCTCCAAGTTTCAGAGGAAAGCAGCAAGAGTAGCAGCCCTGGGAACACACGCACACCCTGACGATCCAGACTCAGAGGAAAGAGTGGCGACTGAGACTAACAAGACAAGGACAGATGTATCAATAACACAGGAGAGCCGAATTATCCAAATGATCCTCAGATCAAAGAGAGCAGGCAAGAGTTTGGAGACTCGGGACATGACCTGAACTCTTTTCACTTCTGATCTGAAATGTCTCTAAACACCCAGAAGCTTTTGTTTTTCGTTTTCTGTCTATCATGTTATATGACTATAAAGGTCCTTAAACTACCTTTTAATAGATTAATTACTTTCAAGCTGGGTGACAAAGGGGCACAATGACCGGAAAATGATACAAAAGAAACAGACAAGATGCATTTTAACAGGTTCATCCGCAAACCTGGGCAGTGCTCAGGAGGTGCAGATTACGGTTCAAGGGTTCCAAATTGGCAGAATTCAAATTGGGTTCATATTTGGGTTTTTTGTTTTGTTTGTTTTTTAAAACCACCTGTCCTAAAACGACATTGTTTATGCTAATTATCTTTGTTGATGCCGCAATTCTGTTTGTTTACTACAATTCTTTTAAAATGCCATATCCCTCTGAATAGTTCTCACCAGAATTCTTCTAAATCTTGCCTTGGTCTGGTCCTTCCCGGCAGCCCAACGTGCAGAATACAACGCCACAGAGAAGGCGCAAGAGCTGGGAGCAACTTGGAGGCTGTGACTCCTCGGGCTGGCAAAGGCTGGCAGCAGTGCTGAGGTTTCACTCTCGGCCTCCAAGAGAAAGGGATGCTGATGTGGAGAAACGCACACCCCCCTATTGGACAAGCAGAACCATACGCCACAGGATCTCCCGAGGAGATGGGGAACTCTCAACTAGCAAGGGAAGGGAAGGGGAGCTGACAGCAGAGGAAAAAAGGCAAAGCGGCTTCCAGACTGCAGGGCAGAGCGCAGTCAGAAGGGGCAAAGGGTCCTGGATTCACAGGGAGGAATAGAAGGCATTCTCCGGCTGTACCCTAAATAAACACTCTTCATTTAAGGAAGACAGCGCCAGTCTTTAGTGAGTTTTCCTTGTTTCTGTACTTCTCTCTCCTTGCTCTAGCAACACCCCTTGATCTACTTCGTCTTCACAGCATTTGAATTTTATGTGCTCTATCAGTGAGGGTGCCACCATTAGGTACAAAGCCGGGGAGGACAGAGTTAAGGAAGACTGAAATATCTCCATTAATTTCTTATTCAGCAACATGTTTTGATTAAGAAGAATACGACTTAACATGTTGGTGAATCACTGAACATCTTTTAAGATCACTGCCATCACCTGACTCAGAAACTGAGCGCACTGAGTTAGTACAAGAGAAGGATGGAGAGCTTGGCTTTCATCCTTTTATGTCCCATGGTATTGGTTAATCTCACTAAAACTACAGGTGAATAACAGATTTGCAAGGTAAACGGCACCCACCAGCTATGCCTTTTAAATTAATCTATAAAAGGGTTGTGTTTACGCCACATAACACATACCTGCATAATACAAAATATGCCTTAGGTGGCTGTAGAATGGACACGGGATGACCAGACAATGAAAATGAGGCATCACTTGGGGATGTTGCTCTGGGAAGGTGCTATGAGCACAATCCATGTGACCCAGCTTCCAACACTAAGAAGGGTACAATGTTCCAAAGCAGACAGGTTTTCTCATCTGCCTCTCATCTACGATGCTCATGTAAATCTCAGTTAAAAGCTTTCCAAGAACAGGCACTCACTTCATGTGCTTCTGATATCTGAGGCACAGAAAAATGCATCCGCATGTAATCAATAGCAACACGCTTTTTCGTTTCTCCAACCTGCTCTACCCTGCTCTGGCCACAATGCTACCTGGCATTTAACCCTGCATTGTTCTCCATGATCAGTCAGATGCCTGCCAAGTCCTCAGACAGAATGGGGTGTGGGACAGAAGTGTGTGGCTTATGCACTACTTCATGCAAGCTGCATTCCAAGCCAAGGTGTCAGCTCAGTGAGCTCACAAATTATTGAGATGGCAATTGAAATCTGTAATGGTTTATGAATACGTTTTCCACCAAGAAGTAGTAGTAAGTGAAGATTAACTGAAGTGGCCAAAGCAGGCATTAGAACACACTGACAGTGTGACTTGCAAGCTTACAGTTGCCATGAGGTGACGGAAACTAGACAGGTACCTCCTACATCCCCATCTAGAAGTTACCTGCTAACCTGAACGGACTGATCACTTAGGAGCGTAATGGATGTTTTTTAAGTCTCCAACTTCATTGAATAAATGCCCAGGTAAAAAATATTTTATTGGGAGGATCAGTAACTAAAATATCAATATTGTGAGGGGTACCCTTTTCCATAGCAATTTGAAAATCATTTTCACAGACCTGGAAGGGTATCGCCTGCTCCAGAATAAAGTTGAGAGTTTTCTAATAAGATAAAAACAATCTCTTTCATTGGGCTGACCCTAAATAAATCTGATGGGAATGGGATAAGTCAAAGCTGAGTTGATTTTTTTTCTTTTGCATAAGGCCTTGACCCTGCAGTGCCCCTTCAGCATTTGGAGACAGGCTGCTGTCGGACCCGTCTTGAGAGAAGCCCACAAATACAGGAGGGGCTCCGAGCTGAACACGCTTCATCCCCCGGTCCCAACTTTTCTTTTCCTTCCTGCACATTGCCAGTCTTTTTAAAATATCTACATTTTCCAGTCTTTTATTTCCTTAAATAAAATTTTATAATTCAGCAACTGAAAAGTATGATAGGTAGCCTAGTCATGAAACAATCATATTAGGAGTAAGAGGAACACAGATATAAAGAAACTGACAACTGTGTCAATGATAAAGTATCAGATACAGTTATTTCTCCTTCAGCAGCAGTAGAGCAACACCACAATCTAACGTGAACATGTTTAAATATCAAGAGACAGATTCGACATTCTCGAATGAAAACCCTAGCGTCACAATTCTTTACGTCTCAGTTAAATGGAAGGACAATGACTTCTCTAAGACCTCTCAGGAGAACTGGTGATGTTGCTCTTCACAATACTTAGACCACACTGCCGTTTGTGGTGCATGGAAATTGCTAGACCTAAAGGTTTTTCTCACAAACAATACTGCAGGACACCCATTGCCTCTTCATCCCCCACCTGAGAATCATCCTTCAGTTGACACAGCCAGCCCTGCAGGACCTGCAAGGAAGCAGTTCAAGCTTGCTACTTCTGAAATCCATTTCCATTTACCTCTTGAACATCCTCACAGACAATGAAACCATCACCTACTTCTCAGCTACTTAACAACCGTTTATCAACCTGAGACTGTTGAGTCCATCCCTGGAAACACTGACACTCATCAACAGAAATCTAAATCCTCAGGCTGGTCTTAAAGTTTTGGATATTTCTCGAAGTTTCAAATAGTCTGCATGTTGGGGGGGAAAAAAAAAACCATAGAAGATGGCCAGTACTCTACCAGTGACATGAGAGATATAAATCACTTAACACTTCAATGCCACAGGAGCTCTGAGCAATTGCTGCCCACTACACCCAATTTCCCATTCATGAAGACATTAGGAATTCTTTCAAAGACTAAATGAGCTTGAGTGAAAAACTCTTTGATGGCAGGTGAGCAAATAGAATAAAATTTGAGTCAATAGAAATGACCTACTTATTCCACAAAAGTTGCAAATAACAGAAAAGGCAAAAAAAAAAAAAAAGAACAAACTAACCTCATTCTGATTATATATGTTACTACTATTACATGGTCGCTCTTCAGAGAATTTCAATATTCAATACTGTATCTATCTACATGATACTCTGTGTGAGTGACAATGGGAAAATGCAGTGTAAATAAACTCATTATTTTGCTGGGATTTCAGTAAGTATTGTCAATTTCAACCTCAGGGTAAATTATTTAAAATGTTATGTTGTGTGACATTTTTCAAAATTACTTTAACTACTACTTTTTACACATAGGATGTATATATGAACAAACTATTTGATTATAACTGGCTTAATTAATTATCCAGCTAAAAATGTATGCCCCTGGATAGTGCAAAAAAGAACATAAAAATCTCACTAAAAAGGAAAACAAAACAGCATTAGGAGATTTGAGCATTAGGGTGTTAAAGGGAAAAGTTTGGCTTAAAAAGAGATAATTGAAAAAATACAAATAAAGTTCCCAGCAGGCAGCTTGCTATAAGAGAAACAGGCTACAGCCTGTTAATATGTAACCGCCTCTTTATAAAAACAATCTGTTAACAGGTTACAAATCAGTCAGAGTTTTATTTGCAAAAAAAAAAAAAAGTATAATTAGAATTAAAGAAAATTATCATTGGGGTGTTCATCTGCACATGTCAGAAAACTTACTCTGTACAATTAACAAATCACTACATTAGTCAATAGTATGTTCCAGTGTGAATAACTTCAATATCCACATAGAACCAAGACTATTTTTGCAAAGGAAAGCTAACTGGTTAGAAGACTTAATATGTGAAACTTTGAAAAAAATAATTCAAAACTGTTCTGATCGATCCACCTTCTTAATTAAGAGGAGAGAGAGACAGAGAAGGGAAGGATTAAAGTATGCATCAGATATTTCACTTTCTTCCCTGGTCATACAGTGGCTGCTCTGATATGTGACCACATCCAAGGGTTTTCTTCTTCCCCACACTTCTTCTCTCCCATGGCTTCAGTTCTAGAATGTTTTAATCTTTGTCCTTTCTTTTTCCGTCTTTTCATATCAAATTCAGGCGTTTGAGTGATGAACAGCTTGACTTAGCATATTTTTAACCAGCTGGTCTAGCACCTAGCTTGCATTGTATAGTCAGATACAACAAATGTTTACACAGAAGGTAGAGCCTGCATGAAAATGAAAAAGCCTGGGGATCTTGCATCCTGGCTTTTTTTAGCTTTTTTTTTTTTTTAATTCACCATACAGAATACGAAGTTTGAGTTCTTTTTAATGGCAAACAAAAATCTATTTATAGTTCAAAAAATGAACTTATACTAGGATATGAACTCAAAGTTAAAAATTGTAATGTGTGATTACAGGGACACAAGGAGAGCTAAAATTCTTTTAAAAGCCCCCATGGTACTCACAGCAACATCAAATGGAGAGAAACTGCGCATACCTCTCTAAATAGGAACAACTAATTACGAATACACTTAGCTCCCATCACCGCACAGCGGAAAGTGTAGTTTATCAAAATCCAGTTACGACAGCCAGCACAAAAAGTGGCCACAAAACTTAAAAGGGGTGTCTTGTCTGTCCCCTTCCTCCCCTCCTCAGACTTCACGATAACCATCTACTAATATTTAACTGTGATGTAAAATTTTCTTTGGGGGGAAAAAAAAACAACAACCCCGGTCTCCCATATCAACAAAAGGTCCTGCTTTTCCAAGCAGTTTCCAAAGTTTAACAGAGGGATCAAACAGGAATTTAACAGCCTCCACTTTAACCACCACCGAAGCCTTCTGTCACTTCAGAGATTACAGGAGACAGAGATCCTGAGTATGCTAGCAGTCTACAAAAGGTGTGTGGGGGCATCAATGAAGGCGGAAAGTAGGAGACTGCCCGAGGAAGAGAGCAGCCGCGAAGGGGGGAGGAGAGAGAGATGCTTAATGTTCATTTAATTTCCTGCCTGTGATCCGACGCAACCTAAAAACATTAGCAGTAAGCTCGGAGGAGACTTTGCAAATCAGTTCAATTTGGTCCGGGCAACCACAACAGAAATCAGCTCCCAAGGCTGCAGAGACCCTAGCTCAGAGCGGCTCTAACACACGCAGTCTGGGGGAGGCATCTTCCCGGGGATTCACAGACTACTGTGAAATGGAAGAGTTTGCACTTCAGTATATTAGGGGGAAAAAACCAAACAGTACTCACCTTTCAAACTCCTGAGGTAAATCAGGGTCAGTAAGCATGCTGGAAAAGCACAATTTCCCTTTGTCACAGCGGCCACCTATGATCGGCTCCAACTGAACCTGTCAAGTCAGACCAAACCTTCTAAACCAATGGATTCTCTCTCTGTCTCTCTCTTCTCACTCTCTCTCCCCTCTCCCTTTCTCCCTCTCCCCCCTTCCCCTCCTCTCTCTCTCTCTCTCTCTCTCTCTCTCTCTCTCTCTCTCTCTCTCTCTCTCTCTCTCTCTCTCTCTCTCTCTCTCTCCTCTCTCTCCTAGGACTCCTTGACCATTCTCTTAAAGGGGTAGTACACTTCCAGCAGCAGCCTGGCTGCTCCCCCTTTGCACAGCCGCACACTCCGGCTGCTAGGCATTAGACAACCTCCGGGTGCCTGTCCCTTCCTCTTAATTCTCTCTCCTGGACATCACTGAATGGTAGAAGTCAACTGTAACATGTCTCCCATGATCTCCCCTCTAAATAATAAAAGTCACATCACACGCGCGCGCACACGCGCACACACACACACACACATACACACAAACACACACCACCACCAGTATCATTGTAAAAAACACATTTGGGGCTGATTAAAAAATAACTTTATAATAACAGAGCCCCAATCAAACTGTGAGTATTAACTAATTAAGCACTAATAGTCACAGCATTTTTACACAAAGAATTGTTATTCCTCACGGCCCCCCCTCCAGACTCTCTTCAAGCGCACACGGAAAAACACAAGCATGCGTGTGTGTGTGTGTGTGTGTGTGTGTGTGCGCGCGCGCGTGCGCGCGCAAGCACACACACACACACACACACACACACTCACACACAACAATCAGGCATTGTTCTGAAGGAAGAAAAGCAACTTTGACAGATTGAAATATAGCAGAGGCCCCTTCAAGGAAACCCGTAAACAGGCTGTCACTCACTCTGTCCGGCTCAGTGCTAGCTCTCGCTTTCCACAAAGTGCTCTGAATGTCCTGGCAACCCAGGCAAAGTTTCTGTAGCTCCAAACTCCAGAAACCAGGCGTGGAGGAGAGCAGGTATCCACATGCCAAACTCAGCATGCAGGAATACAGGACAACCCCAAACCCCAACCAGAAGATGACCCTGACCAGTGTACTGTCCTGCTCCCGAAGGCTGGGGAGCTCAGGGTGGACAGGGCGGGAGTGCCCCCAGCCCCGGGGTTCTTTAATTTCCTCTACCCAGGCAGCCACAGATAAGCTGGACAAACTCTGGCTCTCCAAATCCTAAGCTGGCTGGCAAGGCACAGACTCCATAGCAGTTCCAATTATCTAGATAAAAATCTGGCAGGCAAGGAAGGTAATCAGGTAATGTACCTTTGACATGGAATGACAGAGGTACCCACACACGCACAAGGGGATGGTGGCTGCCCCACGCACCCGCAGCATCTGGCTAGGGAGTAAGCTCACACTCACTAGCACAAGATAGTGTGCTTTCTACACACAGTCACTCACACACATGCTCTCCTCTCCTACTGGGAGGGTTCATTGTGCACAAAAGGCTACATTACAGAGCCCGCCCCAATAAGGGAGCGAGAGGGAAAAAAGCCTCCCATTGTTGAGAGGGCAGGTCAGTTGATTAGATTTTCTGTGGAGAATTCCACGAGGAAATTCCCTTCAAAGCCGAAGTGATTAACTGGGGGCTACTCTGGAAATAGGAGAGACAATGGCTCAATAGTCCGCACGCCCAATGTCCAGGCTGGCACTGAACTCACTTTAAAAAAACAGAAATAAAAGCCGGGCTCTCTGTGCTTTTCCACAGCCCCCCCAACCCCCCCAGCCCCCTCCACTCCTTCCAACTTCCCCTCCCAAACCCTTTTATTTCGCAGCTGGATAACATTAAGGGCCTTTAAAACCACAAGGGTTGACCCCACCGCAGTTTGATTAGGTCCCACTTTTTTTTATCCTGGCGACAGGCGGACAGTAAGTTTACTTTTCAGGCATACACAACGACACGCCATACACATATTCTGAGGGAAAATCACGGATTGCTCTACTCCTGTTGGCATATTTATTCTTCATTCAGAGCAGGATATAGGATATTTGGGGACAAAGTTGAAAATAACTTAATCATGAGACCCATCACTCAGGAGAGATCCAGAAACAAACACACACACACACACACACACACACACACACACACACACACACACACATACACACGGACACACGGAGTAGGATTTGAGTGTGTCACTATGGAGTTAAGACACCAACAAAACATGGAGTTCTGACCCACCCTGAAAAGCTGTTAACTAGGATGTGTCAAAATGACTCGATCCTTATTTCAGCAGTTGGGGAAGGGGCAGGATATTACTCATTATTTTTTTATGCCATTAGCCTCCAGTTCCTTTCTATTACAGCACCAGCCCACTTCTAAAGAGAAAAATGAGAAAGTCATGGCATTTATCATAAATATCTATTTTTTAGTCCCGTAAGAGACCCATCCTCTAATTCACTGTGATGGATAATGTAAATAAAATAATATTTTCTTCTGTTAATGATGGTCACAGGAACTCTAGTGTGATATGTGTTTAAAAATGTTTGGATTTTTTTCTAATTAGTGACTATTGTTTTGGATCAAGAGGGAATACGAAAGCAAGAGAAAGAGTATGTTAAAGGGAATCATGGGAGCAGGAACAGAAGAGGAGACACAGTGGCCGCAGAAAGGTAGAAAGGAGGATAACGGCCATGAGGCAGGATGCTGTGATCCCCACGGTCCCAGCCGCTGCCTCACTACAGCGTCCACCAGTGGCTGTTCTTTGATGCTCTAATCCTGAAGGTCAGCAGCACAGGTAAGAGAGAGGGTTTTCAAAACCAGCTCCGCTACGAGAGGAAACTTTCCGCACCCTCTGTCTGGTTGGTATAGCCACCACGTAATATATGCATACTTCAGAAGTATACAAACGCCAAATAAACACAAAGAACATATGAGAAATTGAAAATTGGTTTGAAAGTCAATTTTAGATCTGAAACTAATTATTGGGTTTGGAGAGATGTCTCCGTGGGTAAAAGCCTTGCTGTGAGAACAAGAGGACCTGAGTTCAAATCCCCATGTAAAAGCCAGGAGTGGCCACACACACACACACACACACACACACACACACACACACTTTAAAAACTATATTTTTGCACACTTGTCTTATTAAGAGTTGAGATATATTAAAAACCAGGTAGAAAAATATGTCCCTTTAAAAATGGCCACCCCAGTCATGATAGTTCAAACTAACAGTTTTAAGACCAGGCAGAGCTTTGCTTGGGTAGGTCATCACAAGGATGTTACACAGTCTAGGCAGGGGCCTTTGTGCACACCACCAGCTCAGCCAGTGTTCACAAGTGGGCACAGGGAAGGTGAAATCACACAGCTGGTGAGGAGTCCATTACCCACGTCACTTGTGACACTACAATAGAGAAGAAGCAACCCCCCACCCCGAAACTTAGCCAAACAGAGGCCCCCAGATGGTGCTTTTGTCCTATGGGACCTAAAAGGCTTTCAGGAAATTTTTACCCAAAATTAAATTTTATAAAATCTTGTCACTATGGTAATACTGTACTTAATATTTGAATAGCGTTAACATTCCTTTTTGAAAAATACGTCTGACTGCATTACTATGAAGCCTAGCCTAGTCTTGAATTCGCAATACTCCTGCCTCAGAATTCTGTTTGTTGAAAATTCAAGCATGAGCCACACGAACTTATAACAAGTACTTTCAAATATGCCTCAAAAGTTTTTTTTTTTTAATTTTTAATTCTACAGTACAAACTGGAAGTCCCATAATTCTAGTGTGTCAGACAAAAAAGAAAAATACATCCCAAATATTTAGTGAAAATCTGCTCTTTGGGTCCAACAGGCATTAACTTAGTTCACTTAATGTTTAAAATGAAGTATATTACTTAAAAACACTGCTATTTTGTACTAAATGCTGAAGTGATTGTTTCATGACCATCACATAATGCATATTAAATAAACTTACAATATTTACTGAATGGTTTAAACAAGTGAAGATACCCAACTAGTCATGTAGCTGGCACTGTGTGCATTAACACTGACATCATGATTGATAGATATCTACTCATAACTAGAGTACATTTTACAATATAAATGGATTAAGACACACTGGTAGTCACTTAACACCCATTAAATTATTATCAGCATGGTAAATTACTATGACTTCAACAGAATTCAAGAAAAATGTGAAATAAATTTAATTGCAATAATAAGAATTATATTATTATTTTTAAAACACCATCTCATTCTGTAGCCCAAGCTAGAGTAGAACTTCCATGTAGTCCAGGCTGGCAGCAAACTTTGGAAATTGTCATATTCAGCCCCTGCATGCTCAGGTCCAAGGTATCTGTCCCATAAAAATAATCAAATGACTAAATTCCAAATGATTGGTTAATATCTCAGCCTCCCCTGTTAGAGATGTTAAGAAGAGTTCAAACCAAAATAAACACGAGGTGGAAATGAAAACCTACTGGCGAAAACTGAAATTAGCTGGAATTGGTGGCTTCACTGTGTACTATGTACAAATGTATCCACATAGCCACAAATTCGTCTTCCCAAGTGACCAGGAAACGGAGGAAGAGAAAGCTGTTAGAAGTTTTCGCATTTACTGAGGTCTGTCATGCTGGTGTGGTGACATCATGGGAAACAGAGTACATGTGAGCAAGTGTGCTTTCACGCTCATGTTGTTTCCATTGCAAATATGAGAAGAAGTGTCACACAGGCTAAGGAAATGGAAGGCAGGCTCAAGGATACTGCTGGAAAATTCTCAAAGAGAATCCCAGAACTCTCAAACCACACACAAGTTCTCCTCAGTACAAGCCCTTCTCAGGGACCACCTCAGGCAAGAATTCCCAGCATTTCCTCTTTCTTCCAGGGCAGCGTCTCTTGTCTGTTCCCTTGTTTCGGGCAGAATGGTTAACCGTCTGCTTTAAACCTAAAATGGCCACAGGTAGGGATTGGCTTTTAGCACGTGATAGCTGTTTCTAACATGTCGGTGCAGTTTTCATATTTAACACGATTTGACGGGCTATTCTGAGAGAGAAATCATTTAGTATGATAGCCATGCTAAATCCAGGGACTACTGGTGTCCAACAATTAACTGACCCTGACACACCGGCACACTATTCACTTCGGTTTTTCAATGCTCCCTAACCCCAAAGTTGGGAGATCTCTTTTTAGAAAAATTAAACTAAAAGGAGTTTCTAGCCAGTGTGCAGATGTGAGTCATTCCACAGAGTCTCAGGGACCTTGTCACTAGCTCGTCACACAAACTGAAACTTACCTCACAGTGGCCTCAAGTGTTATACTTTTAGACTGCTTCAGACACCACCTATGAACTAGCATTTACCTTTCAAAATGACCTGGAATTGACCCTGTTTAATACATATATGCTAGGAAGTGCCATAAATGATAGCCTGTAAGTTCAAAGTCTTTGGACCTTCAAGCTCTTCCTAAGATCACTAGTATGTCTGAACAAGTAGCCCTCGGATGTTGTCTGTGAAGAGCTTGCTCTTCAAGACTCATACCCCTCTAACTCTCACTCCAAGAGACAATACTGCTCCAGCCTTGACTTCCTTATTTGATCTGCTTATTTATTTTCTTTGGCATTACATCAAAACAATAACTCTTTCTTTGAGGACATCTTAATCTATAAGAAAAATTTGAGCACATCATCTCTTAGGACAGTCAAAAGAAAGAGAAGGGGGCCTGGAGAGGTGACTCAGGTTAAGAGTCCTTGCTGCGCTTGGAGAGGACCTGAGTTCAGTTCCCTGCACCAATGTCAGATAGGTCACAACTGCTTGTAGCTCTAGTTCCAAGGGATCTGATGCCCTCTGATGGCCACTATGGGTAATTGCACTCACATGCACATATATGTACACACACACACAAGAGCACAAATACACACACACACACACACACACACACACACACACACACACAATTTAAAATTTGAAAGAAAATGTCCTGTCTCAAAAGGAAAATAAAACAAGAAAAGAAATGCTGCAAACAGCTAGGTGCAGCAAAGAAGACCACTGGCATTATCTTATTTCTCCTCCTAAATTTCTAAAGACAACCTGAGTTTAAGTCTCTTTACATCTTCAGTGACAGTCCAGCAGCACATAAGTCCCAGGTGGTGGTTATGGTATAATCTTAAGAGAATACCCATGTTTCAGATGAAGATGGAGGCAGAAAACATCAGCCAATTCTCACAAATGTCTTAATTTAAAGGATGCTTACTTGGACCAGCAAGATGGCTTAGCCATCACTATCAAACTGACAACCTAAGTTCAATCCTTGGGTCTCACCTGGAGGAAGGAGAGAACCAACTTCCACCAATTGTCTTCAGACCTTCACAGAACTGCGGTGACATAACACACACACACACACACACACACACACACACACACACACACACCAGATGTGGTAAACAAAATTAACAAATAAAAATGTAATTAACTTTAAGATGATTATTTAATACAACTATTAAAATGGTTAACAAATCCTATTCTTATCTTGTGACAACAATCCTTCTTGCAATGGTACCCTCTCTGTAAGGATGATTTCTGAAGGTTCCCCTACATTAAATCAATGATTTTCTGGTGTCCACTCTTATAATAGAATTTCTCTCTAACAAAATCATTTATTTCAGAAAAAAAGTTTCAACTAACAAAGTAAAACCAAATGAATTTATGTTTTTTATATTTTTTCACTCACCACACACAATCCTGTGACACAGGAGAGGCCTGCCTGCTGTCAGACAATGAGAAGGGGAAGGGATGCATTGTCATCCTTCCAGTGGCAAAAGTCCAAGCATTTGTGTTGAGAGGAGGATTCACAGAAGCCACCAGAAGAGAAGCCACTCATCTGTGACCACACCTTTAAAAGGGGCTCGTGGCTACCAGTACTCTACTTCAGAATTTTTTTAACCTGTTAAGAAATTCAGGGACCATCCTGGGCTTAAGGTTTCCCTGGAGGCAGCAAAAGACTTACAGGCAGCTCTACCTCACTGCCATTGTTCGGCTCTGGGTTTTCATCCTTAGGAAATATCTACACACTGTTTTAGCAAATGTGACTCAAGAAAGGTTTCCCAGAGTGTGGGGGGGAATAGTCTATGTATGTATATGTATATATGGGGTTTTGTGTTTGTGTGTGTGTGTGTGTGTGTGTGTGTGTAGTAAATGCAGGTCTCTTCCACTCTCAGTGCTAGGACTGCACTGCAGACATCCCACCATACCTGGGTTTGTACTCCTTCTTTATGATAACTAATCCAAGAAGAACAGGGAACTAACCTTGGCTCACAGGAAAACATTTGGACAATTCAGCTTATTTTTAAGTTAACTGCATTCATCAATATTCTCTATTCTCCTTTGATTGTAATACATAAGGATGTTATCTGTTGATGTCTGATGTGCTTATCTCTAATACAGAGCAGAGTATGGGTGAAATATGGAGGCCTCTGTTCTAGAAGAGTCTTCTGTTCCTATCTTGCTAAGGATGAGTTAGTTCTTAAATACTGAACAGCTTAAGGAAAGGATTGAAAGCATTTCTCCCAATCCTAAACTCCTTCTTCTACAATGTCTTTGATATATCTATTTATAATTTCCAAAATAAGATACTTCTCAGTTTGTGCTCCATGTATTTATGCTGTTTGAAAGACTATAAGACTATTCAAACATGTAACAGGTTGCTTTGACCTGTTAAGGTGTGGCATAATTACACATCTATGTGTCCATGAACACACACAAGAAAATTGAGTTTTGTTATTAACATTAGCATAGCTAATTTAATTAAACTAAAATGACTATGAAAACCTAATTGACCATAAACATGTCGATGATTTCAAAGAGGACTAATTTCATGACTGGATTAGTCTATGATTCTGAAAACTTTCAATTCAGAAATTTTATTGCTCTGATAAAGTAAAATTGTATTTTTTTAGTATATTATCTTATCTAACAAGGGACTAAAAAGCAGGTTCTTTTTTTTTCCTTTAATTGAAAATGGATTTTTTTTCCTATACAATATATACTGGTTATAGTTTCCCCTTTGTCTGCTCCTCTCAGTTTCTCCCTACCTCCCCTCCCCTGCAGGTCCATCCCTTTCTGTCTTTCTCATTAGAAAAGAACAGGCTTCTAAGAGAAAACAACCAAATACAACAGAACAAAATATAATAAGATGAAGCAAAAACATTCATAGTGAAGTTGGACATAGCAACCCAATAGGAGGAAAAGAGTCCCAAGAGCCAGCACAAGAGCCAGAGACTCACTCATTCTCAGAGTCAGGAGTCCTACGAAAATACTAAGGTGAAAGTTGTAATACCCACACAGAGGACCTGGTGCAGACCTGTACAGGCCCTGTGCTTGCTGCTTCAGGCTCTGTGAGGTCACAGGCACCTTGCTCTGCTAATTTAGGTCCTTGTTCCCCTCGAGTCCTGCATCCCCTCTGACTCTTAGAATTTTTCTGCCTCCTCTTCTGCCAGATTCCCTGATCACTGAGGGGAAGGATTTGATGGCGACCTCCCAAAGGGAATAGCTCATTTGTGACAAGGAAAGGTGGGTTAAAATATATATATAAATAAAAGCCGGGCGGTGGTGGCCCACGCCTTTAATCCCAGCACTTGGGAGGCAGAGGCAGGCAGATCTTTGTGAGTTCAAGGCCAGCCTGGTCTACATAGCAAGATCCAGGAAAGGCACAAAGCTACACAGAGAAACCCTGTCTCAAAAACCCAAAAATAAATAAATAAATATTATTCTTTGATGCAAAATTTGAAAATATCAAAGGAAAAATTCAGGAGAAAATAAAATATTTTAACATCATAAATTCTGAAAGGCAAATGGTATTTTTAAAAATAAAATCCAGATTTTTAATATGAATGCTAGGGACCCTCTATGAAATGCCACCAAGTTGACTGTCCCTTTTATTTTTGTGTATTGTCCACAAAAGTCAGGTGCTTCCACAATTTGGAAAAACTTAGTCATGTTGAATACAGTATGAAAAATATACATTTCCAGATGACTGCACCGTCCAATCACTCAGCAGACAAATGAAGGATCTTTAGTTTATACTGTACTTTAAGCCATCTCTATGCATATTAAAATCCTACATTGTAAATGCACACCTTTACAAATGGGGGTGGAGGCTAATTACTATCTATTAATTGCCCCTACGTTGAAGAACTATTTAGGGATAAAGTACTCACTATTTGTTTAACAAAGGCCTGAATGTTGATTGACTCTGAAAAGGGAACAATGGCTCTGTGATTAGGAACCCTTACTTGGAAGCCTTCCATGAGGTCTGACCAGGGACTAAAGACTAACCATCGGTCAGGTGTGTCACAGCCTAAGCTCACAATAAAAAAAAAAAAAAAAATCACATTTTCTTTCTCTGGAGTAAGAAAGCAACTTCCAGTTTAGTCAATCTTTATAGCCAGGTCACTATTTATGACCCAAAGAATAAAATTTCCAACTTCTATTGAATGTATGGCCTGACTTTTGTTAGGGCACATTGTGAGGAAAACCCAGAAAAATATAAGTAAGCCTTTTTTGCTAAGCAGAGCACTGATAAAAGATGAAGATCAAACAGTAAACTTATAAAAATAAAATTATGACCATGTTAGGATGTGGCTTCCCAGCCTAGTTTATAAACAGCCATTAGGTTCTTACTAAGGAGAAACCTACATTTACAAAGACCCATTTGTTTACTTTTTCTCTACAATTTTAAAAGGAAGGACAGGGAAAAATAATTAACTAGTTTCAGATGACAAAGCTGATAAGAGGGAAAAGGACAATTGGAACGCAAGTCATTGGACTACAGATGTGGAGCCCGTGTGCTACCCAGGGAGCCTGCTCATAAGGAGAAACAACCAAAGCCCCAGCGTGATGCAAAATGCTTCCTCCTAAGAAACCTGATTTTCAAATAAGGTGCCTAAAATCTGACCCTGAAGTAGTTAGAGACAGTTATTATGTACTCAATAAAATGTGTATTACAAAATTGACTGGGGTGGCCCAAAAACACAAAGAGAATTCAAAACTAGAGAGGGAAACACAAGCAATGCAGAGGAAGCGCCACATTCATGTCAGTATATGTGGGACACACCCCATCACAGATGGGGCGATGCTAGGTGCAGTAACTCCAAAACAGTAGGTTTGTGTATGCATAAAACTTCTCTGGAGAGAGCTTTAAAAAACCATACAGAGCCGAGCGGTGATGGCACACACCTTTAATCCCAGCACTCGGAGGCAGAGGCAGGCAGATCTCTGTGAGTTCGAGGCCCACCTGGGCTATAGAGTTCTAGGAAAGGCTCAAAGCTACGCAGAGAAACCCTGTCTCGAAAAAACAAAAATCAAATAAAACAATATAGAAAGATGGAGCACAGAGGGCTGGCTCAGTGGTTAAGAGCACTGGCTGCTCTTTCAGAAGATCCAGGTTCAACTCCCAGCACCCACAATTGGGCAGCTGAAAACTGCCTGTTACTTCGGTTCTAAGGACCTCAATGCCTTCTTCTGGCCTCTGAGGACCTCCTCATGCACTCGTATGGATGCTCCAACATAAATACAACAAAAATAAACCTTTCCAAAGAAAACAGTACGGAAAGACATACAAAGTCCCCAGGTAGATAGGAGGAATTAGGTAGCATGTCACTTTCATAAAACTGAACTCTTTCTAAGTTAAGCATCAATTTAGCAAGTTCAAAGCTAAAATACAGACATATGCTTAAATTACAAAAGTTGTGTCAACTTTTTTCTTTCAAAATAAAGAAGGGTAATTAGAAAATGACTGGTTAAAATATTTCTGGAAACTAGACCCACACAGTTTCTAATGACCTGATGAAATAGGAAATCCAAAGGATGGAAGAAAAAGAAGTCCAAATACACACTTTTTATATGCAAATCACACAGTGGCATTTAACCAATGCTGTCAGAGAACCCCACGAGGAATAGGAACAGGGAGTAGATTCCACATGGAAATAAGGCATAAGTACAAGAATAAAGCTGTAAATTAACAGCAAGGAACAAACAAACTCAAAAATAATTTTAGAAATGAGATGTTCTTACTAACTTTGCATCAAACTTCACTAGTCACAAATACAAGATTAATAAATCAATATAACTCCAAAAGTACAGAATGGCAAAGTGTGGCCTAAAAATATGCAACGTTTTCCTTATCCAAGGAAACAGCTAATTTCTGCAATGAGTAAGAAGTTCTTTGAAATCAAGGAGAAAAATATCAAAATGTCAATAGTAAAGAAAGCAAAGAGCAAACTGTTCAAAGGAAAGACAAAGTGTTATTAAGCACACAAAATGTCCAGCGTCTATCACTGTAATAGAAATTCAATTTTCAAATACACGGTGATAACCACACTTTTTAACTGTTTGCCCAGGAAAGAACAGTTTGGTACACTGTAGATCACGCAGCCCCCAAATGTCTAGCTGCTCTCTCCCTGTAACACTTCCTTGCAGATGAAGTTTACTTCCAACCCCACTCTTTGCATCTCCTCCAGACCATGTGCTTCCATCAATATAACACAGAGCTTGCTAAAGGAATACGGTCCACCCTCTCTCAGCATTTCCTGGGTAGGTGGGAGGAGATTAGTTTATCAGCCTGGGGCTTAGATCCAGAGGTGATCTGGAGATAAATGGAGCCCAAGGGAGCACAATCCAGGCAATGTACAGTGACCCACAGACAACCCATACCCCCATGTAATAGGTAACACCATTCACTTGTGACTTACAGGAGACATGCTATGGACAGCAATTTGGAAGTATCCAATAAACCTCCAATTGGGTATTTTATTTCTGATCATCTCTGTTAAGACAATATTTTACATATCCATGTATAGGAGGATGTCATATATGCAAAGTTAATGTCTGAATAAGCTAAGGCCCAACAGCTAAGGCCTGTTGATAATTTAGAAGGCAGGAATTGGAGTCTGATACAGAGAGGAATAGTACACAGCCCACCCTCCATCTACGGCTTAGTTTAAAGTAGCTCAACACTCTTAAATTAAACAGATGTAATTAAACTATTAATAAATGTTCCTGAGTAATTCCCTATCAACTATATACAATATTTATTAAATTCTATTAGAAGATGTAGGCAGATGAGGTTTTGGAGGGCTGTGATACATTTTTATTTGACATGTCAGAAAGTCTGAAATTCTCACTTATAATGATAATGCTCAATGTAGAGTCATTTGCATAGAACACGGTTTTAGTTTTTGAAATAACATTAAACTAAATAAAGAGCTCATAAATATATTCCTGAGGACGTATACCTTTATGACTATAACTAAAATTTGAGAGATGATATATGTAAAATAAAACTCTTGAATACATCATATACAACTCTTCACTATCTGGGGCCACATCAAGCCTGATCTCTGCTCCATCAGACTGGCCCTGACCCACAGCCTGCATCCTCCCCACCCCTCAATGTTTGGTCTCACAGAACTTTACTGCTGGGGTACAGTGCCCATGCCTCTCCCCTGGTTTTTCAGGATAATCTCCTCTGGTGCATTGAGACTCAGTAGGTTCCAGTCCCTGCAAGGCCCCTCTCTGTCGGTCTCAGCTCTCTCCTTCCATACCTGGCCTCTGCAGCACAAGCTGGCCTGTTTAGTTATGCACCCCCAAGGCAATTTTGCAGCACCACATGTCCAGACACCTCTACTTAAAGAAAACACAGAGGACTTTGGAATCCTAAGCTTAGCATGGAAACTGGCATAGCTTAGGCCACTCCTTAATCCAACTCTCAAGTTTATGGCATCTCCCATCTTGGAGTGCATGTCTAAAAGAAGCTTGCCCTGGGGCTGGGGATGGCTTACAGAAGTTCTTGTCACTCAGTGGTGAGGACTGGGTGTTTGGTTGCCCAGAACCCGAGGAAAAGCAGAGCAGGCATTTATAGGGCCTGCCTCTAATTGGGAAACAGGGAATCCCTGGGGAGAGCTAGGTAGCTGGACTGGGCAAGGCTGATGAGGTTCAGGTTCAAACAGCAGACTACCTCAGTGCGCAAGAGGGAGAACAGCAGAGAGACAATAACTTCAGGCCTTCACCCGTGTACCCATCCATGTACACCTCACACATGTGAGCACATACACACTCAGGTGAAGAGTGCCCACTTTAGATGTGCCTAAAATGTGAGAACTGCCATGCATATGGGTGAAACTGAAGACACACAATAGTGTCCTTGTCACAAGTTTAAAGCTTGGGCCTTTGGGTGAAAGGTGCTAAATTATGTTGGATTTAACATAATAGTAGTAATAGTACCTTAAATTTCTCCAAGTCCAAACATTGAAATATTACTCTGGACCATGGTTAAATGTGAGAGGAAACATAGAGCTGACTAAGTATTAAATGCGACAGACATGAGCCCAACAAAACTGCACAGCAAAAAAGCCAGTGAAATGGACAATTTTGTAGCCACTGGTGTGCAATCCTTCTAAAAGACAAAACAGAGTCCATTGCAGGAGAAATGGAGCTAGGAATTGTATGCCTCTGTCATGTCAGCTGCGGACTGCCTGTAAACACACACACACATACACGCAAACACACACGCACTCATGCCAGCACGCACACATGTGCAGTAGCCTTTTCTGCAAGGAAGGCTGAGGAACTAACCCAGGTGAACCACAAAGCAGAAGCGTCTGAGAACAGGAAAGTAACAAACAAAGGTTTCCAGGGAAATATGGCCAGTGAGTGGGGACAAAGGAGAAAAAAGTTAAAATGAAAAATATTTGTGAAATTAATAATGGGCTAGCTGTAGTCTCCATCACTCAATACATGTCATTATTAATTTCACAATGGCAATAATCCCTGTCAAATCCAACTTTTATCCCATTTGTCCAAGTGGCCGGATGCTATTTTAGGAATTAGATAGTCAGTGTCATTTTGATTGCATTTAAGGTGATTGAGAATCCAATTGCTCACTGTTGCCCTTACCGTAGGAATGAGTCAAATCTAACTTTTGCTCTAAAAATGTTCCATTTACATCTCTCCTTTGATGGATTTTCCTGTTGTTTGACTGCATAGTTCTGTAGAAACCATTATGTGACATTATGCCAAATTCAGAGCCTCATAAGCAACCTGAGCTTGTGATTCATCCAAAAAGAAACCCACACACCAGTAGAAGAAAATGTAATAATGATCCCGTCCAATTAAGACGATTAAAATAAGTGGAGAGGACCTAATGGCTGCTCCTCATTCTTCTGATATCCTGGAAGCTTGGCAAGGGAAACAGAAACGCTGCCACATATCATACAGACACCCAGTCTCTTTTGCTTCAAGGAAAGTAAGAAATGATTTGAGAGGCAAATGGAACAGTTGCATAAAAGAAACTCTAAGGAGTGTATCTAAGTATGTTAGGGAGAAAACAATCTTTAAAGCATATTGGAATAGATGCTAACCTACCCTAACAACAAAGAAACTGTTTACTGATATCCCGATAACACACGGGGTGATACTGCTGCTATACTCCAAATTCACCACGAACTTCCTAGAACTTCAAAAACAAGAAATGTATCTTACCAATCTCTATAATTGCTATCAAATACATATAACCATGCTTTTCAGTCATATTTATGCCATATGGACTGTGTATCTAAGGTTTTAAAAATTATAAAAGCAGATGTAGGAGTACAGGGGGTTTTCTTGATCCTCAAATCTCATGCATCCATGCTAGAGCATATTTCTGCATCAAGGAAGGAAGACTAGACTTCTAACGTCAACATTAGAGCTTTTACAAATGCTTACCCTGAATCTACTCGGCCATCAATCATGATCAAATGAAGCACAGGGAATGGAGGACCCACTTTCAGTCAATGGCTAAGTTTTGCAATAATGCTATACACTGCTTCCGTTTTTAAATTATGTATATGCATAGGTGCTTTGTCTGCATGAATGTCTGCACACAACACGTACAGCGTCCACGGAGGCTGGACGAGAGCATTGGAGCTCCCGGGACTGGAGTTACAGCTCACAACAGACTGGTTGTGAGCTGCTGTGTGTGTGCTGGGCACCAAACCCAGGGCCTGTGCTAGATCAGCCAGTGCTCTTAACCAATGAGCCATCTCTCCAGCCCCCAGGGTACACTATTTTTAATAGGCACTTTATAGATAAAACTAGTTACCTAGTAATCTAGTTGCAACTAGTTAGTTAAAAAAAAATTAAAAGCAAGCCAGGTGGTGGTGGTACATGCCTTTAATCCCAGCTCCCAGCACAAGAGGCAGAGGCAGGCAGATCTCTGTGTGTGCAAGGCCAGTCTGATCTACAGAACAAATTCTAGGATAGCCAGGTATACACAAAGAAACCCTATATCGAAAAAACAATAATAATAATAATAATAATAATAATAACAATAATAAATTAACTAATTAAAAGCAACATTATGCAAAGGTTTTAGTCTTGGAATTCTTTGGGAAAAATAAAGAGAAAACTTAGAAAGAATACAGACATTAAACTAAAATATGAGTTGGAAAAGCAAATCTCTCTTTTCACAGGGTAGTTTGAGATCTTCTAAATACATGTAGAAAGAAATCAGAATATGGGAAATAAATATTAGATTTAGAAGACTTTAAAAGAAACTCATAAATATCTTATAGCATAAAATATTTGAGATATTGCAAGTCTGTCCTTTGTGATACTATCATTTATGCAATATATTTTAAATTATGTTTATTTTATGTACATGGGTATTTTTACCTACATATATGTCTGTATGTCACTCAAATACTGGGTGTCCATGGAAACCAGAATAGGGTGTTGGGTCCCCAGGGCTAGGGTTAGAGGCAACTGTGAGCTGTCATGTGGGTGCTGGAAACTGAACCTGCGTCCTCTGGAAGAACGGCCAGTGCTCTTAGCCACTGAGCCCCCTCTCCAACCCTGTCTTCACTCTCTTGTTATCACATGTGACCAGTGACCACATTTCATATCTCCTACAATGTGCATGTATTCCTGTATTCCTCAGAACAAACCTTTAGTACATTCTCTTTATTTTCTATGTCATCATTCCTAGGGCAGAAAAGATATTGGGAAGTCCCTATTTTATGCTTCCTTGAAAGACAGTTATTCCGTTTGCATAGAGGTAACACAAGACATCAACAAGTATCTAACATGATCATCTCTCGAGCAATGGCAACCTTGAAAGGACGGCCCAGACACTCCCAGAGGAGACTGCCAATGCTTATTTGTGTAAACTCCAGGATAACAATGTGTGCTCCTCTAAGTGTTTGCTACATGCTTTATTACCGCTATTTACAAAAGTGATATGCCAGGTAATTTAGTAAAATCACTTACCTCAGTGCTTTGTAAGCACTCAAAGCAAATAGAATCAAATCAAGTTGAGAAGAGATGGCCTTATTAAGACTATTTTACAGACAGCTTGTCCATATTAATACACAATATGGACACAAGTGTCTATACAATTTAAAAGTATGCTCATATTCTTCCTAGCCACAGCTCACTTCAAGAAACTGTCTTTGGCCATGAACCTCAGCAGGTTCTTTCTTCTGTTCTCAAAGATCTGAACCTGCAGCAGGAGCTGCTGGGCACAAGTCTCAGCCGAGACCAGGTCAGTGTCAGAGCACTGCTCCCAGGAGTCCTAGACAGTGAACTGCAAGGAAGGACCAAGTCGAGCAAAGACAATCTTCGTATCCCACAGCCACAGTCACCGCCACAAAACTCACATGGCAGCCTCATGTGGCGCAAGTGCCGGCTCCTCACCGCAGAACTCCCCTCCTCGGGGAGTTCATGAACTGTCTCTACATCTGGAGACCAGGACAGGCGGCTGGGGACAGCGGGGGAGGTCAAAACACTAAAAAAGGCAATTCATCTAGGGCTACACAGCCAAGTGTGAGGTCAGCGCTTACCTACCTATGAGTGTGTCCTTGACCTGACTCTCAATGTAAGGGTGAATACTTGAGGAGCACATTTGTTGAATTGCTTTCCGGCACTGCCAAGACAGCTAAGCAATGGCAGAGACCTCAGGCGTGGAACCTGGAGGCCCAGCACCCTAGCCCAGGACCACTCCTTATCTATCGATGGGACAAGGGTTTTCAGCCCCCCCCCCACACACACACACTTAACACTTCAGAATGACAACCAAACTCCCCGCAGGTGGTCAGCTGTCAATCTGTCTTTCAGTTCTTAGAGTTGGCTCTCCAGGCCCTTGGGTCAGTGGCCAGACCACAGTGATGGTCAGCCAGGGAAGTTTGTCTCTTCTCTCATTTGGTTCTGTCACTGATGTCCTCAGAGTTGAGAAACCAAAGTGTGAGGAAGAGAGAATGAGACACACACCCTGCTACCCCCCCTCCCCACACGCACACAGAGTACTCAAATCACTCCCAAAGCATGTCTTCAAATCAAATACAGCATCTAAGAAAACAAGGGAAGGCTCCCCCAACAGTCTGCCTGGGTAACAGCACTCCACAGTTTCCTCCAGTCCCAGAAAAAGGAGAAGAAACAAATTGAGGCAGAAAGAGAAAAGCAGAAGAAATTACAAGACAGTAGATTATAACTGTCATCATAAACATATAGAAGTTTAATACTGAGATGAAAAGCATTAAAAATAAGTTGATGGAAATAAACTACTTGGCCAGAAGTGAGATTTTTCAAGATGCAATGAAGAAAAAAACATAGACTAGCCTACTCCAGTTGCATTTTATTAATTTAATTAGCAAATGGGCTTATTTATCAGCATTGGAACTTTATGTACAGTACCAGGCAGGCCAGATTTTAGATGTTATGTCTGCTGAGGACAGATGCTCATACAGTGAGGGTTCTGCCCTGTAACCTATCCAAGTGTAGGACAACATGAACTTACTGCATCTGAGCTTAACTTAGCAACCCAGAGCTAGCTGGTGTGTCAGTTGTTGACACTTCTGACAGTGTGGCTGAGGGGTTGTGACTGGTCAGTTCTGCCTGGCATCCTGCAAGAGAGTACTGGGTGCCGTGGCACCACCCTGGCACACCACAAAGGACAGTTCCACTCAATACTTATTGCTTTTGATGCCATCATAAAGTTGAGCACTGCATATATAGTTATATGTAATTAATATATACTGACTTATATTTTCAAGTCTCAGAAATGATGCAACAGTCTATATAAGCTCAGACTTTTATTAGGTGGCATGGAGGAACCGAACCACAAGCTGCCACCTACTCCTAGTCTTCTCCTGGGTTGTCTTTGTAATTGGACATGATAACACCACTTTAAGAAGATTATCCAAATATTTACAATTACAATAAAAATGCAAACTGCTTGTAAACTCTGAAATGAAATATCAGCATTAAAATAAACTTAGAAAAGTAACTTCAGTGTAGAAAACACATCACACAAATTTCATACAAGATGATCTCCTTCAAGAATCCTGCTTTCCCAGAGCTGGGGATGATTTCCTCTTGAGTTAGTGATTGGAAAAAACAATCCAACAGTCTGATGCTTAACCCACAGTCAATTATGCTCAGGTTGTTTATGTTACATACAATGGACACCATGAGAAAAGAAACAAGAACATTAAGAATTTACAACAAGCTTTAAAACATAAGATTATTTAAGCAAGTCCTTTATTCCATGATTTACAGGACACTAGTGTAGGCACACACACTCTGAGGAGATGCATTTGAAAACTCAACACTAAGTGGGTCCACAGGAATGGGAAGAGCGCTGGAGACTGTCTGTCATGTAAGATCTCTGCTCACACAGACCCACACCAGCATAAAACGCCATTGGAACTGAGCAACACAAAATCTCCACTGTAGCAGGAATCTTAAAAGTTCTTATTAATAAAAATCAAACCTCAGCCAGGTATTGGGATGAATGCTGAAAGATCAGAGAAGCAGAACAAGCCACAGCTACCTCACCTCGCCAGTTCCTCAGCTGATCCTGTTTCCCCAGACTGGAAGCCTCTGAGTCCTCATCCAGAATGAATCTCAGCTGAACTGCTGCTCGAAAGCCTAAAAGCTTAACCAGCTAAAAGCTTCTAGTTTCCGGTCTTCATGTCTTATATATCTTTCTGCTTTCTGCCATCACTCCCTGGGATTAAAGGTGTGTGTCACCATGCTTAGCTGTTTTCAGTGTGGCCTTGAACTCACAGAGATCCAGAGGATTTCTTTCTCTGGAATGCTAGGATTAAAGGCGTGAGTGCCATATTTTCTAGCCTCTGTATCTAGTGGCTGTTCTGTTTTCTGACCCCAGATAATTTTATTAGGGTGCACAACATTTTAGGGAACACAATACCACCACACTCTGCTCATACTTTCAAAAGATGTTTTAAGTGTATACAAAGAAGAGAAAGCAAATACATAAATACTTAAGTGATTTCTTAAGTGAGTGATTTGCCTGTGAAAAAGGAATGTGCTTCTGGTGCACTCCACACTTGCATGAAAATGTCGTGATGTAACCTTGTATGTAAAATAGTAGAAGGAAGCTGAAGTAAGGGTTGATGAGGCCGATGAGTGGGGAAAGGTGCTGACTGCCTATCCTGATGACCTGAGTCTGATCTCCAGAAGCCACAAAATGGGAAGGGTGATCAACTCCTGCAAGTTGTCCTCTGGTATTCACACTCATATCATGGCAAAAGCCAGCCCCAACCACATACACATGCAACAGATAAATGACTAAAGTTTAATTTGTTAAAATAAAAGTCTGCAGATGATATATACTATATAGTAAGAGTGGAAGTTAAATATCAAATTTATATGTTATCAATAATAACATTCCTGGGGAGAAATTAATTTTCTGACTTAAAAAATAATATAGGCTGAGAAGACATTTCAGTTAGTAATATGCTTGCCTAGCATGGGAAAGTTCCTGGGTAAGATTTCCAGCATTGAAAAATATATTTTTTAATATTCACATTTCATAATAATTTTAATTTTAAGCCATTAGTCATAACAAGCCATATTTTAAATAACTATATTTTATTTATGAAATAGAACACACTATAAGACATTAAGGAATATAAATAAAAATATCCTTTGGATATAGAATAGGGACTTGGAAAGACTTTGAAACTAAGTGTCAGGAATAAATAATTAAGATGATTATTCGACATATACAGTCCTTCATTTGTTCCCTGCCTGTATTGGAGACTGCCTTGGATCTAGTTCCATTTCAGTTGTTAGGCGAATAGTATGACCAAAAGCATTTAAGGGAGGTAAGGGTTGACTTGTCTTAACACTTCCAGCTCGCAGTCCATCACTGATGGAAGTCATGGCAAGAATGGAAACCTCAAGTGGAAAGCATAGACACATGCTTCTTGCTGGCTTGTTCAAAGACTTAGAATCAGCTAGCATCCTTAAACAGGTCTAGGCCACCGGCTCAGCACACACTGGGCTGAGCCCTTGTGCCTCAGTTAGCAATTGAGGAAACACCTCAGAGACATGCTCACAGAACAACCTGACAAAGATATGTACATAATTGAGAGGTTCTTCTTTTTGACGACTCTAGACTGTTTATAGCTGAAAACACTCACCAGCACACTGTCCATAGCTAGAAAACTGTCTGAATAACAGAAGTTCACTTTGGTCACTAAAAACAATCTATATTGTCCTGGTCATGATTACTCACTTTTCAAAAATTTTAAGAGCTTCCTAAGTTGCTAGACTTCGCTGCAAATACATTGAGAACATTAAATCTTTGACTAACACTTTGAGAACACACGCATGTTGGTGTGATGGCCATCATGTAGACCCTGGAACAGGTAAAGTGAATAGGTGATACCAGACTCTATCCTCAGCTGTAATAATTCCTTGCAGATTTCCAACCCAACCATCATTTCTCAAAGGGGCTTCTATACTTACTTTTACTGTTTAGCCACTTTCTAGTAACTTCTTAAAGAAATAAAATAGGACAGTCACCATAGTGCCACCAAAATGACATTTCTAAGAGTAGTAGTGACCTTCTCCTTAGTAAGCCCAACAGGATATACCATGTTACTTGAGCTTGGACAAATCATGTTGAGGCCGTATTCTCTTCCATGACAGTGGGCACTGCTCTGTTAGTGCTTCTGTACACATCTAGCTTGGGTTTCATAGACTATTTTGACTTTTGTAATTAACATCTTGAGGTCAAAGCTGCTGGCCTTGAGCATCCCTGATCATTCTTCCATTTTCCACTGGGAAACTTCTTCCATTCCCTTTGTTTTTTAATAACACCTCAATGTAATGGCCCCAAAGTAGCATCATGGCCTCAGAGCCCTCTTCTAACCCCGTTTGTCCTCCTGGTTCTTACAGGAATCTCAAAGCCCATGCCATCACTAAACACACACATCCATGTCACTTCTCGACTCTCTACCACAAGTTTTATAGCTTGATATAAGGAGTAAACATCTGTTCAATGGTCAAGAGCTCCAAACCTAGAATCCAGTTATTCTTGTCATGAATTATTAATTGTAACAACCACACAGTGAATTAAATGACTAATATTTATTCCTGCAGTCTAACTGAAGCTTTGTATTATTAGAGCAATTTTATCCATTTCTCCACCTCCCCTTTTCTTTATAAAGACTCTGGTGTATATTATCAATATACATGTATAAAAAAGTAAAATGTCAACTTTGGTAAAAGAGCAAAAACTATATATATTAAAACTGTATACATAAATAATTGGTTATATATTAATTCATATGTTACATATATTCAGTTATAATTTGAAAATAATTGAAGAAAACCAACAGAGAGAAAATCGAAGTAGTTAGAAGAAAAGGAATTCAGAGTCTCTAAGATGAGCTCTTACCCCACATACCTTAGACTACCACTATTGATTGATACTAAACTTTGTATTTAGCTTTATCTTCCACCTTGGATATCAACAGGTTCATCTCTGGACAATGATCTTTTGGTGTATAAAAGAGGAACAATGAGGAAACTGCATCTGTGTTAAAAACTGGCCAGGCAGTGGTGGCACACGCCTTTAATCCCCTTTAATCACACACTCGGGAGGCAGAGGCAGGCGGATCTTTGTGAGTTCAAGGCCAGCCTGGTCTACAGAGCGAGATCCAGGAAAGGTGCAAAGCTACACAGAGAAACCCTGTCTCAAAAAGCCAAAAAAAAAAACCTGTCATCTATAGTTTGATATGAATAATCAATTGCTTCCAACATCCCATGAGATCATAAACACAGAATTAGAGCTATTTCACAAGATGGAAGAGAGAAAGAGTCTGAGATTTGAAACTTTATCTAAAAGTGACACCTTGTCACTTCCTCTCTGTTTCTTTTTCTTTTCTTTTCTTTTTTTTCTTTTCTTTTTTTTTTTTTTTTTTTTTTTTTTTTTTTTTTTTTTTTTTTTTTTTTTTTTTTTTGAGCTGAGGACCAAACCCAGGGCCTTGTGCTTGCTAGGCAATCGCTCTACCACTGAGCTAAATCCCCAACCCCTGTCTCAGTTTTATAGTTTAGCCTGCAAGGGAGTAAAGCTACCTGGACCAAAGTGGCTGGGATTGCTCTGCTGGAAGCAGAGGAGCTGAACACAGGTGCAAGCAGGATGTAGTTTAGACGCAACCTATTCCCCATAGCTCACACGTTCAAATTCTGCCTATAGGCCACTATGGAACACAAATGGACGGACACACAGACTTGGAGCTTGTGATGGTCAGTTTCAACTCTCAGCTTGATGTGACCTGGAATCACCTGGGAAGAGAGTCTTTTTTAAAGAAAGATTTATTTGCTTGAGTGTGCCTGAGTATATGCTCTTGCACTGTGTGCATACAATATCCACAGAGGCCAGAAGAGGGCATCAGATGTCATGGAATTAGTTAAAGATGGTTGTGAACTTCCTGATATGGGTGCTTGGAAATGAATCCAGAACCTCTGCAAGATCAGAAAGTGTTTTAACCACTCATGTGGTTCACATATATCCATGAAGGCAAACATTCTTATACACAAAATAAGAATAAATAAAACTTAAACAGTAGAATTAAAATCAATATATTAACTTGTAGATTAAATAGTAGTTTCCTTTGGGGCTGGTCTGGCTTTTTCAAACACAACTCACAACATTATTTTTGTAGGAAAATGTGTTGCAAATTCTAAATTCCAAACAAATTTGAAACAACCTGTTCACAAGTTTGGGACAGCTTGCACACTGTACATTTGGATTTAAGAAGTTAAATGACACCTTAGTGGATAAAAAGTACCAGGACATGTGATCCATATAACTATTATTAATCTTCAATAAATTCTGCTGAGTTTCCAAAGGTGTGTTGAAGTAGAATTTCAACCTCTGCAAAGTGTGTTTGGTAAATTTCCAAGAACAGATTGACTCACGATATTTTCAATGTCCAAAAATTTGTCTTTCACTCATAAAGCAAAGAATGCCATGTTGCATATTTCAACACTTATGTCTTCATCTTAAATAAAAATCAAGTCTAAACGGAGCCAGTGTCAAAAGCAAACGAATCAAAAAATATCAAAGCTTAAAACACCCTTTGTTTTATTTTTAATGCAAGAAATAAAATTTGGGCATTAATAATAATAAGCCTGAGGAATATTAACCACACACAAGACCTACACCAAGGCTAGACATAGAGTATCAGGCTTTCCCAAGTGCTGCCACCTGTAATTGATAGCCATCATTTTTTCCTAAACAAACCAATGTCTAGTTCTTATTTATAATACATGTTAAAAATAATGGGAAATATTTGCTATCCATCTAAATGGTAAGGAAGCTATTGCCTTTATCACAAACTAATCTCTAGCTGCCAAGGCAATGGATCCATGGGTCATACCTTTCCCACGTGGAGGTGCAAAGCTAGGCAATGACTGCTTACATGAAAGCTAAAGCAGAAACGAAAACAAGGTTCTGTTAGCCTGATTTTTCTACCCCAACAAATGAACTAAATACAATAAGTGCATTTTCCTCATATTCTTCTTGATGACTCATAATCTTTCTCTTTTTTCCTCCTTTTCCACACAGGATCTTACACTGTAGCCAAAGCTTTCCCAGAGCCCAGGCTGGCCTGAACCTGACATGGCCTCCCTTCTTGGCCTCCCCCACAAAGTGTCATCGTCACTGGTGCGAGTCACCACACTCTGACACTTGCTCACCCTTAGGTGCTGTCTGTCCATATTGTCTAGAGACTTCACATGGACATTTCTCCACTGCTCTCCTCCAGTGTGTTCGGGTGTTCTTTTCCTTACCTATGCCAGCCACTTCTTTTCTGAATTTAAATTATCCTTGAATGATAACTTTTTAATTTATCAATTAAAGCAATACCCGTTTCCTCCATCTGATGAAAGGTGAGAGCAGGATTCTCCTCTGTGCCCCTGTTCACTCCTTTCAATAAAATTTGACTCAATTCTATTTCACACTATGGAGATTTGTCTTTCATGCTGTGTTCACGTTATTCAGGATGAATATACAGTGATTCTGAGACAAAGTGTATGTAAATTGGCCTAATTAAAAAACAGTGTAATTCTGTCTTATATTTGTTTTCTTTTGGAAAGGAGCCTTCCAGCATCAGAAATCCTCTCATCTCTTCTCTAGCTTCCATTCCCTACAGCCACAGTTCATCTCTGTTAGCACTTGACTTCCTATGTTCTCTCTTCTAAGATCCCCGATCTGCTTTTCTGGTGTATCTCTTGAGTGTGCAGAAGACCACATTTGCTGTGGAACAATCCTCTTGAACACTATAAAGATTTGTCAACTAGAATTGGTTTAATAAAACACTGATTGGCCGGTAGCTGGGCAGGAAGTTAGGCAGGAAAAAGAGTGCTGGGAAGGAGGAGGGTGGAGTCAGGAGTCTCCAGCTGGACGCAGAGGAAACAAGATGAGAATGCCACTTTGAGAAAAGGTACCAAGCCACATGACTAAACATAGATAAGAATTATGGGTTAATTTAAGTGTAAGAGCTAGTTAATGATAAGCCTGAGCTACCAGCTGAGCATTTGTAAGTAATATTAAGCCTTGGAGTCAATTATTTAAGAAGCAATTGCTGGGTATTTGGGAATAGGCAGGCAGAAGAGAAAAAACTTCCACCTACAACATTTTCATATTAGAAGACTAATAAACCAAGTTATTACATACTGATAAGTATGTTTTGTATGACATAAAATATAAATACTTATTTTTCATCCTTCTACTTTTGAAGAGATCACTTCATTTTCTGTGAGTGTTTACCACCATTAATGATATTTTAACGTCCATAATATTCTCATTCCTTTCAATGTATCATCTCCATCTGTGTAACTAAAGTAAACAGGAAGCCTCAAGAGTGTGTTTAGAAATGTCCTCTTGCTCTTTCTACAAATGACTATTACTGATACAAAAGTAAAGAGTGTGTTTTTGCAGCTGCACAGTGCACATCAGCTGCACAGAACACAGTGACAGAGGAGGAGAGTACACGTCCATTCTGCTTTTTCTATGTCTGCAGTCCTCTATCTCTCCAGTCAGGGATGGGAGTGAAGGTCTCCTAGCCCTGCTGTCTAAGGAGACGTTTTCTGTGGGTCCTCAGCATCTATCCACTCTGAATGAGCACATGCACAGCACAGTGTGCAGTCTGTGGTGGGCAGAGCTTGGGACCAAAGTTTCTTAAGTTCATACTACATTAAGACACCACTGTGACAGAGAAATCAATAGAAGTCATGGCTTTATTTTAAGTTTCTTAAGTAGCTGCACTTTACAAAGTCAAATTGTGAAAATCATTTTAATAATTTACTTAACCTAATACAATAAGATTAGAATAAGGTATCTGAGTAATTAATATTAAAAGTAATACATTTTAAGTTAATTAAAAAACAAAAAAGAACCTTGAATCCACTGTCATGTTTATACACATCAATTTGGGTTAGCCACATAAAATGCTCAGGAGCCACGAGTCAGTGTCTCGGCCAGCATGGGCACCCGCTGGTTGTACTATGTAGGACAGTGCCAGCCCCTCTGAAGGGACTGCACACCCCGAGTCTGGCCAATCAAGATCCTAGGTCAGTACTAGAGAGTGGGAACAGCCAGTGAACAATGAGACCTGCAGTCCATCTTTCTGAAGTGCCTCCTAGTGTCCACGGTGTGCTGGCTTGTTTTACATCACACAAGCTGGAGTCGTTTTCGAAGAGGGCCCCTCAATCCACAGACTTTCCCCACAAGATTCACCTGTGAATTTTCAAGACTGATGATTGATGTGAGTGGGCCCAGATCCCCATGTGTTGTGCCAACCCTGGACAGGTAGTTCATTGTGCTTTATAAGAAAGCAGGTTGAATAAGCCAGTGAATGGTGTTCCTCCATGTCCTGTGCATCAGCTCCTATCTCCAGGTTCCTGCCTTGAATTCCTGCCCTGACTTCCTTCATTGAAGGACTGTACTGTGGAAATGTAAAACAAATAAACCCTTCCTCTTCAGGTTGGTTTTGGTTGTGGTGTTTCACCACAGCTATCTACACCACAACTAAGACCCATGGCATATGTAGTACAAATTGGCAGTCAGTGTTCACAGCCTTAGACCAGTGAGCAGGGTTTGAAGTATGCGGCTCAGATGTGCAGGATCATCCTGTATCTCCTAGCTGTCAGCCTGTGAGACAAGCTCCCTCCTTTGTTACGTAGTTCCAGGGTTCAAGTCATACTTTCTGATGGCAAGTTTAGTTTCAAAAAATGGGAAACCTGTGTTACTCTGTTATAATATAAATAACCATAGGTTCAGTAATTACATCTTCAAATCTCATGTCTTATTTCTGAGGTCTCATAGGCATTTTCTGCAAAAGAGGGAATAGGGGATTCCCATCTGAAACATTAGATATTGGGTTAGGCTTTGGAAATGTCCTCCCAGCAAGAAAATCAAATGAACATTCAGTAAGTAATTCAATATCGGTATCAAGAAGGCATGAATCTAAAATATTCATTAAATTTACTAAAATATTAATTCAAAATTGTGTGTGGGTGTTTAATCTATAAAAAGCTAAATATGAAATTTTATGAAGGAATGGAGCCTTCATTTTTAACATGTGTATGGATCTAGATGTAATGAGTGTTTACACTCACACACATACCTAAGTGTATATGTATGTGTGTGTATACATGTCCAGATCAGACAGCATAGATGGTATTAAAATTTTACGAACCAGTTTTCTCTGTAATTGTGTTATAATCTATTAATTATCCAAATCACTTCATTCTGAGCATGAGAAGGTGTTTTTAAAACAAAAACTCACAATTTCTCTAAATGTATTTCAAGATAAAACAAACTAAAACAAAAATTAAGAAAAAACACACAGCCAAAATAACACAAAGCTTCATGTGCAGCTAGATAAAGTCCTCAACAACAGCATTGCCGCTTGGACACTGGCGGTTCAGAAGGGCAGGGACACAATGACTGAGTTCTCCTTTGGGTTGTCTCAATAGCTCATTCTTCTGTGTGTCCTTTACACACTGACCAGGTCATTCACTTCGTATCTTATTGAAGACATTTCTAGCAATGATAGATATCTGACAGACAGACAGATAGACAGACAGACAGATAAATAGATATTAGACAGATAGGAGATAGGTAGACAGATGATAGATAGATAGACAGATGATAGATATATAATAGACATATAGTAGATAGACAGATTATAGATAGACAGGCAGATGATAGACAGATGGTAGACAGGTGATGATAGATATAGATAGATAGAAGATAGATAGATAGATAGATAGATAGATAGATAGATAGATAGATAGATAGATAGATGAAGATAGATGAAGATAGATGGATGGGTTACAGAGCACAGCTCTTGCCTCATGAAAGCTTATGGGAACAATGAGTAGAAGGAGAGGCTGTTTTCAGCACAGTGACTAAACACCACAACAGGAGTGAGTGTTGTCAACGGGGCTACAGGGAGCACCGCGTACCTCAGGGGACCACCTAGCTCACTCTTGGTTAAGTCAGTTTGAATTTTCCGGGAAATGAGCTGCTAAACTGAGGCTGAAACCTAATAGGCTTGGAAGCCCACCAAGGTTGGGGTAATAAGAGGTCAGCATGCCTCCTGAACACATACAATGTGCTGACAATTTAAGAAGGGAGATACGGCCACTCTGGTAAATACCAAGGTATCATGAGAAAACCAGATCACTGGATGTAGAAATGATCATTAATCCTTATAATAGGAATGCTACATATGTATAGGGAAGATTAGAGAGAGATTATATATAAATATATGTATATTTTGGTTGACACATGAAATGATAATTATCTTCTTTAATCACTGCATATGATACGCATGTAACTATTTTATGTCCTCTTTGAAGCAGCTGATTGCAAAAGGTAGTTGTAGAATCTCAAGGAAGATGTACAACAAAACCCATGTCTTCATGATGATTACAGAGAAAAGACATAACTACACATGCATAGAGTACAGATCTTTTTGCCCAAGGACCTTGCATCACTTAGGTACTCATTAAATACAAATCACTGTTATTATCAAGATCAATCAAATTAATGTGATAATGTAGCAACAATAACAATTAGGTTTTATTGCACAAAGCATAATATAATATTAAAAGGAAAATAAAATATGTCTTGCATCATATGGGTGATTTGTTAGTTCATGAAGAAAGTAAAAACTGAAGTCAATCAACCCACACAGTTAAGCTGACAGGCACTAAGCAACCAATCAGAACAATGTGGTACTTCATGGCCCAGAGTGATCTGTTGTTTTTAATGCTGAAGTAGCAGACTGCCGTAGTTAAATGAGGTAGGGGTGGGGTCAGATTTTTAAGACCTATGAGGATGCTTGCCTTTATTATCAAAGGTGAGGGGAAATGAGGCAGGGTGACCCCTGCAACTGTATGCAGACCCCACGGAGTTCATCCCACGCTTTGTCGTCACTCTGTTCCAGCAAACTCAAGGCTTGGAATTCTACTTGAAGTTTCTCTTCTGTGCTAGTGGAAGACTCATTTAAAAATCACTTCTGTCTGCTATTAAGAAAGAATTATGAAGGCTCTTCTCTCAAGTACAAAATGTAGGAGAATCCAGTTCATTAGCAGATCTTCCCTGCTCTTACAGTTAATAAGGCTAATTTCACTATTGAAGTAACATTTAATTGAAAAGCTGCTAAATGGTAGGTACTATCATAGAAGATGTAGACAGGGTGGAAATGAAGAGAGACAAGGGGGGAACAAAATTAAAACGCTGGTAACTGCCATGAGGGGAATGGCAATGATGTGATCAAGAGCAGTTGTTTGGATTCTGTGGTCAGAGGTGACCTCTCCACCGCTATACGTTTATGTTAATTCTTGAATGACGGGAAGGAATTCCATGTAGGCTGGGAGAGCTGCATTCTCGTGGTTCAGTGTGACTACTAAAGGAAAGGAGCATCAGCACAAGCAAGTGAGGCTGCATCACATGGGGCTACCTGGATAGAGCAATAGCAGGACAGAGGGCTTCAGAGGAGCTGGCTGCATGGGAGATCCTGGGAAAGATGGTAACATAGAAGAGGAGAATTCACTGGATGGTTTAAAGGGAGATACACACAGTGAGGACCACAGCCTGGCTACAATTTGCTGGGAATATAAGGTAGGAACATGGAGGCAGAGAAACTAGGGGTTTAATTACTGTAATACCAGAAAGAGGCAACGGTGGCCTACCTAAAATAATGTCACAGAAATGTAGATAGCCAGCCGGCTTTGCATTATCTTCTTGGTAGGACTGTGGTGATAGATTGTATACCCTAATAAAACTTGCCTGAAGATCAGAGAACAGAACAGGCCACTAGATTAAACACAGTTGCCAGGCAGTGGTGGCACACACCCAGCACTTGAGATTTCGTAAGGGTGGTTGTCTGTGCTTCACCCCCGAAGCACCGCCCCTAGTAGGTAGCAGGTAACAGCTAGGTACCTGCCCCCGGGGGTGTGGCCGAGGGGGGACCCCTTAAGACCTGGGATGCCTATGTGCTACCTCTCTTGGCTACCTCATGATCCTCCTGCCTCCATCCATCCTACCGGCCTATGCCACCACAATCAGCTAACCAAGAGAGCAAGCATTTATGCCAAGTCTTAAGGGGGGCCCTTGGCCATGCCCCACACACAACCTCTGCCCCCTCCGGTGGAGTGGGGGGAGACAGGTACCTAGCAGTTATCTGCAGCCTACTAGGGGCGGCGCTTCAGGGGTAAAGCACAGGCAACCACCCCTACAAGATCTCATGCCGCCCTGCCAGGCAGTGTTGGCACACACCTTTAATCCCACTACTCTGGAGGCAGAGGCATGGATCTCAGTGAGTGCAAGGTTCAAGGCCAGCCTGGTTTACAGAGCAAGTTCCAGGACAGGCTCCAAAGCTACACAGAGAAACCCTGTCTCCAAAACAAAACAAATCTCATGCCTTTGATACCAGTATTTTGGAAAAACACTCGCCTTTAATCCCAGCACTAGGAAGGAAGTAATATGGCTGGGCAGATAAAGGTATTTAAGGAGACAGGAACTGAACGTTTTTCGTCTGAGGAGCCTGTTTTGGCTGGACTCATTTCAGCTGAGGACTCAGAGACATTCAGTCAGAGGATTCATGGAGTTGGCAAGGTGAGAAGTAGCTGTGGCTTGTTCCTTTGTCTCTCTGATCTTTCAGCATTTACCCCAATACATAGCTCCGGGGTTTTTATTAAAAGACCAATTTAGCAATTTGAGCAGCAGTAGGACAAAGATTTTGGTGAGTGGGAATAGAATTGGTAAAGATGAGATTCAAGAATAACCCAAAGATTTTCAAGTTCAGAAAACAGCTGGGAGACGAAGTTGTTTAGAATGATGGAGACGGCAAAGAGAAGGGCAGTGGTGGGGAGTGGAGAACTGTTTGGGTCATGGGAAACGAAAGACACTTGCCAGATAACTGCTCAAATAAATACAGAAAACTGGATATTTCAGGGAATGGTATAGATTGGCAATAAAAATTTAAGCCACCATTTTTTGGGTAATTTTGAGTACAGGAGATTAGGGCCATATTGGAAGAGTTGGCTTGTATAGAAGAGAGTTTGGAACATCAGGAGCATATTTTGAATATGAGCAGGCTCAGAAGAGCTAGCACAGACTTGAATAACTCATTGATGCTGGTGTTAACCTTTACTATTTTAAAATGGTTGAAGAAACTAACTATATATATTAGTTTTATATATATATAATGTATATGTATATATATATATATATATATATATATATATATATATATATATATAGTCTAATATAGCCAAGTGTTGGACTAGCTCCTGTGGATCACTGGGGATACTCATGTCTAAATACACGTGTATTTTAGAGTGGTGTGGGAGAGAGCAATCGAAAAATAGCAATTAATAGAGAAGAGCACACATTAGCCTTTAGTCACTAACTAATAGGAGTATATGATTTCCTTATGAATCCATTATAAAGATAAAACAGTTGCTTAATCCAAAGTGAGTGTAGTAGAGAACCAGAGTGGGACATTTAAAATAGTTACAGGAGACGTGAAGTGTTGTCTGGAGACGTGGATTCAGCCAGAGAAGAAGTGAAGTGGAGAAGGCTGGTGATGAGAGACTAGGAAAACCCAAGGCAGAGATTATTTCTAAAACCCTGGGGCAAGGACATCACAGAGTCATTGGCATTAATCCATAGAGTTGTGCACATTGCAGGCACAGGACAACCCCTATGTGGAAGGCACAAAGGAATGGAAGCTGCAGTTAGAGTCTTGGAAAGGTCTGAGTGCCAATAAGGAATGGAGTTTTCACATGAGAATAAACAGGATGAACAGTGATCTCAAGCTCAGGGTATTATATGGACAGTTTAAGAATCTACAGTCAACTGTCTCACTTATCCAGAGGGCCTGATCCAGTTGGGGGCTCCTCAGCTATTGGTTCATAGTTCATGTGTTTCCATTCATTTGGCTATTTGTCCCTGTGCTTTATCCAACCTTGGTCTCAACAATTATCAATCATACAAACCCTCCTCTTTCTCGCCAATTGGACTCCTGGAGCTCCACCTGGGGCCTGGCTGTGGATCTCTGCATCTGGTTACCTCAGTCATTGGATGGGGTTTCTAGAACGACAATTAGGGTGTTTGGCCATCCTATCACCAGAGTAGGTAAGTTCAGGCTTTCTCTTGACCATTGCAAGTAGTCTATTGTGGGGGTATCTTTGTGGATTTCTGTGGGCCTCTCTAGCACTTTGCTTCTTCCTATTCTCATGTGGTCTTCATTTATCATGGTCTTTTATTCCTTGTTCTCCCTCTCTGTTCTTGATCTAGCTGGGATCTCCCGCTCCCCTAAGCTCTCTTTCCCTCGACCCTTGCCCTTCATTACCCCCACTCACGTCCATGTTGTTCATGTAGATCTCATTCTTTTTCTCTGTCATTGGGCAATCTCTGTGTCTTTCTTGGGGTCCTGTTTTCTAGGTAGCCTCCCTGGAGTTGTAAGTAGCAGTCTAGTCATCGTTGTTTTGTGAGACAGTTGATTAGCTTGATCTGTTTGGGGGGCATCCAGGCAGTGGGACTGGGTCCTGTACTCAGTGCATGAGTTGGCTGTTTGAAACCTGGGGCTTATACAGGGACACTTGGCTCAGCCTGGGAGGAGGGGACTGGACCTGCCTGAACTGAGTCTACCAAATTGAACTCAATCCTCAGGGGAGTCTTTGCCCTGGAGGAGATGGGAATGGGGGGTGGGCTGGGGGGAAGATGGGAGGGGGGACGGGAGGGGGGAGAACAAGGGAATCCGTGGCTGATATGTAAAATTAAATTAAATTATAAAATATAAAAAATAAATAAATAAAAACTTAAAAAAAGACTCTACGGTCATAGGAGGAATGATGGCAACTTAGAGCCTTTGTATTAAAACAAATATCAAGGTTGGGGCTGTGGCACAAAGGTAAAATGTTTAAGCATTCTTAGAAATCGGGATCTAGAGGTTCCTCATCTAGCATTGTACACACACACACACACACACACACACACACACACACACACACACATGCACTAACACTCATGCACATGCACACACTAAAAGCCAGAAGTGGATAAACTTTAGAAGCAGAAAGCACTGAGTTAAAATATAACTTTAGACTGGGAAGATGGCCTGGTGTGGAGAGTGCTTGACATACACACACACACACACACACACACACACACACACACACACACACACGCACACACGCACACACGAGGACCTGATTTGCATAAGGATGCTTGCCTCCAAGCCTGATGACCTGAGTTACAGAATACACATGGTGAGAGGAGAGACTCAACTGCCTCAAATTGTCCTCTGACTTCCACACACACACCAGGGCACCCCTGCCCTCAGGCATATGTGCACGCATGCACAAACACAAATGTAGTAGTCGGAAAGTTTCTGCAGTTCCACCTGCCACTTATGATCCCACAGACATTTATAAAATAATTACTCATAGACTTATATTAATTACCAATTGCATGGCCTATGGTAGGCTTCTTGCTAGCTAGCTCTTATCTTAAATTAACCCATTTCTATTAATCTATGTTTTGCCATGTGTTCCTTGGCTTACTGGTCTGCTGGCATGTTGTTCCTTGGGTGGCAGGCTGGCGTCTCTCCACCTCTGCTTTCTCTACCTGTCTATCTGCTTGAATTTCTGCCTGCCTCTTAGCTACCTTACCATAGGCCAATGCAGCTTTATTTATCAACCAATCAGAGCAACATATATTCACAGCATACAGAAAGACATCCCACAGAACTTCCCCTTTTCTGTCTAATCAAAAAGGAAGGTTTTAACTTTAATGTAGTAAAATTACATGTAACAAATAGTTATCAAGCAAGAATTACAGTTACAATATCTAGTCTATTTGTATTTGGCGAAATTAAAGAAAATATTCTATCTATCCTATATTTGTGTGTCTAAAGTTTCATATCTAATTTATTTTTTATCATAACTAAGGAAAACTATAATTATAACTATTTAGTTTTCAACTACATCAAAGACCCTAGAAGGATATAATATTACCTAATTAAACAGGAAGAACATTGTAAGCAACTTCCAAAAATCTAGAATGACAGAGACAGCTGACTACTTGGACAATTACCCAAAGTTCCTCTGCAACATCGGGGCATCCATCTTCAGCCTATAGGCCTAGAGTCTCTCAGTTGCTCTTCTCTGCATCCTGTAGAATGTCTGGCAGTCTCTTCTGTGAAGTAGGAACCTGAAGAACCATCTTTCCTTGTTTTGGCAAAATTTAGTGGTCATTTTTCCATGGGTCCTGCAATTCCAGTCAATATAATATTTTGCCAAGTAGTTCAGGCAAGAACAGTTTCTCGCCCAAATGACCAGTTCTGCCAAGAAGAAGATAAACTCCACATGAAGTGTCTTTGATGTCCATCTTCCTCTTTGAAGCAAACTGGTGCTGCTAGGAGCAGATGTGTCTCATTGTCCAGAAAGTCTAAGTTTTTAAAACATTTTAAATGCCATATTCTGTAGATCTTTGAAGTATTTCAAGATCACCTACCTAATTGAAATATATCTATGTATACCTAGAAAACTTAACTAACATGACTATAAGTTTGATTATCATGATGACTAATTATTAATCTGTATTTCTTATTATATATTACAATTTCAAATGAGCTATACAAACATAATACCTTAAGCAAGAGTAGAAATATATATATATATATATATATATATATATAAACAAAATTAACTTTAAATTTGTATCAATAAACTAAAATCCATAGCATTGTAAAACATTTCAAACAAGTTGTTGCTCTTTAAAAGCAGATTCAATAATCTACCCCTTCATCCTATCTTATCTATAATATCATCCCCTTTCTTCTTTAGAAAGAGGTTGCATTTATAATCAACCTGCTTTAAATAAAAATAAACATTCATAAACAATATTTTGGGGATTTGGGCATAGCTTCTCATACTATTTCCTCTTGGTTGGGGGCACTACAATCTTGTGGGGATCCTGAGAAAATTAAGAATTATAGTAAAGTTGTGACTGGAGTAGTCTATGACACTGTATTGTCTGAGCCAGTTGCCTTGAAGCTGTTCTAGATGTTGGATCATCTGGGCCTCTAAGGGGGTCTTCTTTGATCAACCATATTAGCCTAGAAGCAATACACAGGTTCTCATCTTCTATGGAAACAAAAGCAGAGCCTCTTTTCCCAATCAACATATCCTTAGATACAGATTTTAAAGTCAAGATAACTTTAATATAGATATAGATAGATAGATAGATAGATAGATAGATAGATAGATAGATAGAGATATAAGCATATATATATATATATATATATATATATATATATATATATATATATATATATATATATTTGAGGAGTTAAGCCTCTCAGTCTTTACAATCAAATGTCTTTCTGTAGCTAACAATCCCAAAGACAATATAATCCAGATTCTGTGTGTGATTTCCATCTTTATGTGGCTTTTTTTATATTACTTTTGCTGCCTCTTTTAAGACGTTATGTTTTAAAACTGTATCTTTATATAACTGTATATACTCCTTTTTCTCTCTCTTCCAAGCCTACATACATTTTTACACACATTGTAAACTGTTTAGAGTTTTATTCTATCTCAATCTATTCTATTGTGAATCTATAATCCTTCTCTGACCAGGAGAGATTTTAAACTGCTAAGCTGCATTGCTAGGACCAGAAGCCTTGGTTGCTGACTCCGCCCATTTCATCTTTTCAACATGGCAGGGTTACCCAGGAGAGTCACACTTATCTTGCTAACTCTGGGGTCCATGCTGCCATCAGAGAATGTGCAGCTGGCCCACAAACCCTTTTTGTCTGTATGAGTAAAAGCTAAATCAATCACGTTACTACATGGCTTGGAGACATCTCTATGTGTCACAGCAGGAATCTGCCATGCTGCATTCAAGCCCACACACCTTGAACCCACCATACTGTAGCTCAAGTCTACATGCCGCGGTGTCTCTGTACCTTAGCGTCTCTATATCTGGGCCCATATGAGACATGGAGTAGAAAGCTGTTCTTAGCTCAATTTTAGAATTTCTTTTTAAGTTCTCTCAAATTTTAGGTAGAAAGTTGAGCTAACACGTTGGGCAGCCAAAAAGCAGCTGCCATCTATTGCCAAAAAGGTTCTAACCATAACAAAGCCTACATCTCCAGCCCCAGCAACAGAGTCAACACACAAACATTAAACAAGTAGTAGTAAAAAGTCAAACAACATGATGTACAGAATGAGTGTGATATACTATTTCTTTTGCTATATAAATTTGACGAAATGATCCAATTTCTCTCCAATAGGTATGTGAACATGCATAGAAAGTAGAGTTTCCCAAATGTATATATGTCCTTGCCTTTATATCTAAACATAGATTTTTGTCTAAGTTAGTGATATGTTAGAGAAATATAAGATCAGTAATGATTTCTCTGTAAGTTTTTACTAACTTCTTACTATCTATACTTTTTCTTAGGAACAAAGAAAAAAGAAAAGACAAAGAAACCTCTAAAGTAAAAACAGAAGCAAGTGTTTCTTTGTTCATGGGCTAATGCATTCATATTGTGGCTGCTAGGTCCAGTCCCCAATTCCCCAAACCATCATGACAAATATGGAAAGGCTCGGGAAGGCTATGTGGTTGTGTCCATGTGCATATGAATGGACTGGTATTCTAATGTTTGAGAAAAAGCTACTGTAGCACTCTGCAAATGGTCATAATTGGATGGAGAAAATATTGAGAGCAATTGAATCACAAAGTTACAAAAAAAAATCAACAGTGCAAAAATATATCTATTCCCTACAGAACATCCAGAGTCAATCTTTGAGAGGAGTGGCTATGGTTTGACCTGAGAGCTGCCAAGAATATTTTCTTCCAAGCAGTCCCTGGTGCTTCCAAGCAGTCCCTGCTGAGATGCATTAAAGGCTCCAAGATGAACAGAATGTTAAAAAACTAACAAGATTTGTGAGAGTCTTTTGGCAAAGTTGACAACAATTAGTGTCTATTAACTTTTTCATTAGTCACATGGTAGATGCAACAGAGGATGGGATGGTTAAACGTATACATTTGATACTTATGAGAGAATATTATAAATATAAATGTTGATGAAAAGTAGATGTGTGGAAAGAGAGAGTAGGGCACAGAAAATGGGGGGATGATTGAAATGACATTGTCATAACTCAGCACTCTCTAAGAACAACTCACATGAAAATTGTTACATCCCTGTCCACTGTCACTCACACGGACTAGAAACTAATCTTCAGTCTACTCTGAGTGTCTATGACCACGATCCCCATCTAGCTCCAGGCTCCAGTGTGGAGCTCTGAATATGGTGACACTCCATTACTTGGGCTGCTCTCAGCCATTAATGTCCCACCTCTATGTACCACCCACAGAACAGCCAGAATGGCCTCTTAGAAAGAGTATCTTCTGGCCATGTCCTCAGGAAAGGAGAAGCACTGAGTTTCTTCCCTCCATCTCTTCAACAGGTTCTGGTTCTAAGCTAGACCTCACTCCCCCCACAGTCCCATGAAATGCCCTTCCTGCCTAGAGAGTGGCTTTCTTCCCACTGCCACAGATATTGCAAGTGTTCTCTTCTCTCTCTGTCAAATTCTTCCTGCGTACTTACCTAAACCATCCTTCATCTCCAAACTAAATATTCTGCTAAGAGATTTTCTTTGACCTGTTGGTTCAACCATAACTTTGTGCTCAGTAACCTCAGTTCTGTTCCTAGTACAGCATCATGGGAGAGTTTCTGAGTCTGAGGGATTCTATGACAAAGACAATTTTTCTGTCTCTCAATTATGTTTCTAGGGCCAGAAGGTGCTTGATAACCGCTAGGCATACAAGAAGTAATATCAACATGGCTGAGGACGAATGAATGAAACAATGTATGAATACATGAAAAGATTCTACCATCTCTCCCTCCCTCAGGCTTATGCTCCAAATTACAAGTTGTCATAGAATACTTTATGACCTCTTCTCAACACTTTGGAAAAATAGTCTTCTGATTGATTGCTTTTCAATATTTATTGATAAACTAATTAACTTATTGTGGTGCTGGGAATTGAACCCAGGGCTTCACACACACTAGGTGAGTGCTCTACCACTGAGCCACAAGTCCAGCAAAAGACCGAAGTTTTATTAGTTCAACACCATTAAGTATAACCTCCAACCCATCTCCATACTATCACTAAGGCCAGTTAAGGGAATTTTGATTGTTCTTAAATGAAAGATTAAGTTAAAAAAAAAATGAAGCAAAAAAGAAACAGAAATGTCAGTGTGACAGAGTGAGCAGGGAAGTCCCGCACACAAGCAGCAGCAGCAGCACCAACAACAGACAGCCAGTAGTTACAAATCCCAAGACAGAGAAGGAGGCAAAGAGACCGGAAGCCAGAGTCATACTAATGCGTCATCAAACTGTTCAACTTTGAAACAGAAGTGACAAGACACACAGAGATGCATGAAATTATTACTGAAACATAAGAGAATGAAATGGGTGCAAGTTGTCTCTGAGAGGTCCTAGACATCAGAGCTGGCCGACTGAGCCACGGAAGTCATTACTGCAATGGTGTTTAGAAATTAAGAGAGATTTTATTTTAATGATGACAGTGCATAGTACAAAACAGCGCTTTGATATGTCACACAGACAATGAAAAGCAGGCAACAGAACAAATTTCTAGATTTGGAAAAATATACAAAAATGACATAAAAATTGACTGAAGGTGTTCAGAAGGATACATGGATGGCTGTAAAAAAAATGGAACATTATGAAAACAGATTATGAGAGATTTCATCTTAAGAAAAAAGAGAGGAAGAGAGAAATGAAGAGTTATAAATGAAGCCTCAGGATGCCTCAAGGAAACATCTGATGCCATATGATACACATACATGGACTTTCAAAGATAGAGATGAAAAAAATAACAATAAATGTAACACTTCCATAAACCACTGTAATTTAATGAAAAATGTTAATTGTACAGTGTAGAAACTCAATAAATATTAACATAAAGAAGTTAAAAAATGTGATATATATTATGTAGATGATAGATGAGATATTGGAATCTCATATGTGTATGAGAGAGAGAATAAACAAAAGTCAAGCCTCCAGTACCTCAAAGATATAATTAATTAATTAGGCAACCAAATAATAATAAATAAACAAACTAGGAAAACAGCCAGGCCTGGCAGCACAAGGCTCTAATCCCAGCTACTCAGGAAGCTGAGGCAGGAGAATCAAAACTCTAAGACCTGCCAGGGCTACAATGATTTCAAAGTTAGGCTGGGTAAATCAGTGAAGCTCTTGAAAAATTTAAGAGAGAGAGAGAAAGAGAGAGAGAGAGAGAGAGCTTTGTGGTATTTGTTCCTCTTAAGTGATTAAAAATCTAATAATCAGGACTAGAGAGACAGCTCCTTGGTTAAGAGTACTTGCTGCTCTTTCAGGGGACCTGAGTGCAGTTCATAGAACCTATGTTGGGTGGCTTATGACAACCTGTAACTGTAGCTCCAAGAGATCCAATTTCCTCTTCTGGACTCCATGGGCACTGCAGACATCACATCACACACACACACACACACACACACACACACACACACACACACACTAAACCTCAGAACAACATTTGTAGTCAACAGGATCTCATTGTGCACACAGTCTAAAGAAGGTGAACACACAGAAATAGAGTAAGGCAGTGTGTACCCAGGAGTACTGGATAGATAAAGGTCAAAGGGTACACAAAGCTTAGCAGTCATACAATGGGCAGGGTTTGGAGAACTTGTCTACAGTGTGATACCTAATATTAATGACATATTACAAGTGCAAATTTGTTAAGAGAGTGGATCATAAGTATTTTAGCATGCATGCACACACAACATGAGGTGATGTATATGTTGAAAGTCTCACCAGGCCAATCATTTGTTTCAAGACAACTGTTGTATTATGTATGTGTGTGCGTGTGGTGTGTGTATTGAAAAAGAAAAACACACAGAAGGCCATGAAGGGAAGGACACTAGACCAGACAAAAGATGGGTAGAGAGAAAACAGGAAAAGTTTTACTGACTTGTTGAGATTTGAAGCCATACAAAAATAATATTTTCTGATCAAAATGGATTTAAATAAGAAATTTAAAAAATGTAAGAGGAAATGTAAGATGTGCTCCAGTAACTGAAAATAAAAATACAATTCTAACTAACCCATTGATCAAGGAAAAAGTAACATAGAAAATTAGAAAACAGTGTGAGCTAAATAGAAACTGCATGAAAACTATGAGCTACAGCAAAAGCAGTGTTTGGGGGATTATAGCAGTAACTATTATAGTGGAGGACTAGAGAGATACTGGGTTTTGATGGCTATTCTTCCATTTGAGAAATAGAAAGGGAATAGTGAGGTAAAGAAAACAGATGACAGAAAAACAGGAAATACTAGAGTGGGAATCAGTAAACCAGAACAGAAAAACAAGAGAGAAAAAAATCAATGCAAGCAAGGTTGGCTCTGCAAAATGATCAATAAAATTGACAAACCTACAGCTAGACTAACCAAGAAAAAAAACAAAAGGACACAGATTAAGAATGAAAGCCAAAACTGGCCATTACCAACCCTTACAGAAACTAACAGAGTTATGAAGGCAGTTATGGAAAAATCTTAATGCCAACCAATTGGACAAATTACACCAAATGGAAAATTTATTTTAAAAGCCCCTAGTTGCAAAAAAAAATTTAAAGAAAAGGTCTAAATAAGACATGGAAAATATTAATGAACCCATTGTTTTAATTTGCTTTCTACTGCTGAGATAAACACTATTACCAAAAGCAACTTGGGGAGGAAAGGGTTAAATTATCTTTAAGTAGTGGTCCATCATCAAGGAAAGTCAGGGCAGGAATTCAAGGCAGGAACCTGGAGGCAGGAACTGAAGCAGAGGCCATGGAGGAACATTGTGTGCTGGATTGCTCTCATGGCTTGCTCAGCCTGGTTTATTATACATCCCAAGATCACCTACCCAGGGGTGGTACCATACTCAATGGGCTCAGCCTTCCCACATTAATTATTAAAGAAAAAAGTGCCCCACAATCTTGCCTCTGGGCAATCTGATGGAGGCAATCTCAGATGATTCCAGTTTGTATCAAGTAGACAAAAGGCTATCACCTCTATCACCATGAAAACTTATGATCTGTGACTTAAAATCTCACAAGATTAAGTCCACCTCTACACAGAATCACTGGTGAGTTCTATCATTTAGAGGACAAAGTCAACACTGCTTCAACATGCCAGGATTACAGATGTGTGCCACTCAGCTGTTTTACTCATTAAAATCCGTTATTAGTTGACAGAAATGCCCAAGAATAGTCCTGGGCATGCATTAAAAATTCAATAACTGCTTGTTGAATGAAGGACTTGCACCAGAGACATGTCTATCACAGTGACTAACACAATTTGAAACTGCCATTTGAGGAAGTTTACTAAAAGGAAGAGAGTATAAACATGAGCAGAATTGTGAATTGATTTCATTGCTTCTATTGCAAGCATTGACTTCTAGATATTGGATTTCAGAACTTTCTTCCCCTATGGGAAAAAAAATATACAAAAAAATAACCCACAAAAATCTTACAGTTGAAGCAACTAAACCTTCTATCTGCATCTGGAATTGATAGATGAGCATTTCAGATCCATTCTGTGATTAGTTTATGATGGGCAGATTTAAATGACTCACTGGTGTCAAAGGCTTTCATAGTAATCATTAGTAGGATATACATATTGATGGGAGAAATCTTTTTTTTCTTTTCTTTTCTTTTATTTTACAATACCGTTCAGTTCTACATAACAGCCACAGATTCCCTTGTTCTCCCCCTTCCTGCCCCCCTCCCCTTCCCCCCCAGCTCACTCCCCATTCCCACCTCCTCTAGGGCAAAGCCTCCCCCGAGGACTGAGATCGACCTGGTAGACTCAGTCCAGGCAGGTCCAGTCCCCTCCTCCCAGATTGAGCCAAGCGTCCCTGCATAAGTCCCAGGTTTCAAACAGCTAACTCATGCAATGAGCCCAGGATCTGGTACCACTGCCTAGATGCTTCCCAAACAGATCAAGCCAATCAACTGTCTCACCTATTCAGAGGGCCTGATCCAGTTGGGGGCCCTTCAGCCTTTGCTTCATAGTTCATGTGTTTCCATTCATTTGGCTATTTGTCCCTGTGCTTTATTCAACCTTGGTTTCAACAATTCTCGCTCATATAAACCCTCCTCTTTCTCACTAATTAGACTCCCAGCGCTCCACTCGGGGCCGAGCCATGGATGTCTGCATCCAGATTCCTCAGTCCTTGGATGGGGTTTCTGGCACAACTATTAGGGTGTTTGGCTATCCCATCACCAGAGTAGGTCAGTTCCGGCTGTCTCTCGACCATTGCCAGCAGTCTTTTGTGGGGGTATCTTTGTGGAGATGGGAGAAATCTTAATAGGGTCCTTTGTAGAGACTGATTCTCCATAGGAAGAGACATAGCTGTGGGTTCTAAAAGGAATCTATTGTATTCATTACAGCATTGTTAGGTGTTGAAATTGTGTGTCCTAACTTAGAAGTTTTGTTTTTCTCAGAAAATGTTTATGGAAAGGTCATCTGATGGAATGGACCCAGTTGGTGGATAGGAAAACCTGCCTGGCACCTGGTGGTCACAGTTAGGAACATGAAGGGAATCCTCATCTTTTCATCTGGATTATAGGACAGAAAGACTATTAAAACAGGAGATGGTGAGAGAATTCTTGTCATATATGGTGTGGTGAATGATTCAGTGGTCAAGACTGAGAGGTGAGGAGAATGAAGCTGAGAATGTTGATGGTAAAGCTCATTTCATAGATTCCTTCCTTCGGGAGTCAATCAGATGCAGTCCATCGGAGTCTGCACCCATCGCGGGTGCAGGGTGGGTTCTGTACTTGGAGGAGAGGCCTGGCCTGTGCGCTTTCACCATAAGCAGAGGCAGCCCTGCCATGCTGAGCTGTGTTAGCTGGACCCCTCAGGGCCTCTGTTAACACTGTATCAGCCAGGCAGGTGACATTTTAGCCTGCACTGGTTGTATTCCTTTGTACCATAGCTAGTCCAAAAAAATCAAAATAACGACAACAAATGTTTCTTCCACTATGCTTGGTTGATCCGCATGATTTCTTAACTGAAGGGATGGAGAGTGTTAGAATTGGGGAGGGCTGAAGTGCTTTCTATTCTGTACATCTGAAGATTCCTTAGCAGCTAAAGGGCCACACAAAGTCTTCCCCATCAGGAAGAGGGAACAGCTAAGAAAAGAAATACTTATCTTCTTCAGTATAAACTCCTTTGAAATTCTGAAGTATAGCTGCCACTCAATAAAGCTGAAATGATTACAGGGGAAATGACTCTAGACATCAGAAAATATCCCAAATAAAAGATGAAGAGCGTTCTTTTTCCAGTCGACTAATTTAGGGACAGTTTGATCCAAACCGTTGGTGATGACAGGAACGAAGAATAGATGGCTACATTTACCATAACACTTCTAAGGATTTTTGGTGCCTGTTTTGTTGAATATAATGCCAAATAAACAAGAACTCTAATAGATAGACCCATAGTATCAATTATTAGCCCTGTCAATCAGAGAATGAAAGCCCGCTACAATGGGCCTGACAGAACCGGCTATTATGATTGTTTCCACAATGTTAGAAATATGTAAATGAAGACACTTCAAGAAGATTTTTGACACAACAGGTTTAGCAGATAGAGCCTCATTCTGTCAGTCAGGGGAATTCAGTGTTGAGGAAGCTTGAATGGACAAGCTACAAGGAGAGCGTGAAGTAAATCTGAGCTTTTTTTTTTTTTTTTTTTTTTTTTTTTAATTTCAGCTCAAACTGGGGGGACCCCAAGGTTGTAACATCCTAAAATTGTTTCTTTCAGGTGGTCCATCTCTTCAACTTAATAGTCAAGAAAAATTCCTTTTTAAAATATCAGTTTTTCAAGAGAATGTTCTAGAAGCTCCAATTTTTTATTTCTTGTAAGTTAATTGCTAGGTTATTGAAGTACCTCTTTCCCAAAACTAGCATAAGCCTAACATTTAAGACGGTGCCTGGCAGCCAGTCTGCAGGAGTACCCCCCACCCCCGATTAACCATGCATCATAGCACTAAGGCCATGTGAGCTTGCCTCTAGGAAGGAGTGGTTCAACCTACAGTCTCTTGGCTTTACAGCAAACAGAACGTAGTGGAAATATTGTCACATAATATCCAGGATTAGGTCATGAGCAGTCTTGCCTCCTCCCCTTGGGTCTTCTGAAACACTCCCTCAGGAAGAGGTCTGGTGCTGTGCAGGAGACAGCCACATAAGGTATTCACCCCGGGGGAGATACCAAGCCCCAAAATACATCAGCGTCAGACATCCCCACTGACAGGCCAGACACCAAACTGCAGGTCTCTCACACACCCATCCCTGCAAGGCCTTGAGAGGACTCCAGCCTAAGATCTGACTGTAGCTAAAGGCGAGATCTCAGGTGAGATGTGAGCTAAACCCTCTCAAACCACAGGAGGAGTTTGAAAATGACGTAGTTGACAATGACGCATTTCACCACATCCTAAAATGGATGAGTTCTGTAAGAAAAACCTTACATGAAGAAGGACAAAGTAGCAGCCCCTTAGCCTCATAAGACCAACAGGCTAGAGGGTGAGCTGTGAGGACCATGCCCAACTTCCCCACTTGCCCCTCCTACCACTTAGAGAATATTTCCTTAGAAATCAGAATAATATTCTAAAATAGTAACGTGCAATTACTGAAGACAGAAAGGGAGTAAGTCCCGATGACCATGCATTGTCAGTCACATTGTCCCTTGTTTGAAGAAGTATCATATGGACTTTCTGGTAGAGAAGAAATCAGAAAGCTGGCATCACAGTACACAGAAGTATTCTAGCTGGAAAACCGCCTCGAGCATGATAGGACTATGTGCAACCAGGACTGCTTCTCTGCAGAAAGCCTATGGAAACTGGTCAGTTTATAAAGTGGAAAATCATGTCCATGCAGGGACACACACAGCATATAGGGACACATGCACAGATCTACTGCACAGACATACAAATGTCCCGGTAGTGACTTTGGGTTCCTTCTTGCCTTCTAGTCTCCTTTTTACATTTTCTGAGTGGGTAGAATTCGCATATATTTCTTGAAGAGCTTTTGTCAGAGTAGTTGGAGATGCTGATGGCTTTGGCCCATATCTAGAGCAGCCCCATTGTGGTAACAGCTCCTTTGCTGCCCATTCTTCTGCTTTGCCTGCAACCTGATTCATGCCTCAGTTGACTGGAAACAGCATCCCTCCAGTACTGGAGGCCTGGGTTAATGGCCATTGCTCCTAAACATCAATTAGACTCAAATAAACCTCAATTGGTAAGGAGCTCGACTTTGGATGAGTACACGTCTGCCCACCTCCCATCGAGGAAAACTTTAAAAATTACATTTTAATTAGGAGTTCTAACAGAGGAGATGGCAGAACACATGAAAAACAGGGAGCCAATAAGAGAAGGGACATAGGATAGGTGACCACAAAGGGCTCATTATCAGTCCTGGTAAGATAAAGCATATTTTATATTCTTAGAATATAAGAAACCATTATCACATCAGATATCTAAAATCAGCATTAGAGACACTTGTATGTACATGAGGCAAGTGGGTAACACCATGGGACAATGGCTATATAATCAAATTGTAATGCAAGTATGACAAAAATTAAGCTGGTATGTCTGATATGACCATGCTAAATGGACAATTACTCTTAAACCTTACTTGGACTTCTATTCAATAGCAAGATGCTCACAGGCTTTTTAGAAATATCAAATCCCTAACTGTTCATACTATGTGAACTTTTAACATTATAATAATTATTTTTAAAAAACTAACAAGATTTCCTCAAATATCCCCAGGAAAAACATGAAGTTTCTAGGCTATCTTAATTTAGTTTATAAATTCATGGGACAAACCAAAATTTTTCTTTTAGCAATTTCCTTTCATAGTGGCCAGGGCCAGCTGAATGCAGGTGCCCACTGCGGACAGAATGAGTCATGTACATATTTCCCCACATGGTGAGAATCACTATGAAATCTTGTGTGAAAACTTATACATGACCAAGACATATATTTCCTGGACTCAAACACAACTTTCTCTTTGTCATATGAAGACATACATGAAAACTCATCAAATGATATACAGTTAAGAACTTTTGAGTTTAATAATCAACACAGAAAGTGTTTAGATGAATAAAAGTATTTCATAATTATTCCTTGATAATTAATTATTCCTGTCAAATCAAACTGATCACCCCCTAACCACAGGACTGTAGCACCCAAAGACTTTCTGTTTCCTTCTTTGGACTTAATGCCAGGCAACCTCATCTGAGAAGCCTGAGGAATCAGAAGTGCTTTAGGACGGGAAATCAGCAGATGGCACCATCTCCATCCATTCTGACCCTCTTTGGGGGGCAGAACATTAGAAGTTCCTGCCTCTGAAGGGAGAAAGGAGGTTGGAATGGAGGATGATGAGGCAGGGTCATCAGTTCCTCAGGAGGACACTGTCAAATTCATCCTAAAGCTATAGGCCGGAAGAATGGCCCCGTTGCCTGTTAGCGATACTGTGATGTTGCAGAAGGTTGACCTAGTCTGTGGTGAAAGACCTGCTCTACATACAAGGAACAGCGTGTTTTTGTACATGGCAAACAGTCTTTTCCTACCTTCTCCAGACATAATAAATCAAAGCCCTTACATAGAGATTGGCTTCCACATGACCCCAGTCCATCTGGGAAAAGGAGTTAGGCTGGCAAGCTTTCTGGATGGGGAAAGAGGCCCTGATGCTCCCTTGGTGAGGGACCCTAAGGGCAAGAGGCCTTTCTATAAAGAAAGCTTTCCTAGGTAAGGTAAATTTATGCTATAGGGACTTCTCCACATTTCTATGTAAATTACACAATTCTTTGATTCTTTGATTTAAAAAAAAAAAAAAAAGCACTGAGGCTATGTCCCTTCAAAGGCCAAATCAGCTCAAGAATGTTTAAATTAGTTTATTTGCAGAAAAGAGAGCATCTTATCAGTCGGAGAGGGGGGATTCTGCCAGTAGTCACCCTGCTTCACATGCCTGAGGAAGCTGCTTGAGTTGTGACACAAACAGGTTATTTTGCCACAGCTACTTTCTGTAGTGAAAAGGTCCTAGGAGCAGACTCTCCTTGCGGGTCCATGCCCCTGAATTATTCTGCATCTTTTTCCACATGAGGGACTCATTGGCTGAAAAGAGGCTGTAGAAGAATTCAACATATAAAGTACCATTTTGAGAGCATAAGTTTGGGATTTGAACCAACATTTTGTTGTTGTTTTTTAATCCATAAAATATAATGAATACTATAATGAATTGGAATTCCATAATTCGGGCATTTTTATAGACTGTAAGACCACTTATATGTCCTATTTTGATGCCCAGATTGTATGATGAAACAAGAACCTGAGTAGCTCTGAATAAAGAAGCATGGCATCAAGCTAGGAATATAGCTTCATTGTTAAAATACTTGCTTAGCATGCATGAAGCCTGGGATTTAATCCCTACACTAGCACAAAACTGGATATGGGTGGTGGTGCACACCTGTAACCCCAGGACTTGGAAATAGAAGTCAGGAGGATAAATGATTCAAGGTTATCCTTAGCTATATAGAAGTTCAAAGGTAGCCTGGGCTACATAGGTCATCCTTAGCTGTACAGAAAGTTCAAAGATAGCTTGGGCTACATGAGAGCCTATAATCTGATTTATTTTTTCCACTTTCAAATGAGACAAGAGAAATGGGCAACACCTTTTGAGGTGAGAACTTTTGTGGCTTTAAAAAATTTTTGTCCCTTTGTTAAAAGAAGGTGGTTTGGAAAGAGAGTTGATGAACCTGAAGCATGAATTTTGAAGGATGTGGTAAGACAAGACAGAAGACTGGCTTCACCGGTGCCTCTAAGGACCAGCAAGTGTCAGAAAGCTCTGAATCCCTCTCTAGGAGTCGCCTTTAATCCCGTGTCATCCTGCATACGAATAACTACTCATTAGCATGATGCCATGGAACCAATAGAATACAGTGCCCAGAGCACTGTGCTCACTCAGGATGAGAATCTGGCCATTTTACCAGAAAATGTCCTGACTTCTCAGCCTCTTCGCTAGATTCTCTCTTCTCCTGAGCCACCACAGCCCATCCTCTGACACCTCCATGAAAGGAAGCTGGCATCCCATTCCCACCAGTTGTGAACAAAGCAGGGGAGATGGCAACCCCACGAAGACAGTGACAAAAGCAACCGGAATTGAGTCATCAGTGGGCCTCGGCGGGAGCAAAGTCAGTAGGTTTGTCTTACCCATCAGAGAGTCCCAGCATACCTGAAACTACTTGTGTGACCACACAGAAATGGTAAGCTTTAGCAAAGTCTTTTGAAGTGGAACAGAAAGAAAGTAGGGAAGTCTAAATTAACGTGCCTGGGCAAAAATTAGATTCACAAGTGGATTCTTAGAATTACCAATCATTTTAATCAGCGTAAAATTTTAAATAACTTTTAAAATTCACATTTAGGGCACCATGTTTTTAACACAAACTATATGGTGTTGAGAACCACAGTCCATTGTTTCCCTTCAGGACTTGAGGGGGAAGGGGATTGGGAGGTAAAACTGCTGGCTTTGTATGGTGAGGTCATGACCTTTGGGAACTTTGGAGTTTATCTCTTTCATCTTCTCATTCTCCTGAGACCTCTAACTTACAGAGAAATCAAGCCCTAATCCTGGGCCAGACACAACGCAGCATTGTGAGAAGCTGGTTTCTCTCTTTTCTTTGGTCTCTCTCTCTCACTCTGTCTCTCCCTCTTTCTCTCTCCCTCTCTCTCTCTCTTTCCCCCCTCTAAACAAAACAGATCTGAACTGAGCCAAGGAAACAAAAATGTATTGTTCCTCACAGATGGAAGCGAGTGTCGCCTAGGTAACCAGATTAATCTCCTCTTTCTCTCCCCTTCCTCTCTTGTAGTGCGGTAATCGGTGGGCTCTTTTCACAAAAAAGCCAGCCTCAAAGCTGGGGCTCTAACTAGGTTCCTAATTAGCTGCAATTTACAATGAAGACAACATGATGAGATAATAGAAATTTGCAAAATAATGACATACCTCAGCAAAATATTCCTCCTCCTAAGAACCATTTTTATACAAAAACAATGAAGAGGGCCCTTCTGAAGCAAAGCTGGAAAATGGTGGTGTATTATACGACACAGAACATTATTGTTCGCCTCTTGTTCCCCCAATCAACAGCTTATTGTTTGGCATCTTAAATAAAAATGACTCAAATACAGGCCACATAATGATCTCCATTGCGCTAATACACTGTATATACCGAGTCGTCAGAAATGCTGGGGAGCCAATGCCAGCGGGACAGTGAAGTAGCAGGGCTTGGGAAGGTCATTTACAATACAATGCAATACACATTATTACTGCTCTTAATCACACATATCTTCCTGATTCCTGTCAGGATGAAACTCTGACATTAAAAAAAAAAAAAAAATAGAGAGGCGCCGAAAAAGAGGGACTGCCGGTAATGGAATATGATGGATCACGTTTGTTTTCGTGTGGTGTTTAGCTCAAATGAAGCAGCCTCTAGACTGTTAGCCAACAGCATTCTCTTGTGTGACATCAAAGACTACCATTCAATGGAGGCAGAAAAGAAATCACAGTGAGACAGCTCAGGGGGAGGAGCTCCTAGGAAATGACAGACCATTAGTGGTAATCTCTACCTTATGTCCAAAAGAGCAGGGCTGGAGGGAGAAAGGCCAAGGCTGCACCGTCACGGATGCATCCATGAGGGTCCTCGGCAAAGCGGCTGATGGGGACAGTGGCCTGGCGGACATGCAGTGGGAAAGATGTAACACTGTGCTCTCTAGGAGCAATTTACTTGTGACAGGAGGGGCAGCCCCCCATGGATGGTGTGAATCAGTACCACTGTGTCTTCTGAAACATGGAATCCAAATAATTAAAAAGAACCCCAAGCCATGTTGTGCATCTGAAGACTTGTTCATAAATGGCAACAGATTGTCTAACCAATGGGGGGAGAAATGCAGCGAAACATGATAAAGTAAGTCTGAATTTGCTTGTGGACTCAGGAGTATGAAGTGTACAGCTGCACATACTTGAGAACCAATGGCCCCAGACTTCCCCATAAATAACTGCTGACTAAAAACCAATTGGCCAGGGACAGAAAATACATTAATCCCTTGGTCATTTGGCTGTTAGCAATAAGACAACTCAATCCCCTCACAGAATAATCAGAAGGTAACAAGTGGGACAGATTAGAGAAGGTGCCAAATGGACTCTAATGACTTTGGAGGAAAAATTGTTGCATTTGGTAATAACATTTGCAGAAATGGAAAGGAAGGGGGTAAAGGTGGACCATCTGGGTGTATCACAGCCCCAAAGAGTTTGGCATGTGTCTTGTGGACATGTGGCCATATCATGTTGACTTGTGTAGGGCTATCAACCTTTTCCAAAGATTGGAAAAGAACAAATGAATCGAAGCCAGGAGAGAAAGACGGCAAAAGCCTGTGACCTGCTCTTAAAAGCCAATAGTGTTTGCTCATAAGTAACTGGGTTTCTGCTTCCAGATTTTCCATGGATTTGACATTTGCAGTAAAATGGGAATCTCCTCACCAAACACGGGTTTCTTTTGAGTTTTATGTAATCCTTACAAGAAATGTTCTCATCCTATAACTCACTGGATGACTCAATAAAATCATCTTGTCAGAAATAACAAAATGTGTTGAACTGTGAGATGACTGCGTACTGTATTGGAAAGAGCATTTGACTTTGAGATGCAATGTGGCCTTTCCTAGTTCCTGTTTCCATCTCTTCCACTTGTCAATAATTCAGTTGACCTTTTTGTTTGAGAATTTACTCAGAACAATGTATCAATGGGTATTGACTATTCTTTAGCCCTTTTCACTCTGGGCCAGAAGCCCCATCCCAAATCAGCTGCATATTCTGTCTCTTCTACTTACCCACCCTGGGCAGCTGACCACAGCTGGGAACCTCTACCACACCCATACCCATGATGCCAGCACCATCCAAGAGCCTCAAGGGTCCTTTCTCCCTTCTTTCATCCCTATAGCAGCACCAGATATTCATTGATTTCTTTTTGCCAGCATCTCCATCACTTCTAGATGCCCTCACTTCCCAGAGAGATGCCTTTCTGCTCTATCGACTCAGATCTCAGGCAGCCTTCCTTGTAACATCTCTGTGTAGTTGAAGTTTTCCTGTGTCCTGCCTGGTCCTGTAGCCACTGAGACCCAAGTAAACACACAGAGACTTATATTACTTATAAACTGTATGGCCATAGCAGGCTTCTTGTTATCTAGTTCTTATATCTTAAATTAACTCATTTCTATGAATCTATACTTTGCAACATGGCTTGTGACTTACTTTTACATCTTGCTTCTCATGGCAGTGGCTGGCAACATTTCTTTGCCTCTCCTTTCTCTTCCTGTCTGTTTGGATTTCATGCCTGCCTCTAAGCTGCCTTGCCATAGGCCAAATGGCTTTATTTGTCAACCAATCAGAGCAACACATAATCACAGCATACAGAAAGACATCCACAGTCAACATGCCTGTTGCATCAGACCCCACCTCCTAACTACGATGGAGGTATTAGAACAACATACATTCAGAAGTAGGAGGAAGCATTCTTGTATTGAGTATTTCTCTGTCTTGCCAGCCAGCTCCCAAATAAACAACAGGGAAACTTATTATTAGTTATAAAAGTTTGCCCTTAGCTTAGGCTTGCTCCTAACTAGTTCTTATAACTTAAATTAACCCATGTCTTTTCATCTACATTCTGCTGTGGATGATTGATTGATAAATAAATTGCTGGTTGGCCAGTAGCCAGGCAGGAAGTGTAGGTGGGACAAGGAGAGAGGAGAATTCTGGGAAGTGGAAGGCTGAGTCAGGAGTCGCCAGTCAGACAGAGAGGAAACATAATGTAAGATATCGGTAAGCCACAAGCCAAGTTGGCAAGGTATATATTTATAGAAATGGGTTAATTTAAGATATAAGAACTAGATATCAAGAAGCCTGAGCCACATGGCCATACAGTTTATAAATAATATAAGCATCTGTTTGTTTGCTTGGGTCCGAGTGACTGTGGGACTGGTGGGTGAGAGAGATTTGTCCTGATCGTGGGCCAGGCAGGACCAGGAGAACTTTAGCTACAACATTCTTTTACATGGCTTGGTTACTTTTACTCTGCACTGCCCATTGTGCTTCCTCAACATCTGGCTGGTGACTCCTCCTTTCTTCTTCTCAGAGCTCTCGGTCTCCAGATGTCCCACCTAACCTCTTCCTGCCTAGCTAATGGTCATTCAGCCCTTTATTAAACCAACCACAGTGACGCATCTTCATACAGTATAAAGAAATATTCCACAACACTTTCACCCCAGAACCTTGTCACCACTAGAAAAGAAAATGAAACAGTAGAGTCATAGATAATTTAACTAGAGTGCTATCACCTGACCTGTGTGATCCTGACTCTCCATTCAGAATCTCATCCTCAGCTATAACCTGACTGGAGGAGTCTTGACGACCCATCAGTATTTTGCCATCAAGAAACTGACTTCTAGCCGGGCGGTGGTGGTGCACCACCCACCGGGAGTGGTGCTTGCCGAGTGCTGGGATTTTGTTTTGTTTTGTTTTGTTTTGTTTTTGAGACAGGGTTTCTCTGCGTAGCTTTGCGCCTTTTCCTGGTACTCACTTGGTAGCCCAGGCTGGCCTCGAACTCAAAGAGATCCGACTGGCTCTGCCTCCCAAGTGCTGGGATTAAAGGCGTGAGCCACCAACGCCCAGCAAGATTTACTTAACAAAACAAAACAAAGAAACTGACTTCTATTCTCCAAACAGTGGAAGTCTCTCTTCTACAGATGAGTCTGACAGAACCAGAAAGTTTGCTGTGGGGTTTCGCCTCCTAGAAATGTCAGGAAAGCTATACCCATGAAGTCTCAATCAACATGGCTGTCTAAAATACCTGAACAAGGATGACACCCAAATACGTGATAATACAGAAAAGGAAAATCTCATAGGCCTCAACCCTAGACAAAGAACTATAAGCAAGGAAGAAACACTGACAGGAAGAGAAACAGTTTCCTGCAGGGAAGAATCCTCAGACTGATTATTCAAATAGTTAGCCATGAATTATAACATTATATGGACTGAGCAGGTTGTATTTATAGAGGTATGCACACACACACACACACACACACACACACACACACAAAAAAAAAAAAAAAAAAAAAGACAAAGAGGCCATGAATCTGAGAGCAAGATGGGTGGGATTGGAGAGAAGAAATGGAAGGGAGAAAATGATGTGATTATATTTTAATTTCAAAAAATAAAAAGACAAAAATTAATATAATAGGATATTAAACAGCTATGACAGGAGATCTTTCTGAAGTATAATACTGATTGTAAATTAAAGTGCTTGCCAGCCTTTGAATCTATGGATAATGCAGCAACTGCCTACTCATTAGGGTCTACCAGATGACTCAGGTAAATAAGTAAATAAATCAGCAAGCCTTAGCCTTTAAAAAGGATCCTCCAGCTCTTATGGCCCAGAATGTTGCTGCTTGTTATTATTTATTTATCTTGAGAACTGAAATTCAGAAAGTAATGATCTATGATTATGAGGCACTACATCGCTGCCTAAGCCTAAATTTAAACATGGTGAGAAGACTTGGCATTTTCTAAGCTGAATGGGGTCTTGAGGAGAAGAAAGGATCCATCCTCACAAGTTCACTGTGGAAGTATCATGAAGTCTACCCAGTATCTCTGTATCTTAGTATCTTAGGAACTCTGTAAGTCAGGATATGACTTCACAGAATATCATTTTATCTAGATCAGAGTATAAGCCTCCCCTTAAAATATGAGAAGCAGTTGAAGAAGGAGGCAATTCAAAACTTATACCAGAATGTTCTTCCTGGAAGTTCTCATGGGCATCTGCCTGCTGGGATTTATCCTATGTTCAGAGCAAGGTGGATAAGCCATACTACATTGTGGTCTTTCAGAAAGCAAGTCCCTTGGAACAAAATAGAAGATGTAACAATGCATTCATGGGTCCTGGATTCATGTGTGCCATAGTTATTTCTTAATGACTTAATTCTTACAAAAATTTGACCAATCAAGGATGAAAAGAAGTATCAAAGGCTTCAGAATGCAGAAGATCTTTGACGTAGGACCCACCATTTACCAACCTTCCAGACCCCATAAAGGCATGAGGTGTACTTTAATAAATAATGAAACTGTGGCTTGGACAATTGAAGGAACTAACTCTAACCTGAGTTTCTCTGCCCCAACTCCAAAGTTAAAACAAGCAGCAGCCACAAAGGTTCTGTCTCAGCCTGACTTCAATGTTCAGCCAGTGCTTTTTATTTAAAGGAAGAAAACAAGTAAAACCTTGAAGTAATCTGCCTCCGCCTGCTTGGCCTCTTCATCCCTCAATGTGTGGTGAGTAAGTGTGGCAATCAGGGCAAAGGCCTGCTATCATTCGGCCTTAATTAAAAAAAGACACAGGCAGCGGAGCCGTGAATTAGAAGCGTAGTATGCACTACCCCTGATTAATTCGAGGCTCATGTTGGATTAATAATTCCAAACAAAGAACAAAAGGAAATTGTTATGCGAATTGCAGCCTTCCCAGGCCAGACAAAGGTCAAATCACAGGATTTCAATTTCATCCGGAGCTGCTTAATCAACTCCCTCGGAAGGAAGACCATATGTAGTTCTGAGGGCCATCATTGTATTCCTCTTGTTGCCGGACCTGAGAGGCGCACAGTCATCCTCTCAAACCATTCTCAATTGCTTCTCTTCTTTCCCCTCCAATATGACAAAAGCTTTATTATTACCAGGGATTCAAGACAAGCTCTGCCCTGCAGAAAAGATCCCAACAACTGCTGGCGTATGGTGTGTGCTAGACGCCGCCACTGGCACCAAGGCCACAGACATCACCTCCTTTCCTGAGAAGGGTCTTTGCCAGCAGTGACAGAGAGGTGGGAAGGTGATGAGCTAAGATGGGGTGATGATGGGAGTTCAGATCTGCCTGTGAAAGGGAAGTTCAACACAGGTATAGTCTATCAGACTTCTGATTTCCAAATGTAAGCCTGCCTACGCAACCATGTGAGAAGCTCTGCATTGAAGGGGACAGAGGTCCATTCTTCTAGACATCATGGGGTCACAGGAAGCTCCCCACTCCTTCTTAAGAAGTTCTCTTTTCTTCTACCTTGAGGCTTTATTCTCTCATCAAGCCCCAAGCACAGATGCAGCCTGGGAATGGCAAGGTCTCTCCAGTAGATAAGATGCCAATGCTTTGACAATGTGGGGCCTCACACTGCCGTGAAACACTCTTCATCTTGTCAACACTAAAGTGCTACTCGCTGTACATTCTGAGGACCATGACAACTTCATCCTCCACAGTGAGGCCTAGTGTGCCATAAATGACATATCAGTAATTTCAGTAGCTCTTCAAAACAAACAAACAAACAAGCACAGCAGCAATAACAAACAGTTTGGAGATTTGAATGTGAAAATTGTAAGATTTTTTTTGTCCCCCTGGAATTGTTGCTAGTGTCTTAATACAACAATGATAAGTATTACTTATGCCTGGGGCAGTTCACTGGAGTGCTCAATGGAGTGCCACATACGAGTGAAGAGCCAGATACCAGCAAACGTAGACTGTCAGATTTACACCACCCAAACTGATAGACCATATTTCAGCCTCAGACTTCTCCATACAACACAGGAAAAAGAGTCACCTTCAAATTCTTGTGACTAAGTCATAGGAATTTATTTTGTGAAATCCCCTAGTGCCTCATCAAGTCTTCTCATGTTCAATTCATTCTTTTAGGGAAAACATGCAAGTAGTTCATCCATTTATCTTGGTGTAAACAGGTATTTACTGAGGGCCTACTATGTGTGATGCACAGAGCCAGTCACTGGTGATAGCAGGCTGACTTAAAGATAACCACAGTCTTACTCTTGGGGTCTGTACAATTCAGTTCTAGCGACAGAAAGCAACCACACAGTACAAAGCCCTGTTCAGATTCCAGCACCATTAAAGAAATGACTTGACCTGAATCCAAAACTGACCCTTTAAAGGAGCTGTAGGGGTCACCCAGAGGAAGGAATGCTTTTTTTCTTAGGCATGGAATCAGACCATGACTTGAACTTACTGCAAAGAGCTACACAAGGCAGAAGCCTCTCAGGTGTTGAACACCCTGTGGAGAGTGGATTGTTGAGGAAAAGACATACCCTAGATCTCACATGACCTGGGAGGGAGCAGCTCAAGGTATGCCGAGAGGATCCTGTGGGTCTTAAGGTATAGATGCAACTGTGGAAGCCATGTCTAGGTATCTGGTGTCATCCAAACAGACAGCAAGGAATCCTCTGCACCTCTGTGCATGGACATCATCACGATATGATCAGAGTGTGGGGTCATTGTAATTTGACTTCCATTCTACAAAACTGCTAGTGGTTGACAGTCAGTCACCATTGTCCCAGTACTGGCCACAATGCTTTGCACAGAAGAGAGACACTTCTCCCTTGAGGATTAGCAGGGTCAATTGGTATCACTGTCCCAAGGGTTCTCTTTATCTAGAAGTATGGTTGAAGAGGACACGCTTAGGAGGGGAAGAACTATCCCTTAATGAAAGATGTTTCTAGATGAATTAAATTCAGAACTGTCTTACTCCAACACTGGAAGATGGTAGTCATCATCTAGGAAGAACACGGTGCCTCAACAAAACCATTAAGCTTGTGTTCAAAACTAGCTTGATTTCCTAAAGCATGTGGCTCCTCTGTAGCCTGAGTGAATTCTCAAAGGACAGTAGTGACATTTGTCTTCTGAAATACCCAAAGCCTGTTTGGCCATTTCCAAATTAAATCCCCTGTCTGATACAAAAACTGTGAGATTACAACTTAATATGGATCCTAAGCAGTTATAACTGTGAGTTTCAGTGCTCAGGGACCTTCATGGAAGCTAGTTTCCCTCCATGACAGGCAGCCATCTAAGAGGGAACAAACTCTTGGGAAACTTGTTCCCACATTTGCCCCATGACCAGTCTTGGAGGGTTATTCAGATTTTTTTCTTAAAGCAGCTATATTTCCTTTTTGAAATGTAGTATTTACTTGATCTGTATATTTAAGGCAAACTTCAGAAAATGGATGAAAGTTTAATCAAATCCCAGATTTTAAAAATACATACTATTACTATATATATGTACTAAGGTTTACTGAATCTAACTGGGACAAGAACAATTTATCTTCCTGAAAAACTTACTGACTTACTTAGTTTGGAATCATTACTGCAAATTATATGCAACAAAATAAATGAAAAAATTCCTGTCAAGCCCTGTTATTACTTTTACTTATATTTTCCAGGAATATATTCACAGCAAAAGTTGAGATCATTTCAAATATTTTCTTCACAAATGTCATGGAACATTCATTAAAGTGACTCTATTAGTCAAAACTTTAAATGTAGCTGGGCATGGTGGCACACATCTTTAATCTCAGTACTTGGGAGGCAGAGGCAGGTGGATTTCTGTAAGTTCTGGACAGCCTGGTTTTCCTAGAGAGTTCTAGGACAGCCAGGGTTACATAGTGAGACACTACTTCAAACATGTCATCTGGGAGCAGTGGAACATATGTTCTCAGCCCTGAAGGAGCAGAGGCAGGGGTATCGCCAATCAGGAGTTCAAGGCTAGCCTAAACTACATAGTGTGAACCTGTCACAAAACCAAAAGCAAATACAAGTTGTGTGTATGTGTAAGTGTGTGTGTGTGTGTGTGTGTGTGTGTGTGTGTGTGTGAATTTTGCTTAGCTGGTAGAGTATTTGCCTAGTGACATCAGTTCGTCTCCTCAGTCCCCAGCTTTACATGAAGCAGTCATGGTGTGACATGCCTATCTTCCCAGAACCTGGATGGTAGGGTGAGGAACATCACTTATATGGTCAAGCCAGCAACACAGAGAACTGGAGGCCAGCTTGAGAAACCTGAGACACTGTGCCTCAAAACGAAGCAAGACAAAAACAAAAAGAACACATGACTGCAATTACTGAAAAGTAAAATTTTATGAACTAACTTAAAATATTGATTATGTCTAACTTTCTGCTCACGTGAACTAGGAAAGAAGGTGGCTCTAAGCTGGAATAAAGACAGAGAAGCTATGTCATCAGCACACACTGTAGACAAAATTCTAAACAGTCTTATTAAATAAAAAACACAGAGCCAAATACAGAGTTAAAGCCTAAGAGATCAGAGCAAGAGCCAGGACTTCCTTTAGCTTACCACTTCCTGTCATCCTTCTCCTGAGAGAGAGACCTTCTTCTTGTGTGTCTTGAGTTTTATTGCTTTCCTGTTCTGCCTTCGTATTGGCTCTAAGCCCAGCCACATGACTTCCTCATCACTGTCTGTCTATACAGACCTCCTGGTCTCTGTGGTTGGTACTGGGATTAAAGACTCAAAGGTCACCACACTTGGCTGGGTCCTTTACCACACAGATACTCTATGCGCCATGTGATCGGATTAAGGACATGAGCTACCACCACCTGACTTCTATTCTTGGCTCTCCACTAATGACCTCTGATCTCCAGGCAAACTTTATTTATTAATATACAAATAAAATCACATTTCAGCACAATTAAAATATCACAACACACACCTCTGGAGGATGGCTTCCTAACACGCACTCCTGAAAAGACTGGATTACTAGATTTAAAGAAAACCTTTGACTCTGAATAGCCCACCACAGGCGCTTTCTGGATGACCACACTCAGCAGAGCCACATGCTCTGAGAATGGTGAGAAAAGTCTAAATAGCCCACGACGTCTCTAGAGACCTGTGGAGAAGCAAGCAAAGGCAAACTAACTTTGCCCGTCTCTGTCCTTCTTCATTGTTTCTGAGAGGAAATGGTGTGGACACTGGATGATGGTCTCAGCAGCCTGAACTTCCTGGACCACAGATGACAGAATACTAAGTTGAAAAGAGTGTTAAAGTTTTCTTACTTCAAGAGAGAAATCTAAAATCCTTCAGGAAAATTATGGATTATAATGAATAGTGAATGAGGAGAAAGAGAATGTCACTTGTGCTGGGCTGGGCTAGGAACTTCTTGCTTGGATCTTGAGAGGATTTGAACTTGGCTGGAATATCAAATCAGGCACCTAGACTTCTCTGCAGCCCCTGCAGTGGAGCTCAGATTTCATGGCATCCACCCACTCAGGAGATGTGATGGCCACTGAGAGTAGAATCGTGCCATTGCAGACACACACCAGGCCACACAACACGGCCAGAACCGAGACCACAAGAGCAAAGAATATTCATCCTTAGCTAGACTTCTAAAGGTTCACTTTAAAGTCAGATGCTTCTGAAAACTTCCTTCCATGTCATTATAGTTATAAACCCATTTGCTAGCATGAATTCTGGACAGGACATCTGAAATTTGTCTCTTAATTAAATACTCAACCATGCCCAGTGCACCAAAACTCTTCATGAAGATAAAGTAGATTGGCTGATAAGCAGTACAAATTTCTTTTACAAATACCACTTCTTCAAAACATCTTTCCCTTGACTTCTGAGATCCTCTCCTTCTTGTGTAGAGACTTACATTTTAAAATTTCTTCTGACTCAGTTAGATCATCTCCTTTACTAAGATGATCAGAACTCCAATGATATCAAGAACAGTCTCTACAAAAAAAATAACCCTGGGACCAGCAAGATGGCTTGGATGGCAGGGTTCTTGCTACCAAATTTGTGCCTCTGGCTGGACCATCAGCTTATACATTACACAGGAAGAGAACCAACTCAGCAGGTTGTCCTCTTACTTCCACAGTTTCCCAACAACTAAAATATCACTTAATTCTCAAATCTACTCCCTAAGCTTTATACTACAATATCCTACGCCACACCTCACTTTCAGCTCAACACTAAGATATGTAAAATTTATCATTTCTGAAGTCAAATTCACTACTACATCTCCCTCTATGCCCAGTGTTCTTAAAGGAACACCTCTACTCACTGGAGCTCACTCTCTGGAAACTGCTTTCCAGATAGTGAGCTTTTGTCATGCTTTCTCTTCCTCCTAAACCCTGGAACAGTATTCTACCAGGCCTAAGGCTCAGACGATAAGATGAACTTGACCAGCTGCTTAACACTAAGGCTTCCATTTTACGCCTCTGTGTAGTCAAGCTTGTGCAACATGTCCACAGTGGTTATATTTCTATTTATCAGCATATGTTAATTGCACATAGTACTAGATCTAATGAGGACATTCTCATTCAAGTAGATCAGGCACTTTGAGCACATCGCCTTCTTACCCTCTACTCTTCCTATTGCCCCCTCTAATCTCCTTCATTCTTTATTCCACTGGACAGTTTTCTATTTTCATGTCATATGTACATACATGATTTCATGTATGTATACAAAGTAAAGGATCTACAAATGAAAGAAAACCTCTGATATTTGTGTTTCAGTTTTAGCAAGAGGTCACAAGTTCAAGCTACCCTAGGCTACATGATGAGTTAGTTCAGGGCTAGCCTGAGATCCATGAGACCCTGTTCCGAGAAGAAAAAAAGTCCATCTTTTTCCTGTCCCATGACAGTTCTTGAAGGCTGGAAGCTGTTCCTGCTCTGCTTACCGTGGGGACCCCAGGATTGAACCCAGTGTTCCGGGGTCAGGCATGTCTGACCCTGGCTGGATATGTCACAATAACAGGAGTGGTGGATCTGAGTTTGAAAGTAGTCATGTGTCAAACAGGTGAGACAGAGCCTAACCTAAGAATTAGACAGTGGTAGAAGTCTCCATTGACTGTCCCATATAGGGCAAGTGAGGCCTCCTCCTCTAACCACTTACTGGTACAGTAAACAGACTGACTTAAAACTCAGATGGCAGACTCTAACAAGTTGTTACAATCCTGGATTAGTTAACAATGATAACCAAGAGATCTGCTATATTAAATTATGACAATAAAAGCTAAATCTCTCATCTTTTTCTGGATTATACCTAGAGCTCAGATCAGAGAGCCTTAAGTGAATAATAATGACTATAGACTAAAGCCCAAGTCACATTGTAACGAGGTTGTATTTATAAGTCCCTGAGGACAGCATCATTACAATTTCGGCCACACTAATTAGCAGCAGAAATCTACTTCATTTTATTCAGTGGTTTTCAAATATATCTGATATTTGTTACTAAGACAAGTAAGAGAAACACCCTACACAGATAGAAGGGTTAGTGTTGTCTAAGTCTAAATATCAGTTCTGTAACATAGAAGCAAAATCAGTTCTATTTAAAAATAAAGAACCACACTTATTTTTGTGAGTGACAATAATGTCTAGCTGCTCTCATACATGGGAGAGACAGGGGGAAAAAATCAAAGTATGTTTTTCCCTGCAGAAGGCTGGCATTCTTAATTGAAGATTTATGCTGTTTATTATTGATTATATTGCTCAGTGACTGATCATAATTCCTTTAAAACCAACATAAAGCCTCATAGGCTTCATAACACATTTAAGTGTAACTTAATGAAATATTTATTCAGTGCCAAGGATATTCCAATCCTTTTTTTTCTTTAAACAAAACTGCATTTGAACCCAGTTTTGCCTTATTATTGTATACCTCTTGAGTTGAGCCAACTACATTTGTATTTTTTAAATGTCCATTGTTGTCTTCTAATATTACATTTTTAAGCTTCTATACTTCTTAAAAGTCTTAAATAAAGAAGAAAATACAGAGGGATCTTAGAATTCAATATATACCAATTTAAGAATTTGTTTTGTTTTGTTTTTGAGACAGAGTTTTTCTGTATAGCCCTGTATGTCCTTGACTTGCTCTGTAGACCAGGCTAGCCTCAAATTCAGAGACCCACCTGCCTCTGACTCCTGAGTGCTGGGAAAGAAGTTAATCGATTTGAGTATTTTGCTTTAGTAGTGTTGGTTAATTCTATTTAATTAAATATTTGAGAAATGTTGGTAACTTTGACTTACTGATCCTAGGCAGAACTTCCCAGATTTAAGGCTTGGTTGTCATTTATCAGTAACAACTCATTTTGTTCTCGTTATGTCCACATGAGGCTGGTATGCTGTTGCCTGCACTTTCTTGAAACACAAAGGGTTAAGTCTCGGGCTCAATCAGATATGGGAAGGTCAGGCATACCAAGTTAATCTCACTCTAGATACACTCTTTGCATCCAGGGTTTTCCAACCCTGTAAACTACAAATGATGGTTCTGTTTGGTAGTCCTTGTGAAACACATTCTCCCATCTTGAACAGACAGAACAACCAGAGAAGAAGAGCTAAGCTGGGGGTATCACAGTCTGTCACCAGTTACACCAGGTAACCAGGGAACACCACAGTCCATCCTCAGTCACACCAGGTAACCATCACAACCAAAGACCATGAGGACAGCATAAACCAGAACAGAGCAAAAGCACAGAGCAAAAGACCAGAACAAGATGAATCCAGGCAAGTACAGCCTGGACCTCATTGCACTGTGCTGGTTAACTTATAAGCAAAAAAAAATTTCAACAAAGGTGCATAGAATACATGCTAAGACATGACCTGAAAGAACTGGCTGCCACATGCATAAGAATAAAATTGCCCTTACCTTACATCATCTTGCTGTGGAATAGAGTAATTGTTTAACTATGTAAAGATGTGTCGCTGTTTTACCTGGTCTGCCTAAGGTACCTGATTGTGGCCTAAAAAAAGCTGAATGGCCAAAAGCTAGCCGGAGAAGGGATAGGCAGGGCTGGTGGGCAGAGAGAAAAAGAGTTGCCAGCCAGCCAGGGGTCAGACAGACAGACAGAGAGAGAGTAGGAAAGCAGGATAAACAATACTTAGATGAGGTAAATGAGCCTTGGGGCAGGACATAGACTAGTAGAAATGTGCTAATTTAAGTTTAAAAAGCTAGTTAGAAATAAGCCAAAGCTAAGGCCCAGCATTCAGAATTAATAAGTCTCCATGTCATGACCTGGGAGCTGGTGGTCCAAGAAAGTCTGTTTTACCATCTACAAAAATCAACTCAAAATCGACAGATGGATGAAAGGTAGAATCCCAAGATATAAACAAACTAGCAGGGATCACTGACATGGCTTAGAGGCTAAAGTTGCCTTTGCACAGGGCTGCCACCAAGTGTGATCCCAAACCCAGGAAAGGTGGAAGAACAAAGGTACCATCAGAGCTCCACACACACAACTCCATGTTCAATGTTACTTTGACTTTCCGAAAGAAAGGATAGCTGACACAAAGCTAACATGCACTTCAGTGGGGAAATGACGTCATTATCTGTATTATCTCCCATCATACATTATTTTTAACCCTGAAATTTGACTGAAAGGCATATTTTTGAAATACCATCAAAATGAATTTGGTAATTGCAAATATGAACATTTAACATACAATGACATCAGAGAGCTTGACCCCCACGTTATTGCCACAGTAAGTATTTGATGCACCAAAAACTCAAGGTTAAGTGTATGTTAAATATCCAAATATACAATCCACAATGCTGGCAAAATCTCTACAGTGAAGTCCGTGTGGAGAATTAATTTGTTGTGATTCCCAACAGCAGCTCTGGCAGCTACTTCTCCATATTAAAATTAACTCATTCATTCATTCACTCAGACTGTAATGTGGAGTACTAGGTGGATAGAGCTATAAAATCTATTCAGAAAGAGTCCATAAAGGTTTACTGAGTGGAAGTATCATAAGACTGAGTGACCAAAGCAGATGTGTAACAGTCACAGCACCACATATCAGTGAGTCAATTTTATCTTCAGGGACCTCTTCATTCCTTTCTCTTCCACCAATTTTTGGGAATTGATATGGTGGGTCACAGAGTCCTTACTTTTAATGTACATACTTTTTTTAACTTTCATTTTTAACATTAGCAGGTTACAAGTCTCAACTTTACAAATTGGAAGCGAAGTTTCGCGAGGTCCTGAATCATATTAAAATCTAGGATAATGGCTCAGTCATGAAAACACTTGCTATACTAGCATGAAGATATAAGTTCGACTCCACCACCCACATTAATATTCCGGCCTGCAATCCCAGCAGGAGAATCCCAGGACTCATCGGCTGTCTGGGAGAGTCCTTGAGTGAGTTTCAGGTTCAGTGAGAGGCCCCAGCTGCAAAAATTATGGTAGATGGTGGTTGAGAAGATACTAGGGCCTCCAGGCTCCACATGCACATATACAAACAAGTACAAACACACAATCATAGGCACACACATACACAGATGTATACATAAAATAAAATCAAGGAGAAGCACACATATTAGATTGTCCAAGGATTTTATCAAAATTTAAAATGCTTCTATGACTCAAAAATTTTAAAAGCAAAATAGAGGAAAATAAATTTGGATCTTTTAGGACAATAGGAAATTAATACCACTATTTCTCCTAAATCTTATCTTTTCATAACTTGTTATATTAGCATACCCTTTGTTCAATATTTTATCAGTTCACAACTATTGTATGTAAGTGTCAGGCTCCAGATAATTTCTTCCAACTACACCGGACACTGTGGCCATATTTACCCTTCCATCTTCTTCAGTTCCTTTCCCCTTAACCTTCTAATTCCTTACTTCATAATTTTCTCCCAAATTCCTTCAGGATTTTACCACAAAAAGAGGAATAAGAGTCATAAAGCATCAGTCCAAATATACTACCCAAGAAATACAAGTGAAATTCCCAGCAAGTCTTCAAGAATGCTTGACTATAGAATGGATGATTTCATACATCATTTATTAAATTACATTTTCAAGATTGTGATGTCTAACTTTTGTAAATATTATTTTATTTTAGTATAGACATATTTTACCTTCATATATGTCTATGCTCAACATGGATGCATGGCGCCTGCACAGTCCAGAAGAGGGCATTGTATCCCTTAGAACTAGAGTTCCAGATGGTTGTGAGCTACCATACCAGTGATGGACACCAAATCCAGGTCCTTAGAAGAGTAGCCAGTGCTCTTAACTGCTGAGCCATCTCTCCAACCCCCATTACATCTAACTTTTTAAAAGTAAAATAAAACTCACAGGATGATCCCAAAGGGATTTTTTAAGGCATTGCTTCAAATACCAAATGAGTAACAATGGTTAAAGTTCATAGGCTTTTCATGGCAATCCAATTCATGAGACCACTCTGAAAGTAACAGTTTGTTACAACATCAGGAGATTCCTCCAAGGGCTGGATCTCACTGGCCTTCTGGAATAATCTATGTGCAAATTAGAGGCAGGTGAGTATATAAGACCACATTGGTAGCACATGCCTTTAATCCCAGCACTCAGGAGGCAGAGCCAGTTGGATCTCTGTGAGTTCGAGGCCAGCCTGGGCTACAGAGCGAGATCCAGGACAGGCACCAAAACTACACAGAGAAACCCTGTCTTGAAAAACAAAAAACAAACAAACAAAAAAGACCAAAGTGGAGAACTTCCAGAAACAGAGATTTTTGTGACTTTGTATAATCTTTCAAGAATGTAGATCATACACCCTAACCTGCAGAAAATTTAACAACAACTGGAAATATGAATTATTTAAGATCCAGGGATTAGAGCCCAGAGCCAACACTCTTTACTGATAGTGGAAGTGTCCCTGTATGGGGAGCGTTCAATGTCTAGCATGGCTGTCCAGACAGAAGACTAGCAGGAAAGCGCAAATGCTCTCATAGAAATCGTCTATTATCCGTCGTGCTTGTGAGCTGAAGACCGTGTTCACGAAGGGAGGGAGATGGCTCAGACAGTACACAAGTGAGGACTGAAGCTCAGATACCCAAACCCACAGAAAAGCTGAGTGGAGATGGCAACCCACCTGTAACCCCAGCACGTGGGAGGCAGAGACGGATCCTCACAGCATACTGACAGGCCAGACTAGTCTAAGTGATGAGCTCAGAGCTCCATGAGAGACCCTATCTCTGTATAAAACATAGAGAGTGGTCCGGGAAATGCCTGATGTCAATCCCAGCCCTTCACGAGTAGGTATAAGCACATGAACCTGCATAATACGAGCACTCACACAAATACACGTGACACATAAACACAAATGTAAAAACAGACCAAGTGTGTGTGTGTGTGTGTGTGTGTGTGTGTGTGTGTGTGTGTTTGCACAGACCAGAGATTGAATCCAAAGCACAGTCTTCAATCCCATTCCACCTTACTTTTGAGACAGGTCTGCAGTGAACCAAAGTCCATGCTTTTGGCCGGGCTGGCTGCTGTCTGTAAGCTCCAGCATCCTCCTTCGTCCACCTCTGCAGCACTGGGGACACAGCACAAGCCCCGCATCTACTTTTCATGTGGACAATGGGAATTTGAACTCACGTTCTCATGCTTATACAGCACACGTTTTACCAACTGAGATGTGCCCTTCCCTGGAGACCTTCTCCTTACAGATCACACAGACAATTTTTAAGCCCAGCCTGTCCTAAAACTCTAACTCTGGGTTATCAAGCCCCAGACAGCAACACTTTGATAACACGGGACATTTTCATTTTCTCTGATGAAGAAAGTGAAACATCTCTAGCCCATTGACAGTCACCAAAAAGTCTTAATGCTTAGAGGAGAACAAAGCGTCCCATTCATAGCGCAGAGCAGGACTGGACTGGAAGGCGGTCATCTTCTTCAACTCCCTAGCCACCCCTGTCTCTAACACAATACACCTGGAAACAAAGACGGCCTATGAAGCTTTCAAACGGATCTCCTAGCTGCTCTCCTCTGGATGCCTCGCCCTGCTGTCCCTCCTGGCCACACATCTGGTGACCATGTGTGGCGACACTAATGAAGACTTTCCTGAGTGAGCTGCAATTAGCTCTGACTGCCTGGAAGCTTCTCCAGGCTGTGGCAAAGTAAAGGATGGAGATGGCGGACTGGTGTGGGGGGGACATGGGGGGCCTCTTTGCCTTCACAAAGCTGAACTTTCCCAGGCCCCTGGGACTCTCAGGACCACTGCAGGGAGAGAATGTTTTTGAAGGTGTAAGCTAGTCCTCCTATCCTCCAAATGAGCATTTTACCCAACGTGACCGAATGCAACAGGCAGGCAGCAGCTCTGCCACAACCCTGGGACAATGGAGAATTGTTCAGCAGCAGCCCCTCCCCTGGCTGGCCGGTGAATTATACTTTCCGAACAGTTTATATGCTTTAATACAATAAATTGGTCTGTTTTTCTATTTGATGGATTGGAGGGCACTGGGGAAGGAAATACACTGTACACAATTAAGCTGTCTTGAAAACACATACTTTTGTTTATCCTGGGTCTCTTCCCCTCTCAATCAAGCTGCTAATACAACTGTTTTAAGTTTCAACAACAACCGTATTAACTGTGGGTCTCCACATGAGACAGAAGTGCCAAGCCCCAGCGTCTCCTGACCTTGTGGGCTCAGTCTCCCAAAGCCTGTTTACGTGTCTGTCCGAACACACGGCCATTTGTTTTCCATGTATTTTATTTTCCTCAAACCTCAAAAATTGTATGTGCTCACTGCATACTAGATAACAACAATAATTGTCTTTGACAGGATTATTTTCGGTAACTCAGAGGATAAAAAACCTTTTTTTTTTTCTACTGATACTCTTTTATCACCGTCCACATTCAATTTCACTAATTCGCATCTCAGTACATGCATTTAGTCAGTAAAAGTTATTGATGATAACAAGCATAGTTCACATTTAGCTGATTCAGCAGTCCTACACATGCAGTCACATATGGACCCTTACAACTTAGCAGGCACTGAAGAGCCCGCGCAAGTGAGTTCACCAGAAAGAAAACTAACAGATCGCTGGGCTCCTGGAGTGCGTGCACCAAAGCAGGCAGCCCCTTCAAAGACACAAACACAGAAAGAAGGACTCGGTGGAGAAGAAGACCATGGGGCCTTGCCCCCTCCTTTTAACAGATGCCAAAATTGATGGCATTGTGTACAGGAAGTGTGGCCGTGGATAAGAGGCAGTAAGCACATTAGGTTAAAAATAAATCACAGCTCCCGTGTCAACAGGACTCAAGGGTGAAGAATCCCTAATAAGAGAAAGGAAGGCACCCCCTCCCATCATGTACAATTGAAAGGCATTTTATTTAACCCTGCACAAAGTAAAAAGACTATATATTTACAAATTTCACAAGATGTGTAAAATGCTCCATTGGTATTTTCCAAATTCCTCTCCCTTAATAATCACAACATTTGAACAGCTTGGCTACTGGGCCCCCAAATCCTCAGACTGCAGAGAATTTTGTTGCTTCGACTCCTGGTGGCTGCCCAGTGGCTCTTTGGCCTCCTCAGAAATGTGGAACTGGTGAAAAAAGAAAGCTAAAGCCATTTTCCTAATGTTGGTGAAGATTTTATCTTTCTGTTTCAGTTTTAGATCAAGAATAGCCTGGACAATGTGAAAACAGTTTACCACATAGAAGGTTCTTTTATTTGTTATTTATTTATTTTTTACTAAAAAATCGAGGGCCTGGGGACATGACTCCATGGTTCAGAGCTCCTGATATTCTTACAGAGGGTTCGGATCTGGCTCCCAGCACCTATATGGAAGCTCACAGCCATTTGTAATTGTAGCTCCAGGGGATCAGACGCCCTCTGCTGGCCTCCTCATGCTCTGTGCACACGTGATAGTCTTACATATATGCAGGCAAACTCTCATACACATCAAATAAAAAATAAATCTTTAAAAATTTTACATATCAGATTCATCTGTTTCAGAGTGTCAGTGTAATCCAGGTTCAGGAGAAGTTAGTTTCCACATGGACTCTTTATCTGTAGTGATGTCACTTCACTATTAATATTTAAATTTATTCATATGAATGGAGATTTAACTTCAGCAATGATGGCAGTTGGGGCTAAGCCAGTTATTGACCATAAGCTCTTGGGCGTAGGGAGCCATTAGTTTCTGCACAATTTGTAATTATTGTTAGATACTCTTCCACTACACACACACACTGCACAGCTTGTGGCATTTCCTGAGACCTCTACTGTATCTGATAAAACATTTTAAAAGTCCCAAGACACGTAAATTTTTTGAAGTAATTAGGACTTCTAACTACATCTCATGGACATACAGGTGGCCCATAATATTTATGTCCACAAATAGTCTTTTTTTTTTTCCAGACATTGGTGTTTTGCCTCCATGTGTAACCATGTGAGGGTGTCAGGTTTCCAGGAACTGGCATTATAGGCAGTTGTGAGCTGCCAAGTGGATTCTGGGAATTGAACCCAAGTCCTCTTGAAGAGCAATTAGTACTCTTAACCACTAGGCCATCTCTCCAGCCCCACAAGCAGTCTTTATGTGTGGACTCCACACTTTTCCTGAGCTGAGTAATAATCCATATACAAATGCAATATGTGCAACCTGTGGTCTGATCTTTGCCAAGATCAATCTGCAGGTCCTGGTCCCTACCATTCATTCCTCCGTGGTAAAACAGACAACTTCTCAATGTGACTCAAACCCAGTTTCTCTAAACTATCACGTCAGTGACATATTGTGAACATAGCTCCACCCTCAATATTTCAGGAAAGCAATGGGGAAATAAGAAAGTAAAGCAATAAACTAACCACACCATGGGAAACAACACTGGAAGCCAGAGAATGCCAGCAAACAGAAAAGGATCTGATTATTATTGTGGATGTAGATATTTAAGTTAATGCACACATTCCTCTCTTATCTCTCTTAAACTCAGCAGGATAACGTAAGTCTTCACAGGCATGTTATCAATGTAGAAGCAATAAAAAAGTCACCCTCTTGTGAATTACTGTTTACAGTATTTCACAAGAATGGCATTCACACCATCCAAATGAACAAGGCTTTCTCTTTAAATCGAAGGGTACCATGGACACTTCATGGGTTCCCATTAGCTATGGGGATGGGGGGAAGGGAGAGAGAAAACCATTTTTGAACATTTGAACTCTCTCTGACCCCATACACTATTCAAGTATGCACTTAAGACAATTCAAATAAATAACGCATATATACATGCATAGAGAGCAGAAGGCGAGAGTGGATCCTGATAAAGTGATAGGTTCATGAGCAGAGACTAACTATCCTGAAGTCCATTTCTTGGACAAGCACCAAAAAAAAAAAAAATCCCATTAGAAAGGAACATTTATGACTCTAATCAATAATTCTGGGAACCAGGGTGTAGACTTGCTATGAACCAGCCATGGTGAGCCAAGCTAAATGAGAAAAGAAAGAAAGCCACCTTGTCCCCACATTGAGCTAAAACTTCTCATGGCTGCAGTTTTTGGTGGGGAACAATGGTCAAGAAGGCAGGCAAATATCGAACATACAGGAGGGAACAATGAATTATTATTGTGGAGGCAGATATTTAAGTTAATGCACACATTCCTTTCTTATCTTTCTTAAACTCAGCAGGATAACGTAAGTCTTCACAGGCATGTTGAAATGACATGCAATGTTCAAAATCTCTGTTGTATAACTATTTCAAAAGCTAAATATCAGATTGCATGAAATAGTATCTCATACATACATATGTGTGCCTTTCTATAGGCTCAAATCTGCTCATCTATGCTAAAATATTCTCTCCCAACACAGATTACTTTTCTTCTAGAAAGTTCCATTACTACTACATTTCAGTAGCACCAAGCCTAAGCAACTTATTTTACTGTGTATGTGTATAAAAATGTGCCTTGGCGTTCACGTGGATGTCAGAGAGCAACATTCAGGATCAATTCTTCCTTTCCACTATGAGTCAGCAGATTTAACTCCTGAACCATCTCCCTAGCCCGGGGCTATTGTTCTAATAGTAGCATTGTTAAGGCAACTGCAAAGACTTCAAGTTTTTCTACTTGATTTTAAACAAGGAACACTGGCAAACGTAGAACTCCAAACTTGATAGGTGAATACATCAGTTCCTGTGTGAATCATTCAGGGAAGTATACTCAGGCTGTTTTCTGAAACTACCTGCCATTGCTTGTTCAGAAAACACACACACACACACACACACACACACACACACACACACACACACGAGGGTAAAGGGAGAAATAAGAAATTTACAATATGGCAGAATTATCAGTTGGTAGGTGTATGTCAGCACGTCAGCATACTGGAGCTAAAGAACGCTTTCAGGAAAAGGATACAGTAAGAGACAAAGGAGAGCAGTGGCCCGCACTATCCACTTGATGTGACCCGGAACCTCCCTGGAGAAAAATCTAATGCCTACTGTGAGGGAAGTTCTAGACTGGGCTAACTGAGAGGGGAAATCAGCTGTGGCTGTGGGCCGCTCTAGTCTATAGGGTGGGACAGAATGGAAATCAAAGACTGAGCAGAATGAAGGATTCATTGTATTCTGCATTTGACTGCAGAAGGGACACAACCAGCTGTCATGGCTTCCCCCATGGTAGACAGTACTCTGGAGATCTGAGCCAAATCAACCTAACTTGAATTTGTCTTGTCACAAGTAACTAATAGGAGGCATCTCCAAGTCTTTTATTCTGCCGGAAACCATGATAAGGAGGTTCCTTCAAGTCAAGTGTGTCCAAATTCCAGGAGGCCTTGAGTGCAGGGCTCTGGACGTTGAGCACGAACACAAATCCTTCTCCTGTTCTGTGACCTTCCAGAACAGCCAGCGTTGCCTCGGGAAGCAGGGATAGGAGGGTCACCTGTTGCCATTCTCAATGGCCAAGAGAATAGGGTCCCAACAGACCCCCTGTGGCATGTGACCAGGCGTGAGGGGTCCCAGACACCTAGGGCAAAATATTTCTTTTGTGGAACAAATTGGTTATACAACCACAGATGGCCACATTTTTGAAGCCTATTAACACAGTGGCAACTTACACTTCTGTGTTGTCTTGGGGAACGTTGTAGTGGTTTGGTTTGGCTTTATACTGTTCCTTTTCAGGGTTAAGAGATCCAACAAGAATAAGATGGCCCTTACACCCAAATTTCTAACACCTGGCTTCTGTGTACAGATGTATCACATTGGGATCCACTGGGATGCAAAGCTCTCTATGACTCTTATCTGGACCAGCAAGTTAAATAATTTTTATTCTCAAAATTATTCCTGACTTTTAAAACCAATTTACTTATCGACTTTTCTTATGATTCCTAGCTTCCAAAATGAGAGAAAATAACCAGGATTTCTTGGGTAGGTTCTCTCTACTAACTGTTTGTTTTTAGGAAAAGGACTTAAATAGTTCTTTTCTGTATCCCTGGCAGCATAGAATCCAGGTTTCTAATGGTAAATAATAAAGTACAGAAATGTGAACCATCATGGAAACCATGAGTTTCCCCCACATGTGAGTCACTCAATATCCCCAAAAGTAATAAAGCCTCCCAAGAAAACAGAAATCCCAGAGGAAGTGATGGCTTTTCCTGTGTCTCAGTGAGACTGCCTATGACTAAATAATTTCTCAACTGCTAGACTCACACCAGCCAAAACAAACAGCTTTGAAAATTTTCAAGTGTATTGTGTAGCCCTAATAGCCCAAGTCCTCACTGCAGTCATGATGGGGTATACCAACAGGAAGATGCTTTGGAGGCAAAGGCCTACTCTGGAGTTTATTGACTACAGGAAGACAAACTCAACAATACAGTTTTAGTAGGAAGACAGGTGGGAGAGTGCAGAGATTGTTCAGTGGGTCAGAGCACTGACTGACGGAGCTTCCAGATGACATGGCTTCAATTGTGTGTAACGCTAGTTCCAGAGGATCTGACTGCTTGGCTTCCACCAGTACCATGAACACATGTGGTACACACACACATACATGCGAGTAAAATACCCATGCATGTAAAATAAAATAGTACAACAATTTACTATCAATTTAAAAGAGAAAAATTTAAAAAGAACTATTCTTACCTGTCTGTTAAAAATACAGGAAGCCTCCATTTCATAATGACAGGGCAAGCATCCACCGATGGAGTAAAGCTCAATGTGAAAGGACATGCTTTACTTGGTGTAACATCAGTACAATGATTTGAATATTTTTAAATCAATACAAACCTTATACAAGGTTTTACTATATGTAAATATTAATCTCTCACCCTTTGCAATCACTCACATGCTTTTTAACAGCAGTAATACAATGAAGATACAGAATTTTTAAAAATTCTGTAAGATGCCACGACTGAACCAAGCTGATGTCTCTCATGAAGTAGGAAACTTCTATCAAATAACTATTGTTCCTCCTGGAGCGCTTGCCTCTGTAGGAACTTCATCTGCTGATCTAGAATGGAATTAAACATTTTCCACCAGTGGGAACATGCAGCTTATAATAGAAACAAACTATGTGGGTTGATTTAAAAATATATTTATTTTTATTTTACTTATGTGGCTGTTTTGCCTGAATGCAGTACCCGTGGAGGCCAGAAGAGGGTGTCAGATTCCCTCGGAACTGGAATTACAGATGGTTATGAGCTGCCGTGTGGGTGCTGGGAGAAGAACTTGCAGCTCTGAAACCATAGACACACAAACAACAAAAAAAGACTCAGCAGGTTGTATTCATACATTTGTGAAAACGTACACATATATATGTTACAATAATATTAAAAAAATAAAAGGCTATCAATTTGAGGGTGGGGTGAAGGCACTTAAGGGTTGGAGGGAGGGGACCTGGGAGTTGCTTGAAGGAGGAAAGGTAATGGGGTAAGTGGTGTAATTCTATTTTAACTAAAAATAAATAATAATGATAATAATAATAATAATAACCCCTAAATCATGCCAATGTGCCCATGCAAGTCAGCCACCTTCACTATCCAAGTTCAATCATGTTCATATTGATCCCCCAGCAATACAGAGCACAATTACTCTGCCATGTATTTGAAACCTCCCAGTGTAATACACATGTCAGATATAATTAAGGGTAGGTTTTGAACCAGATCCAAAGAAACAGCAAATAGAAAATCAAGGAGCTTGTAAATATGTACTCTTCCAAAATTAATAAAAAAAAAATAATTGGAATTAAAGTTGAACATACCCTTGGTGATGCTAGACCGCTACCCTTGAATCTTGAATTTCTGAATTAAAAGGTCTCTAACAAACTGCACCAAGCTAAAAGATCACAAATAAAAACTTACAAATGCTGCCAGCATTTGCCACATGGTTTAAACAAAGTAATTATAATGGTTTTATAGCATTGTTGGTTACTCATAAATTATATGAATATTTTATGGTCATTGAAAAAGGAAATGGTTCAATGTTTCATTTAACATATTAAATTTTGCTCGAGCATCATGTCTAAGATGCGTATCTGAAGTCCTTTAAGTCCACTGTGGTGGGCTGTGCTGATTTTCTCAACCCTCAGGAGGTACAGGCAAGAGTTGCCTGTAACATGGGCTCCATAACAAGACCTTGTTCTAAAAACAAAACAAACAGCAACCAAAGACATCCTTCATTTGACATGTTTGAAATCATTTGTTTCTAAGGAAAGAAAACTTTCTGTGGAATTCAGGCATTAACTAAAATAAAACACTAAGTTCAAGAATATTTTCCCCATATCAAGCACCAGAATACACTAATATTTAATTAGAAAATCTGGACACAGGAAAACTGTTATAAAGGGACAAACTAACAAATCCCAGTTAGGACTTTCTTTAATAGAGTAGTTCATAATGGTTTTAATTATTTATAGGTGGATTTTAAAGGGCAGGTAGTATGTACTAGCACCAAGGTTTTCACCAACCTTCAACAAAACCACTTTCTCCTTTCATGCAGGTACACCTCCAGCCCTCTGCGCCTCAAGAACCCCAAGAGCAGTTCGGATGGCCAAGGCGAGTGGTAGGGGATGCTTTCTCTGCCATCTAATGCCACAGAGCTGTGAGTCGCACAGAACTCACCAGACGCTTGATGTACGAGTTATGTCACTTTTAGGTGCTTACAGTTTTACTCTCTCTGCCTTTAAACTTTGGTTAAAATCAAGATACGAAATTATAACCTTCGTATAATTGCTTAATAGTGATATCACAGGCAAGAGAAGAGAGAGAAGTCAGGAGAGGCGTTAGTTGTGGCCTTGAAATGGGGTCTAAGTGCAGGCACAGTGTTCTGAGATACTTGTGTAACCAAAGGTGAAGCTGAAAGCGCTGCATTTGCTCCAGAAGCATCCAGAGCATGCACGAAGTCTGGGACAGCAGTGCTGCAGCAAACACATCAGTCTCTAAAGAAATAATCAGGAACTCTAAAACACTGCCTCCCTCACGTTCAGAACAGTCCTGCGACAAGGAGAACAAATGGAGTAGGAGAGAGTTCTTTTATAAACTGTATAAGCTAATGATCATTTTAAACTACTGTCTTAAGCCCAGTTTAAAAAATAAGCACCAAATGTCCACTAACCCTGGCTTCTCTTATAGAGGCTCAGATCAGACATCAGGGGATTGTTTGTTGACATCTTCAGTGCAAACACAGACTGAGGTGCTTTAACTATGTTTTAAAATATTGAACCAACAGCTCCTTTAACCTTTGTTCATTTTCTTTTCCATTTTCAAGACAGGGTTTCTCTGTGTTGCCCTGGCTGTCCTGGAACTCGCTCTGTAGACCAGGCTGGCCTTGAACTCAGAGTCCACCTGCCTCTGTCTCCCAAGTGCTGGGATTAAAAGCCTGCAACACCACTGCCCAGCCCATTGTTCATTTTTAAATTATACACATCATATAAAATTTATACCAAATGCATACTTAAACATGATGAAAAATGTAGTATAGATAATTTAGTATATAAGTGGATATGCAAACTATTTTTATTACAAATGTAAAGGACTAAATGCTTACATGAGATGCAAGTACAGACAATACAAATTTTAGAAAGCCATGGTGTTATTGTTGGGTTTACTCTATACACACGGATGCTAGCATGGTATATATAATTACTTTTGCATGATCTTATCTATAGTAATAAAATAGTTAAATTAATAAATCATGCAATATTGATCCTTATGTAAAATTCGTCTTGAATAGTGCCTAGTTCACACAGTAGAATTAGAGCACAATACTATAAGCACGCTAGTCTGAGGAAATGTGCACTATTTCAAGCTACTCATCTAACTGGAATATTCTCAAGTTTCAATAGATAATATAATTTTAATGTTTTTCATATCCATAAAAAATGACTTGGCCATTTAAAAAAGTCAAAGTGCTGGGCCATTTTCTTCAGCAACAACAGCATGAATTCTACAGGTTTGTTGTATTTTCTGTACACAGTAATTCTCTTTAGCTGTTTTCATGATATTTGATATTTAATTCCATGAGCTGTTTCCCTGCAGTCAAAATATGAAGAATAGTAAATAGTCCATCAATATGCATATAATTTTATTTGCATCTTTAATCCAAACAGAATATCCTTCATCTGAGCCACCACAAGATGCCACCAGTGTTTGTGAGTCCCCACTACTTGGTGATTTCCTCTTCTACTTTTGTATAGTTCATAAAACCTTCCACAGGCATGGTTCCGAAGCAATACACTGTCTATAAGCTGAGGCAGGGCTTGGTGGTGAATAACACCTCCTCCTCCTCCTCCTCCAGAGGATATGAGTTCAGTTCCCAGTACCCACATCTGGCAACTCACAACCATCTGTGAATCCCGCTTAAGGGAATTAGATGCTCTCTTCTGGCCTCTACGGGCACAGCACTCAAGTGCTTAGGCCGACGCACAGACACATATCCCTACAAGTAATTTGAAATTAAAATTTAAAATGCCTGGTATTTATTAAAGTTTAACTCTTATTGTGAGTGCTAGGAGAGGCTGCAAGAATAGACAGCCCAGGGCTGAGACATGCACAAGTAACCAATATTGTTCCCATCAGGACATGGATGGTCTCAGGGTTCACGTTGTACTACAAGCTACCTAAAGAGTTCAATTGTCTCTGAAGACTTGCTGGCTCATAAATTTTCTGTCGAAAGGAAGCAATTGTTTTTGTTTAAAGGAAACATCCTGAGTTAAATTAAGCAAAAGTCCCATTTTCTGTCAACAGAAGACAGAGCGGAGAGGTAAGAAGGTCGATAAATACTGGAAGGAAAAGCCCAAGAGCACACACATCAGGCAGCTCGTGTGTGGGGCACAGAGAACAGCAGCGCAAGAGAGGATCTGAGTCACCGTCCGTTTGTCTAAATAGTTTGTGTTTTGTGCAAGCCTGATATATGAAACGATTGCTCACTTGTGCCAACCGCTGGGGACACTGGGAAAACAAAATACTCTATTGTCTGAGTTAATCTTTTTATTGAGACATATATATACACAGGCCTGATCAGAAACATGTAACTAAAGACATAAAACATAGGTACCTGTGAAGCCGAAGTCTGCGAGAAGTGTCTTTGTAATTCAGACTGAAGCAGGAAAGAGCTAGAGAATCAGCTCCAGGCTCTTTAGCAGGGCTTGCTCCAGAGCTGGAGTGTCTCACTAGCTGGTGTGGTGTGGCCCATGTCAGTGACTGTGCAGTCAAATGCAGCATTTGAGGCTTAAATGTCCCCTCAAGGCCTGGGCCTTAATGGCTTTGTTCCCAGCTCCCAGTGTTACTGACTTAGGTGGTGTCTGGTGGGAGAAGCTGGGTCTTTTGGGACACTCCTTTACAATATTTTGGGACTGAGTCTCTCTTCCTGCATTTCCTTGATTCTCTGCTGCCAAGCCACAAAGAATAGCTTCTTTCATCAAAGCTCCCATCATCTTGAACTGCTCTGCCACAGGCCCAGAAGGAAGGTGCAACCTCACCACAGCCTGAAACCTCCAAGAGCAGCAACCAAATGCACCTTCCTCTAGGCACTTCTTTTTGTAGCTCTGTGTGTATCTGTGGGAGTGTGTGCCCATTTGAGGAAGTACCTGCAGAGACCACAGGAAGGTGTGGATGGAGTAACAGGAACTGGCAGTACAGGCCATTGTGAGGCACCTAACATGGGGGATGGGGATGGAACCCAGGTCCTCTGGAAGAGCAGTTATTCTCTTAACCACTGAGCCCAACCCTTCATTGTTTTTAAAGTCGCCCATCTCAGGTGTTTTAGGATATCATGCAAAAGCTGACCACCATCTCTCCCTGTGCTCCCAAACTAAATGCTCCTTTATCTATACCAGTTTCTTCTTTGTGGACATGGAAAATTAAAGGGATTATTCACATAAATTAAAACGTGGTCCATAGTTTCTCTATTGAAACTCAGTTTATTGTTATTGAACTATATTATTTCATAGCAAGGGAAATAATTTTTAAAATTCTAGATAAGATTTTATTTCTATAAAACCTAAAATAAATGATTTATCACTTATAATTACAAAGTATATTCTTATTCAATTTGGAGTAGTGTGTGCTTACTGAATAGGTTTGGGGTAAATGGAATAATGCGTGCTCAGCGCTTGAAGGAAGACCGTATGCATAGCAAGCATTCAAACAACATATGCAGCAATGTTACCATTATGGTTATTTATGAAAGTCATCAACTCCCTTAAATAATGCGCAATTTGAGTAAAATTGCATAAATTAAAGGGAAGTGTACAAGTCTTTGATTTATCCATGCTTACAAAGTACGTTCATTGATTCATACAGCAGTCCATGAGTGCTTCCATACAGCAGCTTCCACAAGTGCAGGGACACCCAGAAGAAGAGTGTAACTCCTCCTGTCAGGAGCTTGGGAGAGCAGGTAAGCATACTACAGTACCTTTGCAGCTAATAGACACACACACAGAACATGGGTGTAAGCAGAGTATGGATAGCTGTATTGGATCAAACTATTATTTTTGCAGTACAGAAGGAGGAAGAAGGATCCATGATGTCTACAAGTGAAGGTTTTCTGTGCTTGAGATTCATTCTTCTGGGATGGCATGCTCTTCTACATGCATCCACCCTTTTTCTGCACAGCATCAAGAGCGCCATCTTGGATGCAGTCTTTAAGACTGTTTCTGTCTCTACAAGATACTTCTAAATGTTTAACTCAGATATTACCTAGCATTCTAGTCTGAGATTGATAAGCCCTGGCTTGGGCTGGGACATGGCTCAGTAGTTAAAGTGTGTGCCACAGAGTTTGGGTCCCCAAAACACATGTAAATGCCGGGTAGGCATGGTGACCCACCTGTAATTCTAGCCTTGGAAGGCAGAGTCAGGAGAACCCCAAAGCAAAGTGGGCAGCAGGATTTGACGTTTAGGGAGCTGTGGTTTGCTGTTAAGTTTCATTTATTGGCTGACTGATTGATTGATTCTGTGTAGGCATCTACAGATGTGTTTCTATAGACAGACAGACATATGTGTCTATATGGGGTATATGCACATGAGTGCAGCTGTTCATTAAGACCAGAAGAATGCAGCAGATCCCTCAGAGCCACAGTTATGAGAGGTTGGCTAGGATTCAAACTCTAAGAAATTGAACTCTGATCCTCCGGAAAAGCAGGGTACTCACAACTGCTGTGCCATCTTTCCAGCCCCCATGCATCTCTGGGTTTGATGAGAGGCTCTGCCTTAATGAGCAAGGTGGAAGTGTGATCAAGGATGATTCTGGATATCAACTTCAGACTTCCACATGTATGTTCAGACATGTATATGTGTGCTGCCCACACATGTGGAAAACTTTATATACTCACATACATTACCCCACCCACCCATCCAAAAAAGAAAAAAATATCCTTTGCCATCTCTAAATGTAAATTGAAACTGATCTGGAGTTTTGCTCAAAGGACTGTTTCAAACTGAGTTGTAAAATTCATTTGTGAGGACTTCATGGCAGCCATGACAACATGTCATCTCCCATCACGGTACCCAGCACTTAGTAAACACACCTATTGGAAGATGAAATGAATGAATGAATGAATGAATGAATGAATGAATGAATGAATCAAGTCCCTCATCATTGCCATCTTGAAGGAGCATGGGTGAAAGCTAAAATGATCTTAGCATTGTCAAGCTAGTTTTATATTTCTTCTGGATTTTCTGCTCCTCTGGAAAAGATAATAGAAGCATAGATAGATAGATAGATAGATAGATAGATAGATAGATAGATAGATTAGACAGATGATAGATAGATAGATAGATAGATAGATAGATAGATAGATAGATAGATAGATAGATGATAGATAGATAGATGATAGATAGATAGATAGATAGATAGATAGATAGATAGATAGATAGACAGATAGACAGACAGATATGAGCAGGGCTGACATCAGGAATATAATCCGTAGCCCTCGCGACTGTGGCCACACACAGTGAAATCTAGTGACGGAAGGAATGGGTATGCTGCCTGACGTCTCCATCTGGAAAGCCCACGCCTCAGGTGAGCTGCCTTGGACTCTTCACTTAGAGGGGGAGGATCCAGAATGTTCCCACAGACACTGATTTAAAGGACTAGAACCACTTCCAGCAACACCTGCAGACAGCAGACACTTCCCTGGTGTGTCTGCTCATCACAGGGACTGTCGGTTCTTCAGCAACAGTGAAAACCTATTATCACCGCCTACTTCTGAGGTGAACGTGGAGGTCCTTCCTAGGGCTGTTTGCAAATATGCAGGACACACACCAGGCAGAATTTGTGTCCATGTTTTCCATTACAAAGGCAGCCTCATCGGGTTTATGAAATCCTCACCCCATCCAGGGGACTCCTTCACAGGTTGGAGACTTTTCGTAGGAGTCTTCTGGCATTTCAAGCTTGTTGTGCGGTCGACGGCCAGGGAGCTGCACCGGTGCCCTGTGTGTTTACGTTAATTCCATAGCTATTATGTGTCTGCTGTCACCAGGCTGTTTGGGGTTTTGCTGTCAGCGTCCGAGGCAGGCCTGTGGTCACAAAAATCCCTAGTGTCTGTGTTTCAGGTTGCACGGTTTGCCCCTGTCTCTCATCATTGCTTTTGGCTCAGTCCCTTGACAGGAAATGAGAGATTTATTTTATCTGGCCTGAACTACATTGTTCCTCCTGACTTGGTGCTCACAGCCTGCCCAAGGTCAAAGCCTGAGGGTAATAGGCACACAGGAGGCAGGGGAAGGAACTGCAGAGGGGAGGGGCAGGCAATCAGGACAGGAAAAAAAAAAAAAAAAGACAGGAGTGATGTCAAAGTTAAGTGCAAGTGCTCGGCCTCTGCATTCTGAGGGGCTGGAAAGGAAATCCGTTCTGAGAAGCTACAAGAAGAACTGTTTGCTTGTTTGTTTGTTTGTCTTTCTGCTTCCAGATGTTGTCGATTGACGACAACAGTGTGAAGGAATGGAGGCCTGAAATTCAAATCTGACTTTTGAAAAGCAAGTCAGGGTCACCTGGGAGGTGGTAAAGTCTGATTAATTTCCAGGATGCATCAGTCTGTGTCCTTAATATTTAACTTGAGGTAAGTAGTGGAGTTCAAATATTTCTCTTTAGTTTGACATAAAAATATGAAGGAGTTCTGACAGTACACACAACTAGGAAAGCCAACTTAACTATGTAAAAATAAAAATAAAGGCTACTTCATCTTGGGGCTCAATTTCATAGAAAAAGTTTATGTTTAAAAAAAAACTAAAATATAAACAAGAATGTATCTGGTTATATCTCCAGATATACATCTATCCTTTCCTTCATTTTTTTCCCTTTGGAAGTATGACTAAAACTTTTTTTAGTTTGTAAAATACCTCAAGAGTTTCAGTAGGGTGAGCAGATGGCCACCCTAAGATATAGTAAAAGACAGTATCTTACTGACCACATGGAAGAAGACAGCATCTCACTGGCCACACTTATGAAATCCTCTCTTCATCCAGGGGTGAGGTCATGCTGCAGGGAAGCTTTCTGGGATAGATTAACAGCCTGGAGGGCAGGGAAGAAATGGTCCTGTCTATCATTTATCCATCTATCTGCTTACCTATGTATCAATTAGTCATCTACCCATCTCTCTATTAACTATCCATCTCTCTGCCTTTCTATCATCTATTTCTGTCTTCCTATCTATCATTTCTACCTTTCTATCATCTTTCTTTCTACTATATATTTGTGTGTTTATCATTATCTATACACCATCTCCTTCTACTTATTTCTGTTTTTATATCTACCTATCATCTACCCTTCTATCATCTCTCTCTCTTTCTTTCTATTAACTTCCACCTACCTACCCATGATCTATCTACCTAGTACCTATCTATCTCTGTTTCTTTCACAGATATTCAGACTATTTAATAATATATCTGTCTCGGGAAAATATATACAATACACTCAGAGTTTGAACAGCTCCAAAGAGAACTCAGAGCACCTGCAAGATGAGACTATACAAATAGTGGGGCTGAGGGTTAGCTCACTGGTAAAATGTTTGCTTACCATGCACATTGGACTTGACATCTAGCACTGAAAAAACAAAACAACAAAAAAGGAAAAGTATTCTGTATGGCTACTCCATGTTTGGGAAAAGGGGAAATTCAAATGTACTAATGATTCTCCCACATTCCAAAAACAGCTTACTCTAGAGTGAGAGGGCATTCCTGAATGATGTCTGAAGAAGTTACCAGGGCTCATAGTACCTCCTTCAGATACTTCCTTCATCTCCATGCTTCTGTCTGGGTATCCAGACTGCATCACCACAGCCTGGTGTCTGACAATGATTTGTTTCTTCCTGTAATTACCTGTCTTAAATGTTCTCTATGAGAAATTATTGCTCATTATCTTATTTTGTTTCCAAGTCTATTTCTTTTTTTTCAAATAATTTTATTTTATATGCATTGGTTTTGCTGGCATTTATGTCTGTGTGAGGGTATCAGGGCCCCTAGAACTAAAGTTACAGGCAGTTGTGAGCCACCGTGTGGGTGCTGGGAATTGAACCCAGGTCCTCTTGAAGAGCAGCCAGTGCTCTTAATTGCTGAGCCACCTCTCCAGTCCCCATCCAAGTCAATTTCTTATAAGATAGTGTACTCACAGCATTAACTCCCAAATACTGAAATGTGGCAGTATAATTTGGTAACAACTCAAAGAAATCTCATATTACAATATCAAGGTATTGTAGATCATAGCAAATGGTATCACATAGCTGTTTTTTCTTAAAAACATTTTCTGATTATTACTTGACAAAAGTATTCCTAAAAAGGAAACCTGAGACAGGGACCATCATTTTTTTTTTTAATTTTAGACAAAAAGAGAGGAAATGTGGTGGTATTGTGTTCCCCAAAATATTGTGTACCTTAATAAACTTATGCCGAGCTTATACAGTGCACCAATTAGTTCCCACTCCTGAGTGATGAATGAGCATTTTTTATGGCTGCAGTACACCAGTGTCTCTGACAACACAAGTCAGACAGAAAAGCTGCCCTTATGTTCCTCACAGTATTAAAGCTGAGACACCAGGTACCACCAAAAATGTGCTTTTGGGGATATGCCCAAGAGAAACCCACATCTATGTCCACATGAAAACTTGTAGCAAAACTTTCATAACCATATTGTTCTTAAGCACCTCAAACAGAAAATGACTCAGTGCCCATTAACTGATAATGGATAAATAAAACATGATCTAGCCATGCAGTGTCTAGGGGTTGGCAATGACAGAGTCACAGAGTAGTGACATGTCAAAGCACATGAACGAAGTTTAAAGGCTTTCACTATCTAGTGACAAAAGACTATCACTATCAGTTAGTAACAAAAGACACGTATTATGACTTCCCATATTTGAAATATCTGGGATATAAAAGTCCACAAAGAACAGAAAAAGGATTAGGGGTTTCCTAATGCAGCTGTTTGGGTTGAAATAAAACTAAGCAGAGACTATTACTGAGGCTGATTCTCTGAGGCTGATGAGAACGGCCTCCATCTGATGATGGATGAGGTCTGTGGCGTTCCAAGAACATATTAAAAAGTCCCTGAATTCTAGGCTTTAGTTGTGCTTACGGTTAGATCCAAATGTGTGCTGCAGAGAGGTGTAACTCAGTGGTGTGTTGAGCACTTTTCTCCCTCCTGTGACCATGTAGCTGACAACAGCAACTTCAGGAAGAGATCGTTTGGGTCCACAGTTTTAGGGACAAAGTCAGTCAAGGCAAGATGGCCACAGTGGGAAGAGTGTGGGGCAGGTGATCACGTTAAGTCCACAGCGCAAGAACAGAAAGCACACAAGAAATAAGGCTGGGCCACAGAATCCTAAACCCTGTCACCACTGACCGCCACTTCTGTCAACAAGGCTCCACTTCCCAAAGGAGCGACAATTTTTCAAAGCAGCGCCCCCTGCTGGAGAATAAGTGTTCAGACGCATGAGCCTGTGGAGGACATTTCACACTGAATCTAACAGGTGGAGGGGTGCCGGACCTGGGTAAGGGTGTGGGTTTGAGCTCTAACACTGCCGTAAACAGGAGGAAGGGAGGCGGAAAACCTTGGCATCTTTATATCTGGAGGAGGAGGATTTGGAAGCAGAGGAAGAAATAATGAAAAAAAAATCTGGGTCAAGTACGACAAAGAAGAATTGGGTTTCTTCTAGAACTTTCCCTCAAATCAGCAAAGCTTTGGCCAGCTGGAGCCAGGTGGATTTGAGAGTCATTAAGAGTGAGGGCTTGAAGTGACACCTTAGAGGAGGATGCTTTGTCAGCAACACTGGGGGTGGGGGAGCCTAGAGCCACAACCAGGCAGTTTATTCAACAAGCTAAGCCCTTTGTCAGCTTCCATCTAAACTGACGAGTGAATTGTGTGTCACAGACGGACACTGAGAACCAAAGCAGTGGAAGATGTTTCTATAAAATGCTTACGTATCCTTACACTTAGCCAATAGAATCCCCCAGCTCTACCTAGACTGTGTTCTTCATGGTCCGATGTGATGTCGGCAGCCCAAAGGCCAAACTTGGGAGAATTTAGTCCTGTGGCCCATCGCGACAGACAAAATAATCAGTAGGTGATGATGTCATACCCCCAACCCTCCATAATTTCTCTGAGGGAGACTCCTAGATATCCAAAACCAGAGGGCAGCGGGTTTACAGTGGACTGCGTCTCTGGTGATGTTGACACGTGCTCCCATCATCCTGAGATGCTCGTTCATGGGAAGTTCCGAGGCCGAAGCTGCTTTCAAATGGGAGCCCACTGCCCCAGCATTCCGGCTGTGCCTGCGGAGGGGAAGCGGAGCCAGAGAGACTTGTCCGTGTTTTGCTAATAGCCATCTGGCAGGGATGCGGCAGCATGCGGAATCTTCACAGGGCTCTTGTTTTTCCTCTTCTCTGCTGGGTAACTAAGGAGATCACCAGACTGCAGGGCCTCCTGCCAGACGGTAGGCAGGTATGTTTATGAGTTTAAGAGGCTTATTTTCTTCCAGTGCTTGCCCATGCTGCGGGTGCCGAGGCAGGAAAGTGAAAGAGTTGATAAGGAAGGGAGCCGGGACCATTATTCTAAATATCTTTGAAATGTGTTAAAATGTACATTTTGTCCCAAAGTCTAGGCTGAAATATTTCTATCAAGTAGAAAAGAATCACAACTCACGATGGCAGGTGAAGGTTTTAAAACTTGCGTCTTTTCCATCTCCTATAAATAGGTTCTGGGTTCTTCAGTGCAGCAAGCCCATGGTGAATGTGTGCTCTGGACAACGTGACCATGCTAGCCATTGCACCAAGGTGAAGGGAGGCTCTGTAACTGTATCTTGTTCAAGTTAACCACAGTAGGCAAAGAATGCCACCAAAGTCCTAATGACACCCTCTAGTAAGCAAATCTTCACAGGAACAAATCGGAGAAGTTGTGAGCTTTAGTCAAAAGAGGAAGCCCATCCGGAACCGTTTGGACAGATATTAAGTGAGTATCAACAGTGGGTCAGTGCCCCAGCTAGAAACCCAGAGCTCAGGAGTCAGTGGGGAAGGTCTGCTCAGCAACCTACAACAGCATCATCGGGGATCCTCTGCATCCAGGATCCATGGATGGAACAGTGGTGATGGCTACATCTTTGATTGTTAAGGGGGTAGAAACAGGAGGAGTTGGAACTGCCAGGCAACTGTGTGCTTGCTCAACGATGAGGCTGTTAGCCACTCACTGTCTTTGTCGACTGTGCCCCCACAAAGCCCTGCAGCCCGCCTCCCAGAGAGGAAGTGAGCCCATGTTGGCCTCCTTCCCCCTTCGTGGATTTCAGAGTAAACGAAATCACAGTACAAGCAGCACCACGAGATGTATAATTTCTGTCATATTAACACCAACACGCATAATACCAGGCTACTCATTTAATAGCGTCTTTAATAGTGAACTTATACATCTAATGCAGTCGTGAGTTGTCCGAAATATGGAATTGACACCAAGAATTAACTTGTTTAAATTGAAAACATGAGTTTCTTAATTTTTTTTATTGACTTTTGTTTTTATCTCCTTCACAGCTAATTAATTTTGAGGGTAAACATTCTTGTAAGAAGTATTCAAATTCACCAGAGTGTAATTTAATGAAGACTAACCTATCGAATGCACTGTCCCTACTACAACTTTAAAAAATGCTCTGGCATATATTCATTGTATATAATATTTGGTCTTGTGGACATTTTGATACAAGTTTATAAAGCACATTGCGCATACTATTTTAAAGTTTTTATTTGGGGCTGGAATGATGGCTCAGTGGTTAAGAGCACTTATGACTCTTGCAGAGGACTCAGGTTCAAGTCCCTGGAACTTGAACTCCACAAAATCTGAAAATGCTCTTCAGGCCTCCATGGGCATGGACAGATTACACACAGTGAACACACATATGTACATTTAGGTACTCACACACACATATACAGTTAAAAACTAAGTACATATTTTAAAAAATCAAATTTGCTTCCACTAGAACTGGAAAGGCTATAAGTTATATGAAATTATTTTGTGTTCAGTTGTAAAATAGTTGTTGCTGTTTTTGTTATTTGTGTGTGTGTATGTGTGTGGTCATCCTTTAATTCATCCTTCAAACAGATGCTATCTGAGTAAAATTCATTGGCTGTAACACTCTTAAGAAAGTGTAGTTTTTAAACAAAAATGTCTTTCCTTCCTTAAATTTTGGCCAGTAAGCAATGAAATAAAAATGCCAGAGATTACTCATTACAGCTCCTACCATCAACCTCTTGACATAAGACCCAGTAACTCAGACCACAGTTCCCCCTTCTCCCATCATGCAACACTTCAGTGTGCTCTGTGTGCTGACGTCTGGGTCTCTCACTGCTACACCCTTCACATCAGAATTTCAGAATCCATCACTCTGTGTTCCTTCTTCCTCACTACCACAGTCCCCCCAAGAAAATCTCAGACACTCAAACCCAGATAACATAAAATGAAGCATAATTTACTCTGTAAAGAGATCCTTAAAGTTGCTAAATAGATGACCAACAGGAGTTCTTTAAATGGTGATTTTTTTTCTTCCGCTGCATTTCAGTTGAACAACAAAACTATAATTTAAAAAAAAAAGTCCCCCAAATCATATCATTGTATAAGGCAGGCTGCCACTGTTCTCATGAGATCACCATACCCCATATGTTTCCTTATATGACATGACATTGAGTTGATCTTTCTAGAACACAAACTCTGTTTTCTGTTTAGCAGATTGTGTTAATTTGGGGTTATGGAGTGGCTTTGCACCTGGCACTCTGAGTATTTCCTCATCTGTAATTCACAATAGCATAATCACATGACTATGATCACTGTCTTGTGGCTAAGTGTCTCACCCATAGTTCCCACCAACAGCAAAGGAGCAGGACAGTGGGAGCCTCGACCCTCCTGTCTTAAAAGCTGAGCACTCTTTAGAGCTACAGATCACTACCTTGCTCATTGAGAAAAGTGGAAGGTGAAGCCATTTACTGGACCCCTCCAAAAAAAGAGGCACTAAAAACACAGACTAAATAAATAAGTAAAAACTTCTGCTAACACGTTTATTCTTCTATGGCAATGGGTTTCAAACTTTTTAAAACCTGTCAAAATAATTCATCAATAAAAATCCTAAAGGCACAGAGTATATAAAGACAGATACAGCAGATTATATCTGTCCCTCTCATTTATTAGCTACCTCCAAAAATCGCATAGCTTCCTTCAAAGCACTGGGAAAATGGCAATAAACTCCCTTCTTCTTTACTTATTGCTAATGAACTAGCTGTCCAAATGACAATTTTCCCATTGATGGAGTTGCAGCATACCCAGCTGGGAGTTCCTTGGGCAAAACAGGGGGACGTATCTCCTTGGTTAGAGTGGTACCCAGGGCATGGGTCTCACACACACAAGAAATAGTCAGTGATGGTTATGAGACTAGCAGTCATTTAAATAATGAGTGGATAAATCTCCATGACACAGGAATGGCTTCCTCGCCCCGTGCCAACGGTCCTGTCTTTGCCAGCTCTAACACACACACCCCTTCCAGGAATGGCATTCAGCCATCCTGGCAACCAGAATTAGAGCAAAGAAAATATGAAATTTCTCTTCAAAACATAAGTGGAAAGAGGAATGCTAAGCCAAGCAGAGGGTACTCAGATTCAACATGCACATTGTTAAATGTCATTTCATAGTAAGAAACCCTGAGCAAGTCAAGTGAGCATGGACAGGCAAAAGTCAGAGAATGAGAGAGGTTGTGACATTGTCATGAGGGATCAGTGAACAAAATCAAGGAGAACATGTCAGTGACTGGTTAGAACTGTTACTTATGGAGAAGGAAGGGTAGGTCATGAGCAAGAGGAGAGTATAGATGGAGATGTCCATATTCTGCACTGTGTGCAGGCCCTAGTTAACTTTAACTGTCAATTTGACACAGCTTAGCGTCATCTGAGAAGGGAGCTTCAGATAAGACTGGCCTGTGGGCATGTCTATGGGAGACTGTCTTGATCATTAATTGATATAGGTGGACCATGTCCACAGTGGGCGGTACCATTCCCTGGCAAGGGAGGCCAGGGCTATATAAGAAAGTTAGCTGAGCATATCTGTGAGCAAGCCAGCAAGCAGTGTTCCTGCTTCACTTCCTAGCCTGACTTCCCTCCATGATGGCCTGTGACCTGAAAGCTGAAATAAACCCTCTCATCCCCAAGTTGGTTTTGATCAGAGTGTTTTATCACAGCAACAAAGGAGGCTGAGTCATGTGACTATACTCAAACAAGAAATTGAATGCCAGAAATGCCAAAGGGCTAAAAAGAGCCTCAGTTGACCATTGTGATGGCTAACCTTACAATGTACTATTTCAGTTTGCAGATGGCAGAGATCATGGCAGAGCAAGGTTCGTTCCAAGAACCCTGATTAAGTCAGGCAGACCAGAGGCCAGGAATGCTGTTTCATCTCCTTCAGGTAAGACTCCTGAGAAAGAAGTGTCTACTGCTGGGAGTTCATGGCTTGTATCCTGATTACCAAAGACAATGAATGCACATTAATTTTCCCTTGGTCCAGCTCACTGGTCACGTCTCTAAACTATTGATCACCAGTGCACAGGATGTGGAACGAAGAAATCACTGTCCATCTCCAAATTAGAAACTAAAAAGAGAAGCTTTTACCACTCAGAACAGCACACTAACCTCTTAGCCCATGCACCAGGAATAGAACATTCATTTATTGCTAGTCTTGCTATGACAATTTTGTTTAGTGTTTTGTCTTTGAAACAGAGTCTTGTCCAGCCCTGGCTGGCCTTGTACTCACCCTGCAGCTGAGAATGACTTTGAACTCCTGGTCTTCCTCCCTCCACATCTTCAATGTTGGGATTAGAGCCTTGCCCCACCACGCCCAACTGATATCGAAGCCAGAACTTCGTAGCTTGTGAGGCATTTGCATTAATCTAAACTCAGCTCCATACATCAGGCACTTAATGATCTACAGCTTGACAACAAAAAGACATGAACACTCTTGCAAAATAAAAAGATGTTTTAACCAAATATTAAAAGTTCTCAAATTAACTTTTCTGGTTGTTCTGAGTAGAGACTACTATGGACAGTGAAAGGAGGATAGAATTCATAGACTCCTGAAAGAAAACGTGATTTACTTCCAGGGTAAAGAGTCAGGTCTTGATAAATGCCACAGAGCTGGGAGCTATTAGAAGGTAGCTGGAGCTGTACGCAGTCTGCTTTCCTTCCCAATTAACTAAGCAGGTCACACTGGCCTCTGGGACCCAGAGCCCCAAGCATTATGATGTGGGAGGAGGGGCTGACAGGGTGTTCAGGATCTCGTCACCTGTGTAGTCTTGTTTCTGAACGATCTCAGGCTGTGCCCTCCTCTCCTCCCGACAGTTCAGTGTCAAAGCCAACACTTCCTGTGGGATCCATTTCCGCGCCACTGAGTGTGCGTGTGCACACACTTACACACCATGTGCTGACCCACAAGTACATGTGTGAGTGCTAGTGCCAAGACCACTGGACAGTTTCTCACTTTGCCCACCTGACAGAGAGAAATAGAGATGAAAAGCGTTTTCAAAGGACAATTCCAAGTCCTGATAAATAGAAACCCAATATGAACTAATTTCATGCCGATTTAGGTCTGTGGCTGGGGCTTGAAGTTATTTAGATTTTTTTTTTTTTAGAAATCAAATAGTTTTCAAATATATTAAGGTTAAAATTTACAAAATGAGCATTGTATTTTTAAAAGTCAAATCGGTATCTACTATTTCTCCTCTGTGTCCACCTCTTTTATCTTTTCAGGTAATATTCAGGATAATTCAACTTAACTCCACGGTCTGAGGAGGGCTACACAGCTCCTCATTCTGTGTGTAGAAACCCCTCTGTGTCTCTCATGTGCCACAAAGGCAAGTCACACACTGCATCAGAAGGCCGAAAACAAGCAAATCAATGCCCCCCCCCCATTTTGCAACGTATCTTTGGTTAGTTAAGCTTAATGCTTTATTAAGAGGGAGATGAAGTCCAGACAGAATAGAAGAGTTGTGTTTTGTCTGTGTGTCCTATCTTCCAGAAAGACTAAGGGGACAGTGACAGTGGGCAGCATGAGCCCGAAGATCAGGAGGACACAGACAAGAAGATTCTCAGAGAAAGGGGTTATCCTTATAGGATCATCTTAAGCAAACAGTATGACAAAAGTATGTAACAAGGAAAGACCACGGTCATTTTTAGGGTGATTCTGTGAACAAATGTAACTTCTGCATGAGAAACTATGCCTTGGCTTTCTTGCTTCCTATGAAAGTTTTCCTTCTGTCTTTTCCTACCAGCAAACAGATCAATCACCTTGTGGTTATGTGTATAATTTGTAAGTGACACTTTCAAACCATTTAAAGTTATGATTTTAATTTCATTGCAAATACTAATGAACTAATGAATTCCTTTTTTTTTTTTTTTTTTTTTTTTTGGTTTTTCAAGACAGGGTTTCTCTGTGTAGCTTTGCGCCTTTCCTGGAACTCACTTGGTAGCCCAGGCTGGCCTCGAACTCACAGAGATCCACCTGACTCTGCCTCCCAAGTGCTGGGATTAAAGGCGTGCGCCACCACCGCCCAGCATGAATTCATATTTTTAATAAAAATCCACTGATGATGTAAAATAATGGCCATGGGCATTGACTCTCCAGCTCTCGGTGCTGTCGAGGGCATCACTTTCGTTGTCATTGTGCAGCATGGGCAAAAGATACTGTATTGGCATGCACAGCTATAAATATCAAACCTTCCTCCTGATTTTGTCTGTTCCTTTTTTTTTTCAGAATGTAGCCCGTAAACAGTCTAGTTTAATCCAAGGGGACCAGGAGGACAGCAACCTCGATGGGCGAACCCAGCCACCAGAGGCTCCAGGTGAAAGATCTAGAAGTTAACACCAGTGACAACTTGTGTTGCCTTCATCTTCTGTTTTGTTTTTTAAAAGCATCTCATACAGACACCGTGCCTTGTGTTTTATCCAGAAAAGGATCTCTAGAGTCTGCTTGGAGTGGACTTTGTTCCCCACAACTGTCAGCTCTCTGCACCTCTGCAGCGCAAGAGAAGACAGCTCACAACAGCTTTTATCTACAAGGATTCCCCCAGGCAGTCTCTGTAAAAGGGTTAATGACAGATGTTTCCATTAAATCTGACCTACCTCTTAATTTTGCCATTGCCTGATAATATCCTAGCTTTGTGCTGATTTGCATGGGCAAATGGAGTCAGTCCATAACAAGGAGCACGCCATCCCCAGCGAAACAAAAGGTCAATTCATTGAAACTGATGTGCACAATAGTTTTTTTTTTTAATAGTTGCAGCTTTTTTAAAAAAAAAAAATCTCATTTTGTGCCACGCTATTGTTTACAAAGAATTAAAAGCTATGTTTTCAGAAGCTCTGGGTGAGCATGTGTATCTGTGGGCAGAGCTGTATACTTCTTCCAGAAGAAATCAATACCTCTCCTTGTAGGTACCTGGCAAGGATAATCACGTCTGTCTCTCGGATGTTCCACTGCTTTTTATACTAAATACAACCTCTGAACAGTGATTTTTTCTTTGCTGGGAGATTAGTTGAGATCTCTAAAATGCTACCAGCACTTTCTTGTTTATTGAATGTTGTTACATTGCAGGGGGCGAGGATACTGTAAAAATAGAGGGAATAACGTTTGGGATTCGTTAAAAGATACAGGCTCTCAAGCTTTAAGGATGCCAGACTAACAGCCAGCCACACTTTAGAAGAGACCAAACTGTTTTAGCCATCTGAAAAGGTGTAATCTTGAATGTGTGCTAGATTGCTGTGATAAGCCCCTTAGAAAGGAAATAACTAATTAATGGCAGTTCACAAGGTTCTGATCTACCTACCTCTGGTAGGAGGGTTAAGAAAGAAGGAACCCAAGTCAAGAGGCCTTGTGTAATTCCTATGAGAAAGTATCTCAGATGCATGCCATCTGAAATTTCAGTCCACGGACCAGACTCAAGAAACACTGCATCGATTTAGCTATGTGGTTTGCAGTCATTTAAGGAGCTGAAATTATCCTTTGCCACGGAAGTACTATCTGTAGTTATACAGTGTTTTATATATACATACACACATACATATTATATACCTATCATATTTCATGTTTACCATCAGAGTCAGAGCTCCAAGATATTTAAATATTGAAATTCTAGCTTTAAATTTCACCTCACTCTGAAAACAACTATTTTCTGTTTCTGAGAAGAAGCCCACACTCACCACACTACAGCCTTTGTCTGGAAAGGACATGGGCTGTATCAGTGCTTTAAAATGTCACCTACTAAATAGCCCATTACCTCATATTGGGCAAATCCAAGGCATACCTGTCACTTGGACACCTCAAGCCTTGGTATCACATAGAACTCTGCTTGCCTATCCCAAATGAGTTTTGCTCTTCATTTATAATTGTTCCCAAGAGGGAGGGCTATCTTGTCACCCTGTTGCTCAGCTTCTGGAAATGTAGGCAAAGGAAGAAGGAGCAGTACACATACATGGGGGTCATTCTCCCTCACTTGGAACACTCATGTCTACTCATCAAGGCCAGTTTCAGATGTCTATTCATTCAGGTCAGAGACAGTTCACAGGGCCGAGGAAAGGAAGCCTTTCTCTGAGGAGTAGGAAAAGGAAGCGTCGTCCAGGATCAAATGCACATTAAAAACCATGAGAGGTCCATCTATCGCAAGTGCAGTCTACACACTCTACCTACTGTGAAGTGCTAAGAACACAGTGTGCAACCTACACTTCTCATTCTTTAGAAACGGAGCATCATCATCTACTTTAACACAGTAAATGAGATGCCAGACAACAAAAGGAATATCAACATGGCAAGCGATGATGTAGAATTGGCCACACACACTGAGTAATGGAAGAAATTAAGGATTGTAATCAGGTCTGGTCAAGACTGTAAACCCAGATTTGTTCCTGGGGTAAATCATCAAGTGAAACTGAAAGTCCAAACAGCTGACAATTAGGGTCAACGTTTTATACTAAATTCTAGAAACAGTTCTAATAAGGGCTAGAGTTTTTGACCACTTACTAATGTGGAACTTCACAGAGTCTATATGTCTAGTCTATATGTATAGTCCTGAATATTCACAATCATTCTCTAGAGTGGACAGAATTTCGCCCATTTTAAAGACAATGAAACTGAGGCATGAAGGCCTCAGATTTTCCGGAGGTAACAGCTAGCCAGTGGTGGAGGAAGGAATCCCACCGGCTGTTTTTATTCTAAACATACTCTTGCAGCCTTGACACTTCTTTCTTTCGGGCACTTGGTTTTGGATGGACTGAATCTGGCTTCATTGTGCATTCGCCCCTGGGTTTGCGATGTGAGCTTGGGCAAAGTTCCTGCATTTGTTAAAAGAGAAAAGATAGGGGGCCTCATTGTCATGGAGATCAGTTGTTCTGGCCTGGCTTGCATTTCTCCTTTTGGTACAAAGACCTTCTTCTCCTGTGGGAAACAAATAGTTCCCCCATTCTCCCACAAGAGATGGGCAAATGACCAGGGTCTGGAGAAAAACAAAAGGACAAGCAGAACAACAAAAGGAAAGAAGAAGAAAAAGAAAAGGAAAACCCCGTTTGTCTGTCCAGTCACAAGGTTGGAGGACATTTTCCAGAGCCACGAAGGACAGACAGACCCATCTCTTTCTTACGGGGTTGGAAGAACTGCCACAGCACAGAGTATCGACACAAAGCTCGCCCGAAAGAGAAGCCAGCAGAAAAACGGCCGAAAAGTCTGAGAAGCAGAGAGACTTCTCAGAATGGACTGCCAGGATCCAATCACGCTGGAAGCCAGTCAGCTCCTGAAAGTGCCACCAACCGCCACCAGAGCGCCTCTGCCCCTTTATGATCAAGCACGCACATACACGCTGGGTTTCTGCCACATGACCATGAGGTATTTAACTCCTATGTCACCTTACAGAGACGACCTTCACGCAGAAGGTGACATTTGATCTCAATTAGCATAGACTCAGACACTGGGGTATTCTAGCTACTACTGTTTTCATGAGCGTTGTGCCCAGGTTCTCACACAAAATTTAAGAATCTTGGATAAAAAAACAAGGCTAGGAAAAATAAATTACTATGATTTTGATTTCCTGCACAGGCATTGCCAAAGAATCCAGGGGAAAGTTTTAGCAACTGCCACATTAAGTATTAAGAAAGACCAAAACTTGGCTTTGCACCCTTCCAAGGCAGTTGGACATTCCCAAATGGACTCTCAGAGTCTCCAGAGGGATTGAGACACCAAACTATCAGTTACTGTCATGTATCATTGTGTGGTCACACATACAAATGATTATCCGTATCCAGACAGAATAATGCTATGCAAAGGCCAAAGTCTACATTTTGGTATCATCATGGTGTCAAGGATAACTTCCAGACAATGATCTGAACATAAGGTGTTGCAAGGTGCCCCTGAGACCTTCCTACCACACCATCCAAAAGCCTAAGGTGACTGCTAGCTCCCCAGTCAGAACCAAGCTCTGTAAGCTACCCAGGATTGCCATCTACCCGTCGCATGGATGATATGACAGAAAGAAACTTTCTACTCCCTTCTCCAAGCAAGTGCTATAAAGTGAGTAGCAAGATGGCTCCGGAGGGTCTGCCTGCAACCACCGCGTCAATCATGAGAACACTAAAACACTGCATGCAAGTCATTACTACAGAAAGTATTCTCTTGCTCTCTAGCAAATGACTTCAAATAACTGTAGTGTTGGAACGGGAGCTTTGTTCTATTTTAATGTAGCCATTTGAGAGAGAGAAAAAAAAGAAAAAAAATACATGTAAAAAGTAAACCAATATTAAAATAACAGAATCAACTAATTGTCACCAAATGCCTCCATCAGATTCACAGAAGAATGCTACCATGGGTTCTGAGATCCAAGAGGCAGACTCTGACCCTAACCATTTGTATGACCTGTCAATTCCATTATAAGGATGTAAGTAGAATATTCACTGACCCACCGAAGTAGGAAGAATCCCCCTGTGACTTTGATAACCTATTTTATTTTCCACCAGGATGCCCTGTAGAACTGACAGGTATGACTGCCACCAAGGAGAAAATCGTCTTCACTGCTTTTGCCCACCTTTTTTGGCTTACCAAATTTAATCTTGAACTTCATGAGTTTGTGGCTTGTGTGAGAGAACACACTTCGATGTATGGACCAAGCAGGCCCTAAACAATGTGAAATCAATTAGACTATTAGGTGAACATCAGTAGTTCATATGTGATAGGGACGGGTAAAGAGATGCTTTACAGCATCTCAAAGTTCAGCTAACACAAACTCGCACTTTAATAGACCAAGCGTTTCTCAGCTCTGCTTCCTCTGCAGGAAAAGGGGACAGCAGAGGGCGTGGCCTTCTGGCAGCTTTCTAAAGACAAGGCAGTGGAGAGCAGAGCTTGCCAGCAGGCCACCCACAGGAAATCGATGCCTATAGGAAGCACAAGTTGTAAGAAAACAAATGAACCAAACATCCAGGCAAGGAACTCCTTCAAAGAAGTTCATGGGTTTAGACACTCATGGGAAGAGAACGAGGAGATGGGATTTTGCCAGCCTTTTGTGGACTAGCCCTGGGCAAGTAATTTTATGTTCCGCTTTCTTCAACTACATTCTATGGTTGCTACTGCTGTAATTTACAATGAAAATATTATAAGAGAAACTCCTAGGGATGAGATTGTGAGAATACATGTGCGCACTGTGATTTAAGATTGAGGGAGGATGCATGCTGTATACAATTACAACATGCTTTATCAACCGGTGTATTACATAATGTGCCATAATGAACTGTGCGCCCATGGAAACATTGAAATCATTCATGATTCCTAAGTGCTGCCAGATGGGTGGCTAGGACACATTTCAACCCTTCCTGAAGAATTCACCCACACATTCACTTCTCTAACCAGTTTTTCCAGTGGTAGCCTTCTGAGTTTAGACATGATAGAGGAGACCCTTATTCACTTTACAGTGGTGATTACATATGTTGCTTGCTTCATAGTTGGGGAGGGAACATGTCTTATTCACAGTTTTATAGCTGGTGACTTGCCCTATTCTAACACATAATAAATGTTCAAAAATTTGTACCCAGTGAAGGGACGTGGAAAGTAAGGGCACACAGTTAGAGTGAGACAAACAGGTGAAAAAACAAACTTCGGTATGTATTGAAGAACTAAGGGGCAAGCCTAAGCTCTCCTTCACACTAGGCAAGAGTCCTCCCACTGAACTACATCCCAAACCAAGGCAAAACTTTAGTAATGGCGTAAATGCAGATTCCAAGAAGCATCAGCGCAAAAGCATTTCTAGTTGGAGGGGAGTGTAGAAGAGTGTCTCTGTCCCAGCATTCCTCCTTGCTGTACTCCAGGTTTCTTCTTTTGTCACTTCTCAGAACTTTCCAGAATATATAAGAAGTCCTGCTACAAGAGACCCTTGACACCCTCAGTGGAGGCGTGTGGCTGTACTTAACAATGCTGAATGGTTTCCTAATTTAGCAGTTGGGACACAGGGCACTATAACCACTACACAGGCTTGGTAACTTCTGGGTATTATGCCTGTCATAAGAAATATTCTACATTTTTAACAAAAGCAGGTAAGTCATAAAATACAATGAAGCAGAAAAGTGGGTGTGGGTATGGTTGGGACTTGGGAACTGGAACTAGAAGTTCCGGTCTACCACACTTGCTTTGCGAGTCTGGGCTGTGTACAAGACCTGAGTGCAGATTCTCAGAACCCATGTGAAAAGCTAGATGCAGTGCCACTGTGATCCCACGGACGGGTATCTGGGGCTAGGGGGCACTGGGCAGAGACGGGGGTGTCCCTGGGTATCACTGGGTAGCTAATCAAGCACTATCAGCAAGTTCTAGGTTCAGTGAGAAATTTTGCATAAAAAAATAAGAATAATGGGAGAGGAAAGAGGTTGGCTATAGATTGATCCCTGGTCTTCACACACGCTTGCACAGGTGGCACTTCCACATTTCCATTCCACAGAAGTGGCCACTAGATGGACAGTGCCAGGCAACAAGTATTACACCTAGCTATAAAACTGCAATGACAAGCCGGGCGGTGGTGGCGCACGCCTTTAATCCCAGCACTCGGGAGGCAGAGCCAGGAGGATCTCTGTGAGTTCGAGGCCAGCCTGGACTACCAAGTGAGTCCCAGGAGAGGCGCAAAGCTACACAGAGAAACCCTGTCTCGAAAAACCAAAAAAAAAAAAAAAAAAAAACTGCAATGACAGATGAATGGGAAGAGTAACCTTAGACTCGGAGGCTGAGGTTTTTCTCTATAGTTCCTTTGCTTAGCATGGGGCCTAAAACGATATCCAAAGGCAATGATCAGTGGTAGCTGTGGAATTAGAGACACCACCAGGATGTATATTATCAATCCTAAATTGTCTTCCAATGTTCTCTTCTAAGAATTCTGCTCTGATGCTCTGAATGCCCTCCCTGGCCAGCACCACACTTACACAGACTATTTCTTTGAAATGTGTGTTTCCCAGTGTCAATCAAGGAGATTGATATGCAATGTAAAGCCAAACTAAGGAAGGGACAAGGGTGTGAACCAGCCCACCCAAGCTGAGAAAATCCCCCTGTGACTTTAAAGCCCTAAGCAGCATGTGCTTTGTTTTCTTACTGCTCCCGTGAACAATGCTGTGTATCAAGATCCAGTCCCAGAATCTTCTCCAGACCTTGCTGTCAGTAATGCCAGGTTCCACCACACTCCCCACCTCCCAATTCCCCCCCACCCCTTCTGTAGTTACATTTGATATGTCAATTTGACTGGTGCCATGTGAATTTCTTGGTCCTTTTATTTTATTTTTTTTTTACATTCTTAAGTTTTACCGAAGGCCTAAGGGTAGCCGTGATGCTGATCAGGAAATGGTAGCCACCGTTGCAGATTGTGTGAAGGAAGAAGGAGGGCTCAATGCTAAGTTCCTTACCGCCAGTTCTCACCAGTGACCACTGTCAACCAGACACTGCTTGGCCCTCACTTGACATGCCATGGCTCCTAACGCTGCATCCACACATATAAATGAGCATGCAGCCCCCGCGCGCGCGCGCGCGCGCACACACACACACAGAGGCAAAACAGAGACGAGTACAAGTTAAAGATGAGTAAAGCAAATTCAGGATTTGCAATTCATGGGTGCTTAGTAAATGCCCACTGAAAGCATGAATCCTTTCAAGATTATTTTGAAGAAGTCTACACGAAGAACCATTAATAAATGGACCAAAACCACAAAAATTACAAAATTAGAATTGTAACTGTTTGTATGTAAATAGAATAAATAAAAAGTTCCAGAGGGTCAATATCTAGAGAGACATCTTGAAAAGTTTATCAGAAAAGTTGAATGGGAAGCTGGACATGGTGGTGCATGCCTGGAATCCCAGCACTCAGGAGGCAAGGACCAGAAGACTGCTGTAATTTCAAGGCCAGTCTCATCTATGAGGGCTAGCCAAGAATATGCAATAAGAGCCTGTCAAAAAAAAAAAAAAAAAAAAAAAGGAAAAGAAAAAGAATAGGAAAAACATTGATGATTTCTACAGAAATCCCTTCACACATTCCTGCAACAACGGCACATCCAGCATAAAATAAACCGGCATTAAAATCTCAGTCGCTCTTAAAATGTTTTAGGAGATGCAGGAAGGAGAACATGACACCTATTTACAACTCTTCAAATGGGGCAAAGGTGACTTATGATTACTCAAGGAGGCACACAGTTGAACTGATGGGCTGAACACAAAAGGTCAGAGATTCCATGTGCCCTTTCACCTAAAAGCTGCCATCATTTTGAGAGAACCCAGCGGGCTGCAGTGTGAGTCAGGGGAAAAGAGTTACTGTCTGAGTCAACACATCAGCCTGCTTTTCCTTTCAGTCGGCCCTTCCAAGCCCTACTGCAGCCCGGCCCATCTGAATCTGTCTGAAGGTGCCCGTCCAGCAGAACTTAATGCTCCTGTTACTGAACTCTGACTGTGACCAGAGATGACTCGCTCACAGAAGGACCCGCACTGGTGCCATTTGGTCAGTGTGGGGTTTGTTTTTAGAATGAATGCCAGTTGAGCAGAGTGGAAGCCTGGGTGTGTTTTTATTTTACGCCTCAAATAAAACTAAAGAGCTGGGTATGAATAATCCAAGTGGTAGGCACCTCCCTGGATACTTCTAAACCTTCCAAAAGCCATCCTGAGGCTCAGAAAGAGTAATACAGTCAAAAAGAACTGCAAATATAACCACCTCCAAAGGTTTGCACCAGAGCAAAACAAAACAAAAATCACCAACCAAAACAAGAACATAAAGATTACATCCCAGCTCTAGCACCTTTCAATATTATGTTAAAACAGATTTTCTGGAGAATAGTTAACATTGTAAAAGTATTCCTAGGAGCTAGAAGGCTTGCAGGTAGAAAAACAATGTTATTGTTTTGTATAACTCTCAATATGACATCGGGTTCTCCAGATCACCATATATAATTTGTTACTGTATATTCCACAGCAGGGTGTGGCTAATTCTTTTTTCAGGAGTATAAGCAGCTGGTTATCTGTTTACTGATTATACATCTTCCCACCTTTCTTCATAGCTTGGTTTTTCTTTGGACAGCTCACAGTGTTTACACCATCAGAACAGAAAAGCAGAGTGAGAGAACAGGGAGGACCGAGGGAGCAAAGAGAGAGAAGGGGGGCGGCTAGAAACTAACAAGTTAGAACTCAGAAGGAAACAATGAATGGGGATGAGCGGGGACGCTACCAAGTCTGCAGAGCACCCGGGGAAGGGAAAGAGCAGGTTACATCTGGATGTGACTCATCGCCAGGTCCTAGAAAAGGGCTGAAAAAGGAGATGGCTCAGTAGATAACGGTGCTTGCTACCAAGCCTGATGACCTGAGTTCCATCCCTGGGACCCACAGAGTGAAAGGACAGAAATGACTCCTAAATTGTGCTCTGACCTCCACACGTACACCTGCACACCGTGCACAGAGAGACCCTCACACACAAAATAAATAATGCCAAACAATTTTAAAGGAGATGAAACTATAGGTAGGATTTGGTGATACTGTTAACTAAAACTTGGGCATGTTATTACAATAAACCTGAACTTTTGATAAGAATAAAGAGCAACATCTTTGAGAAAGTTAGAAAAGACATCACAGGGAGAGATGCTTAGAAGTCATGAGCCCCAGAGGATAGATTGTGAGGACATATAACAGGAATTTTCTAGAAAATATATGACATTACAGGTATACAGCTGGGAACCGACTGAAGCTGACTGGCCACTGCTCATCCACTGGTGGAAAGACATCTGCTCATCCACTGGTGGAAAGACATCTGCTCATCCACTGGTGGAAAGACATCCATTTCTAAAATCCACTGTTAACAGATCTGCTCTGCTTTTTACTCAGCAAAAAGCTAATAGTATCTGCATGTTTAGAGAGATGGAAGTCTTTCCCATGCATCAGCCACCATTCTGTTTCTCAGATAGATCATGTTACTGGGGTAGACATGCTCAGACAGATTCAGAAGAGCTGGTCTCAAAGGCCCTGCACTGGAACCTGCCAGGGCTGTGAGACACACTCCATTTTCCTAGGAAGAGTTGGAAGCCCCCAAACAGGACCCTGTTTTGATATAAACTACACAGTACTCACAGCCCAAGATAGCTCATAGGAATTGGAGGGGATGGGGGTTGAAAATCAGGCTAGAGAGAAGGCCTCGAGTGCATGGCCTTTTCACATCAAACCCAAAATTTTGCCATCAGCCATGGTCTGCCCAGAGAGGGAAAGAGTGAGAAGTGAGAAGTGTTAATGGTTGCTGACCACGGATGATGAGAACAGTGTGGCAAAGGCTGGGGAGCCACGGTTTCCTGAAAGTTGTCCAGGGCAGGCCACAAGCTCACACTGCTAGCAGCATCGGAATCTCTGGAATTGAGATATCGATGACTGCAGAGTGACAGATCCCTGCGTGTGCATCAGGAAAATCCCTTCCCTCGATGTCACAGCGGGATCCCTCCTACCACATGCTAGTTCGGCACACTAAGACTCTTGAAGGATTTTTGGCAGCGGAGAGAACTTACAGCCTCCTAATGCTTTTACAAGCTTGAGGTTTTTTTTTTTTTTTCTTTTCTCCCCGATGTGCCTCGAGATTTCATAACAGGAGAAGCATGGGGGCAAGGTTAAAATGCTTTAATGGTCCCCACAGGCTATTTAAATAAACACTGTGATTGCAATTTAGACAATCTGGAGCCCATTCAATATGAGATCCCACCTCAAGCCTCAGCTACTACACAAATGGGGAACTCACCGTATGCTCCACAGGGCCATTTACTGCTGCTGCTTCCCGACAGTCTCAGAGCGGTTAGCCAGGCCTGACATTGCACCATCTAAATCTGTCAACAGGTGGAGAAGGAGTGCCCCTGAGCAAGCATCCTGACCCCTCTCACACAGCTTGGCTTTGTCCTGGCCCTCAGGCACCAACACTAATCTCACACTGTCCCCAGCAGTATAGGCGGAGATTTCTCCAGCAGCGGTAACAGAGACCCTGTTCTTTACATTCACACACTGGGTGTATGTTTATGCTGTCCTTGTTGTCCCTTACAGTCCCTCCTGGGCCACTTCCACCCCCCCCCACCTCCCCCATCCCCTACCTCTCCACCTCCCACACCCACCCCTCCCACTCCCCCCCCCCCACCTTGCCTAAGGCCACAATTTTGAATAAAGATGGATTAGTCAAAAATCATCAGCTATCTCTCATCTCAGATAAACATGTGAGCAAAGGGGAAATGTGGCTGCTGGGGCCCTTTGACGAGACCCTAGTAAAACAATATACTATAATCTATAGTTTTGTCTGCTTCAGAGATTAAAGTAGGTAGAAGAACAAGGTGGGCAATAAATATCCTAAAATATAGTGTGCCAAATTGAGACAGTGGGTGGTGAAATATATAGGACTGTGAAGGATTCCTTAGCCACTTTCATGCATCAGTGAGTTTGTGAAGTTAGGGGGTCCCATTTCATTCTTATATACTGTTGAAAAAAATCATAAAAGAATGCATTTTAAACCATAGAGCTAGAAAATACATTATTGAAAATTGTTTTCTTCTCATAATATGCAAAGTCCTTATGTTTAGGGAAAAGAATTTTTTAGATAGACTTTGTGTTTGAATAAAAAAATCTTAGGTTTCAGCTCAAGGACGTCTCCGCTACATCTTTATCGATGCACACACAGTCGAGTATGGGGGCATCTAGGGAGCATCATAGTGGACTGGCTTAATGGACGCCCCCATATGTAAAGTGCCTACCCTGCCACATGAAGACCCGTGTTTGGATCATTACACCAACATACAAAGCCAGGCAGAGCCTTGTAGGCCTGGGTCTCTAGCTCTGGGGACGCAGAGACAGTAGGGACCCCAGAGTTTGCTGGCCAGTGAGTCTTACTGAGTTGGTGATGCCCAGGTTCAGTGAGAGACCCTCTCTTAAACGAACAATAAGATGCACACACACCTAAACACACACAGAATCAATCAATCAATCAATAAGCAAACCAATCAGTGACATAAATAAATAAATAAATAAATAGATAAATAAATAGATAAATAAATAAATGTCAGACAGCAATTGAGGAAGACACCTCCACACACATGCACACGGGTGTATGTGTACCTACACACATACATGTCCACACATATGTGTTCAAACACACATGGACACAAACCACACACACAACAAATCACACATACATGCTCACACTCATACATGCACATAGACCATAACATACCAGCACATGCACACATACAATCTACACACACAAAGGAAACAGAAGACAATGTATCCTCCCATCATCCCACATAGCTTCTTTGTGATCTTCTAGCCAGTTTTTCACTAGGGGTACCCTCCACAGATGCATTCTGCATAGAACAAAAGTGTGCTCATTGTTTGGTTCTTCCAGGATCAGATATGTTTGAACCTTGCATGGTAAACATTGTGCTATAAATGCTCTTTATTTTACTCCAAAATCATTTGACCCTAAGTACAACAGGCTAGACAGATACTTCTGTTCAAGCCTGCAGAGAAAGAGTAAGTAGCTTTCTGGTAACAAAATTACACCTATGTTGCTGAATCTATTATACTTAAAATACTGTCAGGCAATAGCTACACTGTAGAGACAGCTAAGCAGGACTCCAACCAACAGCCTCACACAGTAGCTTGCTGATCACAGGTGCCCCACTTCCGTTTGGAAGGCCCTCTGCTAAACATCACTGCACTGCCTGGTGGACAGCTATTGATGTCTCCATTACAGAAATAAATGACTCCTGAAAGCCAAAAGATACAAATTTGAACGGCAAGTGGACCAAACCTGGTGCTTTTGTGGCTCACACCCTCTCCTTCAACACCAGTGCTCCGTAAACATGTGGTGAACAACTGAATTAGAGAAAAAACAGAAGCCTTGAGAGAGGGAGAGGTCCTTCTGACAGCGCTCAGTGAGGCTGGCACCCACATCCTGGCTATCATCGACAAAAACTACCTGAGAAGCACCAGAAATCTGATGAAATCTTGGACAGGGCAGGGTTCTCCCCTCCCCCACGCCCACAGCTGCCATCCCTGCATCTTGTGAACCATGAAATGACAGCATGAGGCATAGGGCAGCCTGTGGAGAGCTGATGATGACCAGGAGATGCTGAAGTGCAGACAGGGGCTCGGGTTCCTGATTCTCGTTCAAGAGCTAAGGGTGTTCTGCACCTTCTCTTCTGAATCACACGGCAGCAGTTCTAAGTAAGTCTGCAATGGAATTTGATAAGTTTATCAACACTTCAAACAGCTGTGACAACCACTCTGTGATGTGCTGAGAGATGGGAGGAAAAAGAGGAGGCACAGAACAGAGCCCCTCCTGTAGAGGCCAGGGTGCTGCTTGGTAAGAGGAGGTCAAACCCACCGTGAGAGTGGCTATTACTGAAATGTGTGCTCCTGCAAGAGGGGGTGGGACAGTTTGCTACATAAAGATCACATGACAAAGTGCATGTCATTAGCTATAATCAGCCACCACAATTTATGGATCAGATGATACCTACAGTGAAAGTTGGAGAGAGCTGAGTTCGGTGTTGGCAGGCTATCTCACGAACTCAGAGATGGGGGTGGGGCAGAGAGCCACTGCAGGCTCATGGCTTTGAGAAGAGAAACTGCCCAATGCAAACTGCTCATGTGACACAATGGAACACAACATTCTTCACTCAGATCCCTAAACTCTTTGGTGGAAGCAACGTGGCCATAGCCACTCAGGTCCATTCCAGGGTTCTGTCTGCTAGTACCATTTTACCGTATTTTCTGTGAGACATGGGTAGGCAAACTTCACTACTACCCTAAAAGAGTCAAATAAATTATAACATAATAAAATGGTTCATATATCTTAAAAGAGACATCTAAAATGTTATGTACACACACAGCAATTCAGCTGCTTCTATTTTGAATTCATCATCACACTAGATGTTAAAAAAAAGATTTATTTTTAATTATATGTTTTCTCTGTGGGGTGTGTGTGTGTGTGTGTGTGTGTGCGTGTGCGTGCGCACGCGCGCGCAGTGCCTGGGGAGGCCAGAAGATGACATCAGATCCTATAGCTGGACTTACACGTGGTTTTGAGGAATATGGGTGCTGGGAATCAAACTCAGATCTTATGTGAGAAGCAAATACACTTAAGAGCTCTTAAGCTCTGAGCCTTCTCTCTACCCCTACAAGTGGCTTCTTAAACTCTCAGCTCACATGATGAACACATGGGAACATGAAGAAATTACAGAGAATGTTGGGGGCAGAATAAAGGTACCCTGGCTCGCTCACTAACCCGGTGTGTAACTATCACTTAAGTGGGGCAGAGTAGAAAACGTGTGTGTGAGAAGCTACTGTTCTGACATCTTACACACTCCTCCACTTAACACTCTCAGTTGCACACAAGTTAATCAGTCCTACAAACCTCAGAGGAATGTGACCACAGGCAAGCCTTCCAGCTGTAACATTTATTCTAGAAGAAACAATAGGAGATGCATTTGGAGGGAGCTAGTTCACAGTTACTGACAGCATAGGAGCTCAAGTTTATTTTGTCAGTCAACAAACATCTTGTAAAAAGAACAACAAAAGCAAGGAAGGAAGGTTTCTCTATCCCCATGATGTCTCCCTCCAACATGGTATCTCTTTCACTACTTTCCCACTCCATCCCTGTTCCAGCTTGATCATCCCATTTCCTTATGTTCCCATCCCCCATCCCCTACCCTCTATGGCCCCTCTACCCCCAGTTTGCTCATGTAGATCTCATATATTTCCCCTTCTCAGGATGATCCATGCATCCCTCTTTGGGTCCTCCTTGTTATCTAGCGTCTCTGGAGCTGTGGGTTGCAGTCTGGTTATCCTTTGCTTACATATAGTATCCACTTACGAGTGAGTACATACCATGTTTGTCCTCCTTGGTCTGGGTTACCTCACTTGGATGATATTTTCTAGTTCCATCCATTTGTCTGCAAATTTCATGATGTTGTTATTTTTTTTTTTTACTGCTGAGTAGTACTCCATTGTGTATATGTGCCATATTTTCTTTATCTATTCTTTGGCTTGGGGCATCTAGGTTGTTTCCAGGTTCTGGCTATTACAAATAATGCTGCTATGAACATAGTTCAGCAAGTGTCCTTGTGGTATGATTGAGCACTCCTTGGGTACATGCCCAAGAGTGGTAGTGCTGGGTCTTAAGGTAGATTGATTCCCAATTTTCTGAGAAACCACCATACTGATTTTCAAAGTGGCTGTACAAGTTTGCATTCCCACCAACACTGGAGGAGAGTTCCCCTTGCTCCACATCCTGTCCAACATAAGCTGTCCTCAGTGTTTTTGATCCTAGCCATTCTGACAGGTGTAAGATGGTATCTCAGAGTCATTTTGATTTGCATTTCCCTGATGATTAAGGATGTTGAGAAATTCCTTAAATGTCTTTCATCCATTTGAGATTCTTCTGTTGAGAATTCTCTGTTTAGCTCTGTAGCCCATTTCTTAATTGGACTGTTTGGTATTTTGATGTCTAGTTTCTTGAGTTCTTTATATATTTTGGAGATCAGCCCTCTGTTAGATGTGGGGTTGGTGAAGATCTTTTCCCATTCTGTAGGCTCTTGTTATGTCTTATTTACCATGTCCTTTGCCTTACAGAAGCTTCTCAGTTTCAGGCAGTCCCATTTATTAATTGTTGTTCTCAGTGTCTGTGCTATTGGTGCTAGGGAAGTTCCCAGGAAACCACAAGGATGACTCCAACTTAAGACTACTAGCAAAAGTGGAGAGGGTGCCTGAGCTGGCCTAACCTGGTAATCAGATTGGTGAACAGCCTAACGGTCATCATAGAGCCTTCATAAAGTAACTGATAGAAACAGATGCAGAGATCCACAGTTATAGTGGTATTTTATTTGTACTGAAATGTGATTTTAATTGTATATTAATAAATAAAGTTGCCAGAGGGTCAGAGGTACATACAGGCAGTGATGAGGCAGTCATATGTTTGGGTTTACAACCAATGAGAAGGCAGAACAGAAAGTCTATATAAAGTTGAACAGACAGAAAGTAGCTCTCTTTCTAGAGGTCTCTTGGCTGAAGAGGCTAGCTGCAGGGTAAGGCTCTTAGCTCTGATCTCTTGGCTTTCTTCTTTGCATTGGTTCTGTGTTTCTTATTTAATAAGATGGTTGGTTACATCTACAAATGGCGTCCAATGTGTTGGCAAGAATTTCCACCTAAAACCTGAGTAAAAAGATTCTAAAATGGAGCTATAAACAGTTCCTAGTGGTCTCTTTCAAGTTAGCAGCAGCATGCGTGTTTGAGCTACTATGGCGGGTTCCTGGTGTGTGCGTTAGACCTACAGTATGGTGGGAATGAGGTCTCTGCAAGTGGCACATTAAGCTGCATTGTGGATTTAGCCTTTGCTAGTACAAAACAAAAAGTGATTTCTGAGCTACACGCTGCTTGGATAAAAGCATAGACCCAGAATGGCTGCCAGAGCTGGTGGTAAACGTACCACCCTCATGTTGGGAAGTTGAAGTGGGCGGGGCCAGCAGCCACAGCACCATTTGAGTCTTAGAATGCTGCAATTTAAAGCAATAGGCTCAAGGTAATATTAAAAATAAGCCACATAAAGATGGCTACCACACAGAGAATCTGGATTATGTTCTCTTTGATATTCATAACTGAAGAAAAATATTTGATTGCAAAAGCTGTTGAGTTATGCCAAAATGTATATTTTAAAGGTACTTTGACTTCAAAATTTGGCTGTAGGGATATGTTGCTTTGGAAAGGAGGCTCTGCTTTTGTTTCCACAGAAAGCCAGAGGCTATGGATTTGTTCCAGATTAAGATACATCAGGTTTAACCAGCCAAGACCCCCCCGAAAGGTCTCCGATGACACTATGGCCCAGATGATCCAACATCCAGAATGGTTTGAAGGCAACTGGCTCAGACAATACAGCCTCACGGACTACTCCATAATCCTAAAATTTTCTTTGTGCCCCCATAAGATACAGCACCCCCCACCCTTCAGCAGGAAGTAGTAAGAGAAGCTATGCCCAAATTCCCAAATTATATGTAGTTTTACTATGTTAAGGTTAAAACCTTCCTTAAAAAAAAAAAAGGAAAGGGGAAGTGCTGTGGGATGGTCTGTATGTCAAATTACTCTGATTGGTCAATAAATAAAACACTGATTGGCCAATGACTAGGCAGGAAGTATAGGCAGGACTAACAGAGAGGAGAAATAAAAGAACAGGAAGGTGGAAGGAGTCACTGCCAGCCACCACCAGGACAAGTCACATGTGAAGATGCCGGTAAGCCACGAGCCACGTGGAAAGGTATAGATTTATAGAAATGGATTAATTTAAGACATGAGAACAGTTAGCAAGAAGCCTGCCACGGCCATACAGTTTGTAAGCAATATAAGTCTCTGTGTTTACTTGGTTGGGTCTGAGTGTCTGTGGGACTGGCAGGTGACAAAGATTTATCCTGACTGTGCGCAAAGCAGGAAAACTCTAGCTACACACAGCCAAGCACCAGGCTAAGCTCTAGAAGTCCAGTTGAAGAGAAGGAAGAGGAGGAAGATTCCATGAGCAAGGTGCATCAAGATAATGATGGGGAAACTTACAGATACAAATGAACCAAGATAGTGGGAATTCATGAATGTTAGACCAACAGGTATGGAGCCTGCATGGGACTGGACTAGGCCCTCTGCATAAGTGCGACAGTTGCGTAGCTTGGTCTGTTTAAGGGGCCCCTTGGCAGTGGGAATAGAATCTATCCCTGGTGCATGAGCTGGCTTTTTGGAGCCCATTACCTATGGTGGGACACCTTGCACAGCCCTGATGCAGAAGGAGGGGCTTGGACCTGCCTCCACTGAATGTACCAGGCTCTGCTGACTCCCCATGGGAGGCTTGGGGTGGGGCTGAAGTGGAAGGGCTGGAGGGGAGTGGGAGGAGGGATGAGAGGGGATCTGTGGTTAGTATGTAAGATGAATAAAAAATTTCTTAATAAAAAAGTAAGTAAAACAAGCCAAAAAAGAAAGGAAGAGAGAGAGAGAGAAGAAAGAAAGAAAGAGAGAAAGAAAGAAAGAAAGAAAGAAAGAAAGGAAAAGAAGAGAAAAGAAAAGAAAAGAAAAGAAAAGAAAAGAAAAGAAAAGAAAAGAAAAGAGAAAAAGAAAACCATGCAGACTGAGATTTGGAGGCCAGGGATAACTGTGATGCCAACCCTTGTGGTCCAGGCCCCTCCATCTGCATCCTTCCTTGTAACTGCTCCGTCACTCTGCAGACACGTGGTTTTACGCTATGTCTGTAAGAACAGCCCATCTACTCACATGATGGTAACTGTTGTTGCTGTAAAGATGACAAGAGAATTTATTTGTAGCTTCTTTCTCTTGATTTACAGGCATTTTCAAAACAACTGCCAGCCAGAAGTGAGAGTCCATGGGAGCCCAGGAAAGTGTGTCAAGGTCCCCAAAGGACTTTCTATCATATGCTAGTAAACATCTGTCTTAAGAAGCAGAATTTTCCAGCAGGGATTCAAATTCAGCCCTTTTCCCTGGCACATGCCCTGCTCACTGTTTCTGTTGTCTGTGAAGGGGAAGAAAAAGAACGATCCACGCAGGGAACAGGAACAGGAACACTGTCTGCTGCTGGCTCTTCACCTGGGCTCTGATTTGGGGATTTTCACAGCAGATAAACAGCATAAAACGTGGAACACCTCTCAAAGGGCACTAATAAATTCCTGATCCAATCCTACTGGTCTAACAAGTTGCCTTTAGGGAATAATCTACAACTATTGTCTCTTCATTTTTAATCTTTTCACAGCTCAGCTCTTTTCTGCTGTGGATATTACTCTATGTAAATAAAACACTGATGGCCAGTGACCAGGCAGGAAGTATAGGCGGGACAAAGAGAGAGGAGAATTGGGGAAACAGGAAGAAGGGGGGAGAGACACTGCAGCCACCGCCAGGAGAAGAGCATGTAAAGAAGCCGGTAAGCCACCAGCCACGTGGCAAGATATAGATTTATAAAAATGGGTTAATTTAAGATATAAGAACAGTTAACAAGAAGCCTGCCACGGCCATACAGTTTATAAGTGATACAAGCGTCTGAGTGATTATTTTATAAGTGGATTGTGGGACTGCGGGGCTTGGGGAACCTGGAGAGAAGCTCTCCAGAAACACTTTTCAGTCTGATTTTTCACAGTGAACCAATCATGATATTTTTGTAGAAAATTAGACATTCCCTTTCAAAGCAACAAGATTTTTAAGGTTTTTTTTTTTTGGTTGTTGTTGTTTTGATTTTTGTTTTTTTATCCTTTTTGGTTTTTTGTTTCATTTTGTTTTGTTTTTGAGACAGGGTTTCTCTGTGTAGCCCAGGCTGCCCGAGAATTCACAGAGATCCACCTGCCTCTGCCTCCTGAGTGCTGGTTTTAAAGGCATGAGCCACCATATCCAGCTGAGAATTTTTAAGTTTTAAAACTGAGAAATTTGGAATAAAGTTGATTCACATAGGGCTGGAAAGATTGCTCAGTGGTGAAGGGCACTGGCTAATCTTCCGGAGGACTCAGGCTTGTTACACAGCAGCCACATGGCAGCCTATGATCACCTATAACTCTAGTCCCAGGAGCTCTGACATCCTCTTCTGGCTTCTGCAGGCACCAAGCACGCACACACACACACACACACACACACACACACACACACACACACACGGTACATAGACATACATGTTGGCAAAACACCCATACACATAACATGGTAACAATTTTAAATAATTGTTCTCTGGGTATTAATCTTTACAGTGAAGATACTGAACACCTGCTGCCTAGTGTGGATGCACTTACCCTCTCTTCCACCAGAACTGAGCACAAAGGTATACAATACTTCAATGGAATGACACTACCCTCCTGTTTTTAAAAATTCACTGTTTACTTAAGAATTTGCAGACATTTCCAAATAGGAAAGTAAATCCCCCTTCATCTGCTATGTGAGAGAGCAGAGCTCAGGGCTCTCTTCTGCCTCCAATCCTCCAGTCCATTCAGGAGTGTTGGATTGCACATTGACAGCATACCACAAATGATACCAGACCTGGTAGATCATATCCAATCTGTGCACTGAGATTCGAACATTTTAGAAAGTGAAGGATGATTTTAGAATCTGAAATCGGAGGGAAAACACAGCTACCACCTGCACCTGGATAATTCCCAGCGACGATTATAAAACTAAGTGCATTAAATAGAGTTCAACATTGCTGTACATCTGGGTACCTATCTGATTAATGACATGAGTGCTGACAGACAGTTGCAATATGGAATCAAATGTTTACACCCAAACAGCACATCAGTCATTTAGCCCAAATTTACCTTACTCCCACACAAACCTGGTGTCAGGCTCAATGTTTATTTCTGTAAATTATATTTTTAAAAAGAGAGCTCAACATTCAATTTAAGGAGTCTTTACTGTTTGTTTGTTTCCCTACGAACAAAACTTGATTGCATATGCCACACTATAGAAACTGAATGTCCCCACAAGGTCTGTATGTTAACAGTTTCATCCCCAGAATGGTAAAACCCTTCTGAGGCAGACCCCAGTGGGAGGACCTTAGGTCACCGGGGCTTTATGCTGAAGGAAGCTACTATGGGGCTCTGGCCTCTTCCTTTCTCTCTCTCCCTTCCTAGTTTTGACAGCTACATGCCAGTTCCTACCACAATGTTCTTCACAATAGCCTTAGAACCAATGAGACATTAGACCATGGACTGGAGTCTCCACAATTATAAGCCAAAGGCAACCTATTCCATTATAGCAGCCAAGAACTGATAAGCTCAGCACTGAGGATGATTCCATGTTCATCTAATTCTTGAATTGCTTTCAGTGTTTATCTGAGACATTTTCTACATCTCCCATGTCAATCACAACTTATTTCTGACTCTACTGCCTGACCTGGGAAAGTCCACTTCTACTCCACAGATTTCTTTCCCTGTTTTTCTCTCTGTAAACATTAATTTGCCAGCTCCCCACTGATAGACCTTTTATTTTATTAATAGTCTATGCCAGTTAGAAACAGAGCTTGCAGATTTTCCTCATTTTTAAAATTCACATAAAAGTGGATATCAAGAATATGTTTGTCAATAATTTCTCTTGAAAAATGACTGAATAACGTAAAATCCCCTTTTATTGTGTCAGAAGGCTATGGTCCAAGGTCTCGGGACTTCATGAGGGATGCAGCAACAATATTTAATCATAAAGTTGGTCACTACAAAACTATAGACTAATTCTAAACTGACAATCAGAATTAGAGAAACGTGTTTTTAATAAAGTTGTACTTTTCAAAATATGGTTGAACTGCATTTTCTTTCTCAAACAGACATGGCTGAAAGAAGCAAATCCAGTGTCCAGATGCCCCTCTGCAGGAATCAGATTGAAACTAATCATGGAGTGGCATGGCTTGAACTGTGTGGGTTTGCTGGGCTTTGCCTGAACTCTTTCAGACATCACAGGTTGTCACAAGTGCCCACAGAGGTCCAAGGAAAGCAACCGGGATACAAAAGCAATACCAAATTAGTGATCCCAACACAAACATGTCTGCACACAGAGGCAGCATGGATCAGAAGAAATGCATTTAGCAGTGGAAGAGGAGGGACAGGGATGGTGCTGGGCAGGGCTGAGTATGGCGGAGGGAAGCAGGGTGCAAACCTCCCAGAGGAGGAAAATTAGAGTGGTTAGAACTTTCTCATGTAACTTGGTCTGCTGAATAAGCCTCCTCTTCCTCTCTCCCCCTCCTCTGCAATTTACATGGTATGTATCATCTGAGATACCATATAAACCATTGAGATGATTTGTTTTCATCTTTCAAAACCTCTATAGTTTCATATTCCTCTAATTAAAATGGTAGCTATCACCTATAGGAAGTTGCATTCTTTTCTTTTCTTTCCTTTTCTTTTTTCTTTTTTTTTTAATTTTTGGAGAGAGATCGACTTTATAAAGCTGCAGAGGCCAAGCTTGGGTTTGTTGAATGAGGGAGCAGTTCTGTTTAAATGAGAATTAAAGACCTGGCAAGGTGTCTCAGTACTCACTTTCATATTCTCTATTATCTATCCACTCGATAACTCCAGAAACTTCAATCAGACTCTGACCAAAATGCAAGCACACAGTTCTTGGGACAGAATGATAATACCATCTGTTTCCATTCTTCTGTGGGCTCTTTCCAACAGCACAGGCCAGCATGCTCATCGCCTCCTTTATAGTGATCCTGACATGGTAGGCAATTGAAAAGAGCTCTTCCTGTCACCTGTCCCTTCCAAGCAAGCACAATCTTTTCAATTTGAAAAATCCTGAAGAATTCTCACATTCAATCAATTAAATATGAATTCTACAAGTTAAAAAATAAATCCAGATCTGTCCTGCCTTTTCGTGACCGCTGGGAAGCCATCAAACTCTTCCAACGGGCTGGATTTGGCACAGAGCTTCTTGTTCGCTCTCTTCAAGTGTTGATGCCATTTACTTTTAAAATAAATCTAAATCATCCCAAGAAATAGAAGCAACGGACTTGCTGAGCTTCCTCTGCACAATGACTTATCTAAGGGGATAGGCTGTCCACATCCCCCGTGAATTGCATTGCAGCCACGGTTGTTCAGGTCTAATGAAACAGCAGCCAGGTCCCTCCATTTTCTCCCAGTCATGGAAACAACGGAGAACCGAGAAGGAAGGTCAAATATTTTAAAACTCTTTGACACAAGGAAAATTAGCCAATGGGATGGAAAAAAAATACACACGCCAAATAATTCATTTCTGCAGATTTTAACAATCAATATGGAGCGCCATATGAGAGCTATGGCTCCGACAGTCTGAATCAATCAGGGAGATTGGCAGTGGTAAACGACACAGACCAATTTTTGTCATGCAACCACAGTCGGCTTTGCACTCTACGTGTAACCAAGGCTCACTCTGGTGATTTCCCGACACGCCACACAGTCCCTTCCAAGCTCTGCTTCCAACACATCCGAGGGCTTTTCTGAACCAAACCTGACTGCAAACCTTTGAAGACTGGCACACAGTCCTCAAGACGCTCCTTGTTTTCTTTCCAAAGGCTGCATCTTTAATACATTATATTGGGTTTTTCCCATCACACATGGAATGTGTGAAATTTCTAAACTCCTCTTCACTTATCTAAATGGAACGTTGGCAGCCAACAGTTAGCTGTTGGAGACTTGCTTAAAAAACGATCAAGCCCTTTCTAGATATGATTGCAAGAAGTATTGGTGCCAAGATAGAAATTTCAGTCCTCATCATACGCAAAATCAATATGTATGCTTCACCCTGGAAAGAAAGCTACCTTGGAAATAATTAATAAAACATCAAAGGTGCAAGCAACTTCAAAAATCCACATGAGACCAAAATGTTGGAGGCAATTAAAAGAAATTATTAATTTATATAAAGCGATACTTCCCTTTGAAAGGTATTTTTCAGATGTAAATAAATACATATACACACAGACGTAGCAAAGGGAAGACTGAAGTTAAGCTTGAAAACGTGGATTTAAAGTCAACGTTCTCAACAGCAACTCAGAAGGCTACATTAAACACATAGACTTTGAATATCCTTAAGAAGAACTTAGAAATATTTAAATAATATCAAAATAGAGCACTCTGAAAATTATATTTTTACTGAGTAGTCATGCAGAGACATATTATTAGAACTCAAAAAAGACTGTGTATCAAGGAGATCACGACTGCAGACTGTGGGGACAACACAGGGGACTCCTCTGGCAGTTGCATGTCACTGTCACGGTCAACACTCATGTTGTTACCATAGGTCCCCACTTAGTGGTGTATTTCTAAAACATGGACTTGAGAGAGGTGTCTGAGAAGTGACTAGTCAGGAGCATTGCGGGGCAGGAATCACAGTTCTAGATAGAAGGTCTGTACCCCAGTATGTGGGAAGAAGGGGCACACTTGGAGAAGAACCACTTCACAGAGGAGGCAATGTTCATCTATCTTTGAATATGAACCACAGGGATTGAGTTGAGGTTGTGCAAGGCTGCAGGCTGCATGGTGTGCAGGAGGGGGCTCAGTGGGTTATGCAAGGCTGCAGGCTGCATGGTGTGCAGGAGGGGGCTCAGTGGGCTATGCAAGGCTGCAGGCTGCATGGTGTGCAGGAGGGGTTCAGTGGGTTGTGCAAGGCTGCAGGCTGCATGGTGTGCAGGAGGGGCTCAGTGGGTTGTGCAAGGCTGCAGGCTGCATGGTGTGCAGGAGGGGGCTCAGTGGGCTATGCAAGGCTGCAGGCTGCATGGTGTGCAGGAGGGGCTCAGTGGGTTGTGCAAGGCTGCAGGCTGCATGGTGTGCAGGAGGGGGCTCTATAGGGATGAGATGGATAAGGTCTAGCTTGTCTGGCTTCAGGTGTTCAGCTACGTTACCGTAACTGACTATTGCACGTGTGTGCATGCACACACATGCACACACACACACACACTGAAGTCAATTAAAAGAAATTGCTAATTTATTTAAAGGAATACTTCTCTTTGAAAGGTATTCTTGTGCATGCTCATGAATGTGTATGTGTGTGTGTGTGTGCCTGTGTAAGGGTGGGCATGTGTGCACAGAAGTCAGAGCTTAGATGTGGTTCCTCAAGCACCATCCACTTTCTTTTTGACACAAGGATTCCCTCTAGCCTAGGGACTGTCGAGTCCCTAGGCTGGCTTGCCAGGTGTCCTTTCATCTCAGCCTCTCCAGCACTGGCATTAGGAGCCTGTGCCACACATCAGCTCATTGAGGTGGGTTCTCAGGGTTGAAACCAGCTCTTATGCTTGCAAGGTGAGCACTTGACTCACTGAGCCATATCTCCAGCCACACAGATTTACGTTGTTTACGATAACTAGCATTAGCACTGAGATAAGTAGGTCTGTAACAAGAGACAGGAGGAAGTGGGCTGCCTACTCCCACGAGACTTGAGGTAAATTGTTAGAGAAAGTGAGAACTCAAAGGAGGCAGAGGCCTTCATGTTTGGAGAGCCATTTTCCAGGCCCTGACACTTCCAGCATATCAATTTCAAGGAAGAAGGATATATATATATTTACTTTGTTGCCTAGCATATACATTGGCATTATATATCAGGTTCTTTTTATAAAATCTCAACCTCCCTAGCAATAAGAGGATGGCAAGTTTTAATCTTAGTAGAGTTTCTGAAGCAGAGACAGTATTGTCTTCAGAGCAACGATGTCTTGAGAGCCTCACCTTTTCCACTTATCCTTTTAGCATTTATCTCTTACATCTGAGGCTCAGCAAAATCTACAGTGACTCCCAGACGAGAACAGTGCCTACCTTCCACATCAAATCGTTGTATTAAATGTTACAACATGAAGTTAGACAAAACTATAAAAGAAGGTGAGGATATGTTTGACGTGACAAAATGCTTTGATCATAGAGTGTGAGTCCAAATGTTGCTTTAGAGAGGATTCAGCTGGCACCTCCTTTTTAAGGGTTAAGTAATGCCTTGACTTAAGCCAGGTTAAGTGGCTTGCCCAGTACCAGCTCACCTGCTGAAAGGATTGTCTGCCATGGTCACAAGGGACTGAGCTAATTGTTAACCCACAATTCTACAACTCTTCATTGAAAAAATTAAATCAAGTTGTCAAATTAAAACAATTTAAAGCTATTTTTCAAAGTTCTATTAGATACACAGCATGACAAAAATATTGATGTTTCTGAATTTATTTTTACTACATGAACTGGACATCTATTTATCCAGAAGGCTGCATCAATAATCCTCACTCTAATTATTCAATGATAAAGAAATAAGTAGTTTTTCTTCCTAGTTTGAAATCATTAATTAAAATCACTGTTCCTTTGGATCACATGTGTGTGTGTGTGTGTGTGTGTGTGTGTGTCTGTCTGTCTGTCTGTCTGTCTGTCTGTCAATCTCCTACCTACCGTCTCGTGAGGAAGATGCACTACTCATATTATTAATAATTTAGATGGTAAGGTAAAGCTGAACCAATTAACACTTTGTTTTGTGGTATCCACTTTTAAAGCTTATCTTTTCTATCTATCTCCTATAACTGATCTATATTTTACTAAATTATTAAGCAACTATAACATAACAGCCTTTGAGCATCATTGTTCCATGACAGAACAAAAAGCAACTGGTAGATAAACCTTCTGCACTTCATACATTTTCCTAGAATGTTACCTATGCTGTGTGGGTAGGACAAGCCTCAAAATTGTGACAAATTCCTTTAACTTTAGGAATGAATGTGTATTACTTTTTTGTCTGTTTTTCTAAAAAAAGAAAAATTCATCGAAATTTTGATGAAGTTATTGAGAAGGTAAATAAATGTGTTTTCAAAACCTATTTTCCTGAAAGGATACTGAATGTGTAAAATTGAAATGGTGTTAGAGAAACTGAAAGCAGCAAAGCCCTAATGCATTTTAGTCAGAAGTCGCCTTAAAACTACACAGTACTAAAGCACGGAGCTGTCTGGGAACATATTTAGTCTAGATTAATCATCCTATGACTGTCACGTTAAGCTTCACAAATAAATGTTTAACTTCTAATCCAAACTATTTGATGTTAGCTAAGTATAGCAGTTTTATCTCCCATGATATACAGGACAGTGTTTGCTCAACTCCCAGCATTCCTAGAAAGAAAGACCACACTTCTTAAACAAATGCAGCTAAGTTGTCCTTAGTCGCCGTGTGCTTTCTTGTACCCTCCTGGCTTTTTATCACCAGCTGGGATTTTTGTTGCCAGTTTCTATTGTCATCTGGAAACTTCACCCAGTACTTTGGACTTTGTTGGATTTCCCAATGTTTGAAGATCTGCTGGTTTGCTCTTTGAACTGTCAGTCACTTCTGTTGTAAAACAGTATCTGCTGCTTGGGGTCGGACCTGTGATTTGTGTGTGTGTGTCCCCACATTTCCACAGCTCTTTAGCATGCCATGAACAGATATTTATTAGGCAAATCAGATGCCCAAAGTCTTTACCTGGAAAGAAACAACACCGCAGCCTATCTGTCTGTCTGTCTATCTGTTTATATTACCTATCTATTATCTATTTCTCTATCTCTCTACAAACAAGTCAAGATTTCCAGAGAAATCTTAACCCTTTAAAGGAGAATTTCACATACTTGCATATATGTCTACAAGTTTGTATCAAATCAGCTGGCCTCTGGAATTATTAATAGTAATATGCCTATGACTTATGAGTTTAATGTTTAGGGCATCAAAGTAAAATGCAATGATGAATATAGAGAAATTGCAAAATGATCATTTTCTCTCTTTACCCTGGCTGATGGAGGAACCTTTGGAAGCAGAGTGGAACTCATTGGCTTCTGCAGGCTCCCTGGAGCTCCCAGTGCCACAGAACTGGGAATCAGAGAGGTGAGCTCTTTTCATCACTCTTCCAAAAAAAAAAAAAAAAAAGCTTAACGTCTGCGAGAAACTGACTTCATTTGATTTACTCTCCAAGACTGTTTTTTATTAAATATGTTTGACTGCTATCTCTAATTAAATGTAGAATTAATTTTGGCAAACTAACCACAGATGCAGTTTATGTTCAGTTTTATCAGACAGATTTATTTATAAGCTGTCAACTTCTTGAAAGACTTCATTTTGGAGCAGTTTTAAATTGCTCACAGTAGCTGTAAATGGGGCTACTGTTCTCTGGAACACTAAAGGAAAAGCAAGCTATAAATGTCCACTCCATCTGTGAGGAATCATAAAACAATCACATTCCTTGATTTTTTTTTCCTCCGTAGGACCTTTATTAAATTAGTTCAACTCAATTAAAAATAACTTCAAAAACATTTCGGGCCTTTTGTTTCATGGAATAGTTGGAACTCTGGGCACGGAACGCCACCCTTTTAACTAATCCCTTTTACTAAACGGAGGAGAATGGCAGCATTGTGACTTCAGACAGTGCCTTCAAGGGTCTCTACTGTACCGAATTGAGGTCACTGCAAGACAATGCCCAACACCCAGTCGCCATTCAAACATTCTTCACAACTCTATCAAACGTGTCTTTCTTCCCCCTGGCCCGCTCTCTCCCATGGCAGACTCAGAGGACAATGGCCAGGCCCCCAGCACCATTTATGGGCACCATATTTGCACATGACAAAGTCCATTCTTCTCCGTTTGCTAACCCCCCCCCCCCCCCCCCCCCCCCCCGCTTCAACCTCTTACAAAGAAGGAGACTGCAAGAGACTTTCCCACCATTACTGTTACTCAGACATCTCTGGTATTTAATGTGTTGTTCCAGGGCTGGTACCTGACGTTTGAGAAGCTCACTTGCTGTTTTCGGGGATTGAGGAACCAAGCGGAGAATTAAATACGGTCCCACTGTAGCCAGATTAGGCACGATGGAGCAGACGACTTAGCCCAAAGCAGAGACAAATGGTACAGTCGGAACCATTACACCTTGTACTCGACTTCACATCATCAGGACCATAAAGCGCACGGTGCGCCCATGCACCACCATGCCCTTGCCCCACGAGTACTGTTTACTTTTGCTTGAGAGTTTTTATAGCCACAGCTACAAACAAAACAAAATCAATTGCTGTAAATTTTCCTCACCAGAGTTACTCCTCCAAAGGAAGAGAGAAGTTGTGCCCACAGCATCTGCCTCTAAAGAACAAGAAACAACACACATTCACAAGCGGCATCATTGGTTGTTAGGATAAAGATTTTAATTTTAATTAAGAAAGGGATTTGCAGGACAATTAGTGAGATGTGATATTCTCTGCAAGAAACAGTGCCCTTATTGAAAAATGCCATCTGAGTCGGAGCAGGGCACTTAGTGACTTGTTTCTGTGGGTTTCTATAGTTAATGAGAAGAAAAATAGACAGAAAATGGAAATATCTCACCTGAAATGCAGAAACAGACGTTCTCAGCGGCCCTAACTTTCCCCGTCATTCACTCTTTCCATTCAGGTTATACGTATCGGCACCACCAAGATTTCAAGCGGGTAATCTGTGTGGCTTTGACAGGCTTTGAATGTTCTTTCCCCAGGTGTGCTAAGGCATGGATTGTTAGGCCCATGCCCCATCGTCAGTTTTTATCAAAATCTAATCATATGATTAATGATTCGGCACGGAACTTGCAGTTCTGTGGGATATGCTCGTATATGCACACACATATAAGCACACGTACATAATGAGCACTAAGTTTCTTCCAACCATCTGCTACAGCTGTGGTTCATGGTATAGAACACAGTACGAACCTCCCCAAACAGCTTAGAGTGCTCTGGAAAGATGTACAATCAAAGAACTGCCGCTTCACAGTGTGAAGGGCTATAGATACCACAAAACTGTAACACCCTGTTTGAGCTTATTTCCAAATCACAAAAGCCCAAAACTGTTGGAGGCACTGTGAAGACATCTTTTGCTGATTATCCACTCTCAACCCCAATCACAAGGACTCTGTAGGATGAAGAAAGATGCAGTTACCCTTGGACCAAGGTCTGGGGAAATCTCTACCTACAAGTACAGTATTCAAACATCCAATGTGAAAGGATAAAAGATTACAACAGGGAAGAATTAGTGGCCCACTTGGTTTCTAATGAGGCAGTTTATCTGTATCCAAGCAAGGGAGAGTTAGAGGATCCAGCCTCAGGTTATGTACTTGTCTGGTCTTTAAGTGCCGTCCTTAAGTACACTTGATTGGCAGGAAGAGCTAGGAACCCAAAGACAAGTCTGCTTCAGGATGTCACCAGAGTAGACACATTGCTCTTCACAAAAAGAAAGGGGAAACCTATGGAAGAGGAACATACCTGCTGGCTGAGACACAGGTGCCAAGGAGACCAGAGCCGATGTGGTCTCAGGGTGTCACACCTAACTGTATCCATGCCTTTTAACCATGTATAACTCCCAACTGAAGATAGCCATGTGACACTTGAACAGATACGTGGTGGGGATACGGAACCATGGGGAGAGCAGGAAGCAGAAAGTGCTGTGGAGTCAATAAAAGGCTAACTCAAAATACTCTCCCAAGATTTATACTGGGCATGTAACACAATACTCTGCATGTGACCCTCCAAGTGCCTGTTGCACTGAGATCACCAGAGCAATGGAGTGATCAAGTGTGTCTTGAGGAGGTTTCTACATCATGACAACAGAGCCCCTAGAGATGGGACTCGGGTCCTTACAAAAGGCTTGGGCCATGCCAAGAGGCAGCATGTCCTCAAGCAAGACACCATCCCTGAAATGGCGCATCCCTCTCCTGCACCTGATACTGACCCAGGCTGCACCCTTATCTTGGAGTTTAGGCCTTGGATTAGTCACATTTTTTTTTCATTGCTGGGATAAAGTATCGGATAAAAGCAACTTGAGTGAAGGCTTGGAGTGCTTGCTCTCAGTTGACGCAGCCCTCTCTGGGGGTGAAGTCATTGTCACAGGAGTGGAGTGGCTGACTGAATTGTCTCTGCTGTCAGAAACCCAACAGGAAGTGCGACTGGATCTGGGTGTCAAACCTCTGCAGGAGCCTCAGGAACCCTTAATCACAGAACCATCTCTCTAGCCATGTTTCATGAAGTTCTTCAGAGGGGATTTTTACTTAAGACAATTGCTTGATACGTTTTATTTGAGGGGCTGGAGAGATGGCTCAGCAGTTAAAAGCACTGAATGCTCTTCCAGAGGGCCCAGGTTCAGTTCTCAGCACTGACATGGTAGCTCACAACTCTCTGTAACTCCAGTTCTGTGGCAAAACACCAATGTACATAAAAAAACTAAAAAATTAAAAACATTTTATTTGAGAATACATTATGTATGAAAAGATTAGGAATAAAATATGAAGACTGTAAACTTCCCTTCACCTCTCTCTGAATCCCACCTGTTATGGTAACACTGGTATCCAGTTACTGTGACTTCAGACGTGTTCTTATAGTTTCTGCCTACAGCTCCAGTATGAACTCAGAAAGATCAATTGTCCCTTCGTTGTCCACTTGGCTTTTGTTGTTCATTGTTTGTTTGCTTTGGTTCTGAGGTCCTCATGTAGCCTGGACAGGACTTGAACTCTGGATCTTCTTGCCTCATCTCCCAAGTGCTACATCCTTGGACTGGTAGTCCTGTCATCATTAGCCCTACCATATCAATGCTCATTCTCCATTAATTACTATAAATGCTAATCTTACCTATAATTATCTTTGTGCCCATGGATAAGCTCTACATGACAAAAAAAAAATAAAAAAAAAAAGAGCTTTGAGGTCGTTCCATCCATGTCGTCAGCCTCACTAGCTCTCCCACAAGCCCTGGAGGAAGGGCCACCATCACACCTCTCCAAATCTGCACAGATCACCAAAACATCAAGGGCACTCTCCAAATTTATGATAATAAGAGCAGAGCCAGGCAGATCTCTGAGAGTATGAGGCCAGCCTGGTCTACAGAGTGAGACCCAGGACAGGCACCAAAACTACACAGAGAATTCCTGTCTAGAAAACAACAACAACAACAACAAGAAAAGCAACTGATATGGAAAACCCTATTTTGAACAAAGTAGTGTTTTGAATAAGAAACCCCTGCCCACCCCCCAATAGGCTCATATATTTGAATGCTTAGTCACAGGGAGTGGATGGAACTATTTTAAAGGATTAGGAAGCATGGCCTTGTTGAAGGAAGTGTGTCCCTGGGGCTGCGTTTTGAGATTTCAAAAGCATATGGCAGGCTGATTGTTCTCTCTCTCTCTCTCTCTCTCTCTCTCTCTCTCTCTCTCTCTCTCTCTCTCTGTGTGTGTGTGTGTGTGTGTGTGTGTGTCTCCTTGCCTACAGATCCAGATGTAGCTCTCTGCTACTTCTCTAGCACCAATCTGACTGCTATCATGTTCATGGCCACCAAGTTCCCTACCATGATGATGATGGACTAAGGCCCTAAAACTGTAAACAAGTGCCCAATTAAATGTTTTCCTCTAATAAGTTGCCTTGGCCATGGTGTCTCTTCACAGCATTAGAACCGAGATGAAGACACATGAGAACTATACGCAGATGAAAAGGGTGACTGGTTCCACTGAGCTGCAGCAGAAGCAGGGCCAGCCTGCAGCACCAAGCTCCCATGGACCACGGTTCATCCACTTAGCAGGCTCCTTCGGGCCATGAAAAGCACATAGCTGAGAGTGAGGTTCCTGCTCCAAACATTCCATGTGATCTGGACATGTTCCTTCACTTAGTGGACACAGGACTCAGCAGATTGCACACAACCATTGTTTCTGTTTCATAGAGCGAACCAAGCAGGTAACTCTTACTCTCCACCCAAATGCATTCCCACAAACACTGAGCATTCTACTTCAATTTAATCTAACCTGATCACATTTACATTTTGTTAATTATTTGACAATAAAATGCATGTGTGTTAAAGGTTGTATGTGACATAGGATAAATCTCCCATTTCTTTATGAAGCTACTACCCACTGTATGGACTAGGGCAGTATGGAGAGGGAATAGCAATGTTCTCAAATGTTCATAGTTGGAAGAAGAAAAGATTTTTTTATTTTGAAAAACAAATTCATGGTCATCAGCAGAAACAAAAAATATTTACTTAAAAATGGGCAAAGGAATCACTCTCAAAGTTTCTCTTCCTTCCACCCTTCCCTCATCAGATTAAAAACTTAGTAAGCACCTCGAGTTAGCTAAGTAAGTCCCTCAGGGAACACAAACATTGTAAGTAGTCCGTGCAGACAAGCATGAATATGCTGCAACACATCACACTCAGTAGTAAAACACCCCTGCAGCTCATTTTTCCAAATCAAGTTTTCTTTTGAGCACTAAAGAAAGCCAAGAGTATTCAAAATGTTTTGTCAAACATTCTACCTGTTTCTGTCTCCTGTGGAAGCCTTACTAAACACATTCAGCTGTTAAGAGAATGAATGTACTTTCCATGTTTTTCATTGTCAAAAAAGCTCTTGGGTTTGAGACACTTGGTGTTGGAAATAACTGAAAAGTCTGTATTGGGAATAATCAGTGCAGGCTGCTAGCAATGTGGACCCTTGAATTTTATTTCCTATGCAAAATGATCATAGAAACAACTTGGGGTACAGTGCCTGGTGTTGGAATGGACTGAAGAATGCTGTCACTATGGAAATCCATCTACTTGTCTACAAAGCAACCTTGAAGCTATAGACTCTGGATGATAGAATCTTGCAAGAACTGAAAGGGGAAGAGAGAGGGTGAGGGAGAGAGGAAGATGAGGAGAAGGAATAGCAGGGGGAAGAGGAGAGGGGAAGAGAAGGAGATGAATGTGGAAGAAAAGCAGAGGGAAGGGGGGGTTCAAAGAGAGCCCCAGCTTTCAGCAAGACAGCACAGCACATCTCAGCCTGTAAATTATCACCATGTCCAAATGCAAGCAGGGTAAGGCAGATCTCCAAACTCAATGGCCACATACACCCATCTTCAGCTCTGTCTCATGGTCTAAGAATATTTCTGAGATTGCCCATCAGAGTTCTAAGATCACTCAACAAAATGGCTTACAATTACATGTTTTTACAAAAAAAAATCTAATCATCTCTTTTTCTTTCTTTTTCTTAATGTTTTCAACACACATTTAATTAAGTCTTTGCTAAGAACTTCTGCATATGTCTTCACATGTTGGACATCGCTCAGGCAACAGCTACATGCAAAGCATGTGTGTAAAGACCATTGGATGAGTGGTCTTTTTCTATATTTATGTAGGTATATCTTATAGCATACATAAGGTAATATTCATGTGTCATTTTAGAATTATTTTCTAATGATACAACTAATAGCAATGATTATTGTTTCAGGAATTTCTGAGATTTTAATTATTGGGGAGTGAAATGTGTGAACACACAAGGTCACATTAACAAATTGTCAAGGAAAGATGTTGCATTTTCATTACAGACCCCACTGGCAGCCTGCATTCCAAAGTGTCATATGGAACAGAGACACCCTTCTGCTTCCTGCTCACCTCTCCTTCTGATGTCCCATTGCCTGCTTATTCACAGGCTGGAGCAAAGAGCCTGAGCTGCCAACCAGCGGGTATAACTGGCAGTGAAGACTTGAGTGTCCACTCGGGGAAGACAAATGGATAGCTCTACCAGCGTGACCAGGCCAGAGAAGGTCTGCATTTTAAATTTCAGCTGAGGGCAAACACAGGGAAAGCCCTTATGACTGCTGCACAGAGTGCAGTAAAAACAAGTCCCTTCCCCATTGTATGCTGCCTGATCATTGGGCTTATTAAAGAGATGCTGCCCAGCATTCACACATTGTCTCCTCTGAGAACAGATTTCTATTGTTTTTGTTGGAAATCTTCCTTTTAAGATACTAAGAGGGTTCAGTATTTAAACATAGATTTCTGTAAATATTCATAATTCATACCTTCATTTTATGTGAATTAGAGACACCAATAGAAACAGCTCTTAGGGTCTTCCCCTCCCAATCAAACTCACAGGGTCTCCAGAACAGCCGAGAAGGCTCTGCAGCCCCCCCTGTATTGTTCTGAAGGCTGAGTTTCTGTTGATATCCCACAATCTGTTGGAACAGCTTGGGGAGGCTCTCCTGCTTCCTCTGCAAGCACCAGGTCAGGACTTGTGCCTCCTTTACAGTTTAGATATACTAAATGTACAGATATGCCTTTTCATAATTCCCCCTGTATAAACTCAGGAATACTATCAACACCAGCCTCCTAGATTCAAATCACATTGCTCTTACATATCTTTGCAAATCTACCAAGAAACAAGAGCCAGATGTAGTGGCTCATGCTTTTAATTCCAACACTTGGGAGACAGAGTAAGAAGATTGCTGTGAATTCAAGGCCAGTCTGGGTGACAGAGTGAGAACTTGCCTAAAAAAAAAAAAGTGACCACAGATTTCAGGGAAAACATTGATTAAGAACACTGACTTTACTCTATTTTTTTGTAATTAAAGGCTTTTAGATAAGCTTTATTAACAACTGTCTGTGTGGTTATTTATGTAACTCATGGTAAGTTTTTATTTGTATAAGGGAAATCTGCTATCAACTGCTACCCTTTTGAAAGGTGAAACATTATAGTTATGCAGATATGGGCTAACAAACCTTCCCAAACTCAAGAAAAGATAATTAATTACTAGTTGGTGAATAAGAGGGAGCAGGTGGAAGAAGCCCCCAGTACTTGGTGATGAGAAATCTATGCAGATAATCTGGAGATCTGCTACTCCTGCAGACGCAGCCAGTATACTCAGCCTTTTATGTTCATGAGGACGTGCCTGGCACACTTCGGTCTTCCCGTCCACTGCTATTTCCCATCCTTTGGTTTCCACGTGAATACAGCCAAAGGCTCTGACACAAACACTTCATTTCGCTTTCTTGGGGTGAGGTGTATGCACCACAGTCAGTAAAGTGGCTCCCGTGCAAGCATGAGGACCTGGGTTCAGATGCCCCATGACTGCGTAAAAAGCCATGCACATTGTGCATGCCTGTAACCCCAGTTCTGGGGAGACAGAGATGGGAAGATCCCCAGAAATTGCTGGCAAGTCAACACAGCCAAATTGGTGAGCTCCAGGCTCAATGAGAGACCCTGTCTCAAAATTAAGATGGGGAGTGAATGAAGAAGACGCTGACATCAACCTCTGGCCTCCACATTCATGCACACACATGTGTGCACATGCACTCTGCATGCACATGCACAAACAAAATAATAAATAAGTGAATCAGAGATCCTCAAACCCCTCAATGTACTTGAGAAACGATAACAAAACCCTGTTGTTAATAGTGTCCAACGACAGCCATCAATTTTAATTAGGTAGAGACTTTGAAAGAGAAATTAACTTTCTTCATTGTCCTTTGGATGGCACATTATAAGAAGGTTGCCTCCCATCACTGAGAACTATCTCTAGACTATTTAAGACTGTAACAGTGTAGTTCACTATTGGTTTTTATGCCCGCGATACCTATAATAAAACCACAGATGACTCGTTAAAGAGCAAGCTTATAGATAACACAAGTCATCCACTCCTGACTGGAGATGAAAATACTGCTCTTCCTCCTCCAAAAAAGTCGGTAATAGCACCGTGTAAAAATATCCCTACATTTTTCGGAGGATAAAAATATTAGCAAAGTTGGAAGATAGAGAAATGAAGTGACTAGCTGATCACGGAGCCCTTATTTTAGTCTTTGCTTCGCACAAACTCCCTGCCCCCCTCCATAGGAGAGAGCAGATTTTTCTGTTCAATCCTAAAAAACAAAGAAGGACTGCGGCTCCCCTCCCCCAGCGTCTCTATACAGTCACCAGGGCCCATCTGCATCACCGTCAGCTTTACCAATGGCAGCTTTGCCAACTCTCCCACAAATTGATAGATTGGAAAGCCTGGCATGAAAATGTTCATGCCCTGCCATTCTGAAGAATAAGCTTTAAGTTTGAGATTTATACAGGAATATTAGGGCCTTCTATATGGCTGTACATATGTGCAACTTCATACACTTCGTTCAAAGAAGTAATTGAACCAAATGGAAAAATTCAACTTGTGTAAAATTACTTTGTGTAATAGACTACAGAATGATATTGTCATCTTTGATAAATGTGGGAAATTGAGGCACAGAAGTACACACTAGGTGATAAGCAAACAGCATCTGACAAAAAGTGAATGGCTGGGACAATGCCCAAACCTTATGCGTCTCCTCCACTGCTCTAAACGCCAGATTGCCGGAGACATTCCTCCTAGGAACCCTGCGAGAAGAGACCTGAGATACCAGAGAGAATGAAAGACGGACTCGGGGTATGGGACCCCCATGCCTATAATTCTTTCTTTCTTAGGGCTCATTACCTCCACCTGCATTCAGGATGATGAAGTATCACTGTGACTTTCTAGTGTCTGTCATTTTCTCAGTTATTGTACAACTTCTATTGCATAAGAAGTATAAAGCAAGATATAGATTGTTTCCTCGGCTAAAGGGACAGATATATGAGAGCAGATAGGGCAAATTTAGAGCAATCAGTGGCTTACTCGTAAATATTTTATATGAGTAATGGAATCATAACACTTGATTAAAAATACCTTGACTCTGGCAGGAAGGTGTGGCTGATGGTTATAGTCCCAGCCCTGGGAAGATGGGGACAAGAAGACAAAGAGTTCACAATCATTCTCAGCTACATAGTGGGAGCAGCCAGCCTGGGCGACATGAGACCATGTCTTAAAAGCAAAAGTTTGGGAAACTCCAGGAAATGGGGCTACTCCACTTTCAGAACATGTGTGTTATCAGGGCGAGGGTATGGCTTAGTGGCAAAGGGCTGCCTATTGCATTCAAGGAGGAGAAAGAGATCATATTCAAAATCTTATGGAAACAGTTTCCCACTCCTTTCATTTAGTTAGGGCTTAGCTTTATGAACAGCAGACCTGTGTTTGACAAGTGCCCTTTGTAAACCACTGACTTCAGAAGCAGCGAAGTGAGGAGTTGCCGCACTTTGGAATGATCGTTAAGGGAACTGAGGCAGAAGTCCATATTCACGTCTATGTCTACATGACCCTCAAGGATACTCTGCAAGTATAAAGTGCTCTTTCCCCATGTGTGGTCAAAGATCACTGACGGTTCAATTTCCCCAAGAAGATGGGTAGACAGGTAGGTGATAGGTAGATTAATAGAATGACTGATGATTGATTGACAGATATAACCAGCTTGTAGAACAACAATAAAATTACATTAGCACATTTGCTGGTAAATTTTTCATAAACTATCCTATGAAAACTATCCTATGATTAAGGAATCCCTTCAATAAATGAAATATATAGAAATACTAGACAAATTCTAATGTATGAATTGAATGTGTTCATATTTGGGGGTTCAATTATAATAAAACTTTGGGCACAATTCACTGCTGAGAGGCTCTCTTTAATGCACAGCAGAGATTCTCTGTCACTTCTGGTCTTCTCATGAGATAGTGAGGAAGGGACATTAAGAAATAATCTACATGACATTGAAGCCCTGAGCTCAGAGAATTTGGGGAGAAGGGAACAGGGAGACACACAGAACCACTGAAAAAGAGGACTCCTTTGGGGTTCTCAAGTCGGCAGAGCAGTTCTGACATCCTATGACATGAGACACTCTGTGAGTGAGCACTTGGCAGCCATGTTTCCTACATTCCCTTTCATTTCGACTCCAGAGCAACATTTGAACAGAGCTCAAGTCAATTCTTAAGTTTGGTTCTTTGTGACATACATAGCTTTACAAAAAATTATAATTCCTCAAAAATGAGGAACATCTCGGGGAATACAGGTGGGTCTGGATGGTCTCAGACATCACATGTCATGTGTTTAATGAGACACATATAATAAAGACAATAGAGTATGGGTGAAACCCAACTCTATGCATTAATAGAATGACAGTGTGTTATCTTTACATATGGCATCAACGTATTTTGCTTAAAACTGAAAGGCAGGATTTAAAAACTGAGAAGTTTCTATATGTAGAAGAGAAAAACACAAACTACGAGGATGGAATATTATTATGAAACAAATTTTCATAAAGCAGATCCAAAACCAGGTGAACAAAGGCAAATGGCTAAATCCACCTACAGAATCCATGCTCCGGCTAAGGCTGGGTACATCTTTTCCTTAAAAAGGGTCCAATCACACAGTATTTGACACCTGAGAAGCTGACATGGCACAGAGACTTAGCTATGTCCTTCAGTGATAAGCTGCCTGCCCCTTCGTCAGTTCCTATTCAACCCATTCGTTCACTGTGAGCCCCTAGGTGGCTTACCTACCTCTGAAATCAGTCTATCACCTCTGTCTTACCTATTGTTTATCAGTTCGGCCTCTGCTTGACAGGGTGTGGCATAAACAAACTAATAACGATGGGAAATTCCTCCCCACAATGAACTCCCTCAAATTTGAATATGCCTCCCATAAACATTTAGAGGGTGGCTTCTCTAGAGGAGTCAAACAGGAATGAGTTGAGTGTGAACAGCAGAGAGTGTGTTGTGTGGTCTGAATTTGATTCCCGCCTCTCTGGAAGGATCTTAAACATGCCAACACTTTCTGTTGAAAAAAGTGGTGATGGGTACCCCAAATGTCAACTACCCGAGACTTTTGGAATCTCCTTCCAGTTGATCTCCTTTCTTGCTCGACCCTCCCTAGAACCCCCCTCCTATCTTCTGTCATTCTTAGAAACCATTGCAGCTGGGCAAACCGTCCAGGCAAGAACACCGAGCATGCTGGAGGCAAAGGGAAAGGAAGACACCTGACTTCCCGAAATGGATTTGCAGGCTGTCCCTCAGCTGGGAAAAGCCCTGAGGTCACAGAAAATGAATGTGGTGATCTCTCTGCCTTCACTCTCAGCTGTTCAAGAGAAAATTAGCACCCCTTCCCCAGAAATTCTATGAATTCTGCAAAACCTGGAGAATGTTACTAATGCAGTCAACTCAGTTCTCCTGGGCTGCCTTTACGGAGACCCACATGGAGCCTCCTTCTTCTTGGGAAGCAGCAGATTTTACCTCCAATCCAATCCTGAAAGTGATGATATCATGTGGGAAGAGGCCCAACAGTACACAGTGTTCAGTCATCTGACCCATCCAGAAAACCATGAGGTCAACAAAGTGGTCACTATTTTAAAGCACTGAGTTTGGGACGGCTCATCAGCCAATGAAAATACAGGACCAGAAAGATGACTCAGCATGTAAAAACATTTGTTCTCAATGATCTGAATTCAAACCCCTGGACAACATAGTAGAGGGAAGGAATTAACTCCTAGGAGGTGTGCTCTTATCTCTACAAGGTACTTTGGTGTACACACACACACACACACACACACACATGCACATAAATGTAACAAATGCTCACTGCTGAAATCAGGCATGTTCAGAGAAGGTACAAACTAATGTGGTTGGCAACATCCTTCCCAGCAGCACCATCAGGCCAACTGGGTCTGTCTACTGTATGACACATAGTCAAGCTCCAGGCATGAGAAGAATGTAACTCAAAGAAGCAGAGCCTCGGGTCTGTTCAGAACACACTATGAACTTGTTTCCGGAGATGGGCTGTAGTGAATCATGGTGTCTGAATTAAAAATTACAGTTGCTTTCAAGTTCTAGCTGCAGACACAGCCTCAGTCCAGTATTCCTACAAATAGCACAATAGTCAAATATTTTTTTCTTTAAAAATTATTCTGTAAACACTTTGTATCTTTATGCAATTTGTGATGATGATTAGTGTTATCTTTATTTTAGGATTTAAAAAAAAATCACCATTTCTTATCAGGCCAACTTAATCAGCTCATCAAGGAACCAGGTCATCTCTGGAGAGTTAAAGATGTCACTGTTACCTCTCTCATTCCATCTGAAAAGACCTTGTTATACCAAAAGAATCTAATATTTCTATACCGGATATAGTGTTCCATGTTTATATTGGTTCCTGGCACCTTAGTTTATTCATTTGTCTTCTGAATAAACCTCTTACTTGGCTTTTAATCTCTTGAACTGATTTCAGATATTCATTGGTTTTTGAAGAATGATGTGATAAGAACCATCTGGCCTAGAGGAACCCTGGGAGTCGGGAGGGTGCTTCTCTCAGGTGTGTGTTTTTATTTCTCGTTACCAACAAATGGCTCTCCAAAGCAGCCACACCACTTTCTCTGCCATGAAAACTGTGCAAGAGTTCACACAGTTCTTGACCATTATCTCATCTCACACTCATCTCATCAGGCACGCATGTGAGGCAGCTTTATAAGTCTACAAAAAGTGTCATTTTAAGTCAAACTTATGTACTAACTAGAGAAATCACACATCACTTTATTGGATGCTATTCCCCACCTGCCTTTCTCCTTTTCTTCCTTCTGTAGAATGTCTTTTTATTTAATCTGCCTATCTTTCTATTGTCTTTCAAAAACTGAAGACTGAAGGAGTTTGGGTTGTTTGTGTTTGCCTTGCTCTTGTTTTTCTGACACAGTGTCTCACTGTGTAACCTAGACTGACCTGAACTCACCATATAGCCTGGGCTTGCCTGCAACTGGCAGGTAGCTGTCTTTCTTCCTCATCTCCCAAGTACCCAGGACTACACCCGCCACACCCTGTGAAGGGTAAATTCTACGTATTTCACTTCTGGTAGTTTACCCCCAGTGCCACCTCTACTCGGAGGTCATTTTGCTGTTTCCTCCCTGGCAGCATTGGGGTGTTTAGTGATTCCAAATCTGCTAACCTTTTCCTTTATAAAAATCTTTCCTTCCTCTGAGGTCATGAAAATCTGCTTTTTGACAGGCTTTTTAAATGTTTCCTTTTCACATTGAGGGTTCTGAGCCACCTGGAATTTATCCTGTCACCAGGGTCTATTTTTACTTTATGTCCATATGGGTAACCAATTGTCCAACACCATGTCCTGAAGAGACCAAACTTCTCTGCTGCCGTTGGGTGCCAGCTCTGCTATGGATCATGCAGTGTTTCAATTTAACTCTTTCTGGAATGGCAGTCCCCTACCCAGGGGCTCCATGACAGAGTCACTACTGGGTCCATCCGTACATGCTTGGTGACACTGTAAGTTCTGATAATTTAGAGAAAGTCACCTCAGATTTCCCCTCCTCTTCAAAATTGCCATGGCCACTTCCTAATTGGCTTTTTCTCTCCTGAGGCGATCATGTATGAGTCTGGGCCTCCCTTCTGGAAAGGACTGGAATTCAAGGTGAAGGCTCCATGTCACAAACCTTTTTATTTCCTATCATTACCAGCCAACTGTGTGTGTGTGTGTGTGTGTGTGTGTGTGTGTGCGTGTGTGTGTGTGTATGAAGAGAGAGAGAGAGAGAGAGAGAGAGAGAGAGAGAGAGAGAGAGAGAGAGAGAGAGAGACTGACCTTTATTGGGTGTCAAAAAAAGGAGAAGGAAAAAAATACAATACAATTTGAATACTCTTTTTTTAAACTTATTTCTTTTTAACTGTTAAAACTATATTTTCTCTTTCTAATAGTGGTTCCATGTTTCCTTTCTTCTCCTCTAAAAATCTGGGAATTTCCTTGTTCTTTGTTCTCTTTCTGAACTCGGTAATTATTTTTTCTTTATTCCTGCATCTGAACACAGACTGGAGTCAGCTGTCCTGGCAGGACACACCCCATGCCTTCTCTGTCATCTGCATTGTGGTCACTGTGACAGCTCTGAAGATCGAGGGTTGCAGAGAGACAACCAATCATCCCATTAGAGAACAGGTATTCCCAGCTCTTAGAATCTGATCTGTCCCAGTTACCTGTGTAAGGCCAAACAGCTGTCCTTTATTAAACACAAAGGTCAGTGCTGCTCATTAGCACTGTGGCCTTATTATTCTGCTGTAATAAACTAATTCACAATTTAAATATTTAAACATTTACAATTTTGTGACAGAAAATGCACTTAAACAATCTTGTAAAACCACCCACTTTACTTATTTCTAGAACACCTTAACCATCCCAAAGGAAACCCTGGTACCCACTCATCACTCACTCTCCATCCCCTCCTTTGCCCTCAACACCAGGATTCTTTTTCTGTTTTCATATTTTTGAGTAGAATCATTCAAAGTTCATCCTTTTACAACTGGCTTCTCTCACTCAGCACACCACCCTCAAGGCTCATCCATGCTTTAGGATATGCCAGAATCTCTTTTATTTTACAGCTCAATAATATACTCTGTGCATAATGGTTAATGTCATCAACTTGACAGGATCTAGAGTCTCCTAGGAGACAAATCTCGCGGCGTGTGTAAGGGGTTCCTAGATTGGGTTAACTGATATAGAAAGATCCACCTAACTGGATGGATTGGCAGTGCCATCCCTGGATTAAAGTCCAGACTGACTAAAAAAAGAATGTGAACTGGGAACCAGTACCTTCTTCCTGTGCTTCCTGACTGTGACTGCCACGTGACCAGCTGCCCCATATCCCCTGCCATGTGACCAGCCGCCTCATGTTCCTAGTGGACCCAAAGTTATATCTTATTGTAGTTCCAATTTGCACTTCTCTAATAAGTGGTAACAATGAGCATGTTTTTATGAAAACAATTACTGATTTTCTTTGGGGAAAATCATTATACAGACTGAGGAGGATGTAGTCATTATTTAGGAAGATTTATGTATATACATATATGTGCAAAAACAAGAAAAGGAGTCATGGATTTGAAAGAGTAGGAGCATGGTTGGTGTATGGGAAGGGTGGAGGAAAGAAAGGAAGGGGGAAATGAGGTAATTACATTTTAACCTCAAAAACTGTACAACATTTTAAAAATGTACTTGAATGTTCTTACTCCCTTGACCACAAACGCTCCTCCTGGACACCAGAGAAAATCTAGAAATGTGAGAATGAGTGAATCATGACTGTACACAGGAACTTTTCATTCCAGAAAAGTATCTTGACATGTCAGTCTCCTCTTCTCTTATAGCCCTGTCTCCAAAGACAGTCCTCTTGTTCCTGGGCATCATTCAGCACAGCTGGTGTTGAGGACACGGACTGTTCATCCTTCTCAGTGTCACTCCTGAATGTGGACTTAGCAAAGTCTCTGAAACATTCAACAGTTTATCCTTTACTCCTCTATCAGGCCCTTGTCAAATAGCCAAACCCATCACTAGCTTGCCATGGATATCACTCTGTATAAATAAAATGCTGATTGGCCAGTAGCCAGGCAGGAAGTATAGGCGGGACAACAGAGAAGAGAATTCTGGGAACAGGAAGGCTGAGTCAGGAGACACTGCCAGCCGCTGCCATGAGTACCAACACGTAGGATACTGGTGAGACATGAGCCATGTGGCAAGGTATAGATTTATAGAAATGGGTTAATTTAAGATGTAAGAGCTAGATAGCTAGAAGTCTGAGCCATTAGGCAAAACAGTTTAAATAATATAAACATCTATATGTTTATTTCATAAGTGGGCCATGAAAAGCGAGATGTAAGGTACCAGTAAGCCACGAGCCACATGGCAACTTATAGATTAATGGAAATGGGTTAATTTAAGATATAAGAACAGTTAGCAGGAAGCCTGCTACAGCCATACAGTTTATAAGAAATATAAGTCTCTGTGTGTTTACTTGGTTGGGTCTAAGCAGCTGCGGGACTGGTGGGTGAGAGAGATTTGTCCTGACCCCTGACCGTGGGCCAGGCAGGACCAGAAAAATTCCAGCTACAATAGCTAGTACCTTATGCCCCAGGAAGCGTGTTTGAATCACACTCACTGCAGCATGCAGCCCAACCTTATTTGTTCCTTGTCTATAATCAGGTACCTTGCACTTGAGACTTTTTAAAATGTCCAAATCACACCTGATAATGCTGATATTTTCACTTGTGGTCAAGATCCCCAAGGAAGCAGAGTCTGAGACAGAACCTCACTCACTAGATGGCCCAGAAGGTAAAATGTTTCCCTCCAAGCCTGGTGACTTTGTATCCTGTGAACAACATGGTGGAAGAAGAGAATAAGAGTCTTGCTTGTTGTCCTCTAACTTCCACAGGTGCTGTGATGTGAACATGCACACACAGACACAGATATCTCTCTCTCACTCTCTCTCTTTCTGACTCTGTCTATCTCTCTCTCTTTCTCTCTGTCTCTGTCTCTCTCTTTCACACACACACACACACACACACACACACACACACACACACACACACAGAGAGAGAGAATGAAGTATATCATTAGATCCACAACCTGGGAAGGAAAGGACTCCTCACACAGGAGCTGAATGGATGGTCAGGACATAACAATCTTCAATGAAGAACTCAGCCATGGAAGTCAAGCAGTTTTTCAAGAGCCTCCCAACCTCCATGTCTGTTGTTCTGAGAAGAAAACACAATTTGGAACCACTGTCTAAGAAGCTCTCCTTGACCTGGCCCCTGCTCAGATCTCCATTTTATTTTTGGATTGCTTCACACGTGTAGCAAGAGCACACCAGCTTCCCCTTGGGCCTGGTGTCCACCTCTAGGGACTCCACCTGCTTCTCCTTGTTCTGGCCCACCTTACCAAATAGTGTCAACAAGTGACCTTCAGCACAAAGGGAACCTTTACAAGTTCTCATTAAGTGTTGAATGCCCTCTTTATAACATCCATCCCATCTACAGTTACTATTTCAGCTCAGTGATTGGCTATTGTTCCAGGAGAACCCAGTCACTGCGGGGGAGTACCGGCTGTTTGACATGAACTCTCTGTGATTCCTGACACACAGTGGGTACTTAGTTAGAAGTTACAGAATGAAAGAATTGCTGAGGCGCTGCAGATCAGTGCAGCCGTAGGAGAAACATAGAAATGCCTATCTCATTCAACCTCCCAACCCTCTGGTGCTAATCAATGGCAAATTGTTACTTGGGACTGTGTGTGTGTGTGTGTGTGTGTGTGTGTGTGTGTGTGTGTGTGTGTGTGTGTGTTGAGGGGTAGGGGTGTCTCTCACTATCCTTTAGCATCAGTTAGTAGGATCTTTTGGGCAATTAACATTAATCTACTAGCATATGATATGGAAAATGGCCTCGTGGCGAGATAATCATGTGGTTCTTTTTAAAAAGCCATGCTTAGGCTATGTGGATAGAACCAAGTTCCCCAGTGTTCTAAAGTACCTGCATGGACTTCTGCATTGGAGGCAATGCTCGGAGTTGAATGTACGTCCCTGCAGTCAAGGATTTCCTCTATCAATATCTGCCACCTGATTCTATTTTCATGTCTAACCCTGACATGACAACCAACCAGGATCCCAATCTCTGCTAAATGGTCTGTTCTTTTCTTTACTGAATACAGAATTGTTGTTTTGGCGAGAATTAGTCGAGCACAGTTAGTACAATAACACTCAGTGCCTTCCTGCGTGGCACCTGCTGTATGCTATTTATTTCTTGTTAGCAGCATAGTACAACAAATTGTGTCTTTTAACAGCTCATTGAGTAGAGGAGGAGGAAGCCACGGCAATGGAATTGTTGACAACGCTCAATGGTGTTGATACAGTTATTTCTAAGTAATCCAGCTTATAAATTCACATGCCATTTGTTTCTTTGGAAAATCTCTCCACCACATAATTTCCAATGACCTTGAGCAGACAGCAGCTTGAATAGAAAAATAAATAAATAAATAAATAAATAAATAAATAAATAAATAAATAAATAAATAACAGCAGTGACTCATGGTTTTAAACTTAGTAAAGGTGATTTTAATTGAATTGATGTGGGAGATGGAAATGAACGAACATTTTTTTTTGTAAATGCTTAAAAATGTGAAGACAGCCTGTTGTTAAGTTCCTATACATCGCCAAGGGATCTTCAGATTTTACAATATGGTTAAATCATACCTTTCAAAAGGAAAAAAATCTGTAGCAGGAATGGGGCACTGCTCATGTATGTTCTCAGAACACCCGGAACAGCACCGTTCATCACAAACGTGTCCTTCAGCTGTGTATACATATGATTGACAGCTTGCTATCTTATCCATGCAGTTTCACTCATGGGCAAGATTCAACAAATGATGCTTGAAGCAAACACAGGGCAATGCCTACTGATACTTTTCATCTACACATTTTGTTTTATTATGTTGGAGACTCTAACTGAACTTTGATCCAAGCTATTAACCTATGGCAGAAGCCTGTGGAGATCAGATCTTACTGACATACAGAACAAAGAGGAAGAAAGGGCATGAAAATGACCACAACAAGGATGCCTTTACCATTTTGAGGTGGGAAAATCAAATCCCTGACTAATAGGCCTGGCTAGCCCAGGAGGGTGAGGGTTTAAAAGGGGAGGCCACTCTCAGGTGGAAGCCACTGAAAGGCTCTCTGAGAACCCATAATGGATACACACTGCAAAGTCCATGCTGCAAAGCAAATCAAAGTATTCCATTAATCAGCCCAAGCTGAAAAGGAGGTCCAGACGAGACAAACTAAGAGCTGCTACAAGTAAGTTGTTGATGCCACCTGAGAAGCCATTTTGTTTGTTTGAGAAAAAGCTAAAATCTTTGCCTTTATACTTTATGGATTATTCGGTCTTCTCAGCTTTGGGGAACTCGGTTATCTTCAGTGATCATTTTTCTCAGTATCATTATCATAGTTATCACTTGAGCTGAAAAGAACAACTCACAAAGGTGTTGTAATAATATCTAACTTATGAACACAGTGGTACATGGAACTGTCATAAAAAACAAACAAACAAACATGGGAATAAGGTGATCTTCTGCATCAAGGCCACAGTGGGACTGAGGATTTGGCCAATATTTCTGGAGAGCGCAGTAAGGAGTATGTGTAAATGCAGTGAGGTAAACGCTGAGTGGAGTACACTAACAGCCTTCTCCTGCCGAGCGGTCCCCATGTTTACCCGTCACAGCATGCAGTGACTTCTGAAGACAGGTATATCAACAAGTAGGACTTGGGGAAAAGGCTTGGTTGCTAAAGCACTTATTGCACAACTGTCAAGACGTAAAATCAGACCCGGAACAAGTGTAAAAAGCCAGGCATTGTGCCATGTGCCCAGAGCCCCAGTGCTGGGGACCTAGTCTAGACAGAGCTTTGAAGCTGGCTTCAGCGACAGACCCTCCGTCCAAAAGTAAAGTACAGGAGTACAGGATGAGTGGGGAAGACACATGGTAAAGAACTCTGGCACATGCTATAAATACATACTACACAAACAGACCGCACATACGCACGCTTGCACACACACGCACGCACTTGCACACACATACACCATATACCACACAAACAACTCATGCACACAGTACAGGACACACAAATTCTTTAAAAACTCATTCAACAAAGTGTCAGAGGTGTGGAGGTAGAAAAATGAAATCCCTCAGTTACTATTATCCAGAACAAGCTAGGAGAGGAGAAAGTTCTGAGTTTCATCTGGAGCTTTATTTGAAAGAATTGATAACTCTGCATGTATCCTGTTCTTAAGCATTATAAACTGTTACCTCTGTTAGTGATTGGCACCTGGTAGTGCACACCAGAAGGGTTATTAGACAGACATTAACACTGAACTTCAAACCCCTCCATGAAAGTCACTGATGGAGAAAAGTCATTGATAGACAAAAACAGGCTGCTACAATGACCACGTGCAATTCAAATGACTACTCGTTTTAAGGTAAAGAAACATCATCTACATGTTTTATTGATCCCAAAACCAAAAAGTCTTTTTTCCATTGGAGAGGAGACTTCAAAAATCTAGAGACAACTTCTGGTAAACCAGATGCATTCCTGGAATAGACCACTTAAGCCTGGGGTAGATTATCTGAGCCTGGGGGAGATCATCTGAGCTTGGGGGAGATCATCTGAGCCTGGGGGAGATCATCTGAACCTGGGGGAGATCATCTGAGCCTGGGGGAGATCATCTGAGTTTGGGGGAGATCATCTGAGCCTGGGGGAGATCATCTGAGCCTGGAGGAGATCATCTGAGCCTGAGGGGGAGATCATCTGAGCCTGGGGGAGATCATCTGAGCCTGGGGGAGATCATACAAGCCTGAAGTAGATATGTGAGCCTGAGGTAGGTCATACGAACCTGGGTAGATCATGCAAGAGTAGGATAGATCACACAGACCTTACACTATGCAGATTTAGTTGAAGAACCCTCTAACATCCTGATACAATGATTTTAAAGGAAAGAGGAAGTAATGTATAGACAGACAGAGAGATTGCAAGTCCCATTGACACCACTTTTGACTTACTGCAAACCATTCTTAGCTCACCGTTCAGAGTGGGACTGTTAGTGCCACCAATAGAAACCGGGAAGGAGCCCTGAGAGCCCCTCTGGAAACAGCAGAGAAGTGGAGCCCTCGAGATGTCTCCTCTGAGGTTTACCACAAAAACCTCAAGGAAGCCGGAGTGTTGTTTTGTCTCAAAGACAGTAACATGCCCCAACCCAGCACTTAAGTTTGATGTTCCCTTGCCCTCTTCTGAGGCAGCTCTACCACAGGGCAGTGGGCACCTGCAAATAAAACCACAGATGGGTGTGCTTTGCCTCCACCTGGGCACTCTCCGGCAGAACTGTGAACATCCTCAGATCAGCACAGCAGAAGGGTCTCTAAGTCTCTGGACAGCAGCTAAGACAAAGGGGCAATAATCACTCACTGAAGGATGAGACCGTTATCTTCCTATTGCCCCAAAGTACCAGCTTTGTTGGAGGTAGCTGATAAACGCATACCAATGACTAACAGAGATGAACCTGCCTCCAAAGTGCATCTGTTCAGGGATGGATTACACACCAGAGCTCTGTCCAAGCTCTCTTTCTGAATAAAAAACAAGCAAATGATTTAAATCTATTTCATTTTTCAGAACATTTATGGGGAACCCTGCCAAATTTGTAAATCAATAATGAAAGCATTTGTTAGATAGAACACAGCTGCTCCTCACTATACATGCATGTGTGTGTCGGACATTGATTTACACATAAAGAATCTTGAATCTAAGACCATCCTTCAAGCCAGTGACCCAGTCATCAATGCTACTGTTTCTGGAGCATTGGAATTCAAGGGGATTTTCTGAAGAGAAAGGCATTCAGGCTTCCTCAGACAAAATGTACAGAAGGAATTCTTAGTGTCATCATGAACAATTCAAGAATTACTTCCCTCTCACCCCTTTTTACAAATTAGGAATTCTGTTTCATTCTCTCGCCCTCTTCCTGGAGAATGCCTTCACTTAGTAGCAGAGAGAGTCGCTGCCCTGTTGCTTACTTCTTGATCTTGAAATGTGTTAGATAAAAACACGGCAGCAAACCTTCGTCCTTGGGGTAGTGAGAGACATCTTTCAGATAAGACGTACATAAAATGTAGTCACTACAATGGATAAGTTGGGTTTTGTAAATCTATAACTATTGTATTTCAAAAGACAAATGTTAAAATCCAAAAAAGCAAGCCAGAGAGAGAAGAAGCATGTCTTCGATGGAACAGGACAAAAGAAAGCACATCCGGAAACACCACCAACTTCACAGGGCTCAACAGTTAACCAACAATCCAAGAGAAACTCGGGCAGTTTCTCATTAAACTAAACCCATGTCGATCCTATCACCCATGTTCCATCCCTCCAAAACTGTCCAAGAAAACAAAACATTTGTCTAGAGATTTGCATGTGGAGGTTCATATGTCTTTATTTAGAATTTTTAAAAAATGGATGTAAAGTTGGTAATCATCAGCAAACAGGCCATAAAAAGAGATATATCACCCTATGAAATTCACCATACAGTAAAAATGAATAAACTGATATGTACAATAATGAGATGAACCTCATAGTAATTATACGGGGGGGAAAGGTATCAGATATTTCAGAAATCCTAGGATACAAATTCTAGAAAAGGCAAACCACACTTGAGAAAGTGAGTACCTGGGGCCAGAGGGAGGCAAGACACAGACCAGGAATGGATATGAGAGTACTCCAGGAAGACATAAATGTTAAAGGAAGGTGTGTCACAGTGGTCACAGACACTTATCAAAACACAGAAAACCGTGTACTGCCAACAGGCACAGCTAATCATTAGAAATGAGTTTTCAATAGAATTGAGTCTAAAACAAGAAAATGTACTGAGTGTGACAGCTCATGTCTATAATCTCAGCAATTGGGAGGCAGAGGCAGGAGGATTGCAGTAAGTTAGGGGCCAATCAGGTCCAGTTTCAGAAAAAAACAAGAGAATGCCTTGTTCAATTAAATAAATGGAATCCTCGATAATGCAGGCTGCTTATTACTCTACTGAGAAAATAAAAATGCACAGAACTTCTACAGGAATGGGCTGATGCCAAGTGAGACTCGATATAGGTGACACGAATCTACTAAACATGATAACAAAAGAGTGAAAAGGGATTTAAGATATAAGAAAAACACGTTAGAATCCAAAGATAAGAACAAAGTCAAAATGCTTAAAAATCATGAAGTAATAGGTTAGAATCTTCTACGGGCCATATATAAAACAAATTTAAAATAACAAAGTTTACTGACATATGCATGAATGTCACAATGAAATCCAGGAGTTTTTAAGCCACCCAAAACATTAATAAAAAATGACTCTCATGATAAATATGAGATAATCTCCAACAAAGTGGAAACTGATAGAAAATGAGATGTACCCCAAATTCTACACAGTTTATATTAGCTAAGAATATCCAAAGGATTGAATTAAAATTAACAATCCTGTGCCAGAAAGACTGCTCGGGGGTAAAAGCACTTGATGCCAAGACTGACGGCTTAAGTTCCATCCCCAGACATGCATGATGGTAGGAGAGAACTGATTCCAAGTTGTCCTCTGACCTCCATTGGAGTGCTGTGGCAAGCACACACACACACACACACACACACACACACACACACACACACACACACACACACTCACACACTCACACACTCATACACTCACACACTCACACTACACACTCAAGAAGTACTTTAAAATATTTAAATTACCAATCCTAAGTGAAATGAATGAAAATTATTTAAGGCAGCCATTATATATGATCTTCCTCTGGCCCTGTGACTATATCTTTATTTCTTAAACCCCTTTTTCTAATCCCTCCAACAAAGTTGTATTTTGCTATAATAGCGCATTCTACCTCCATTAAGACACCCATTATAAGCAGGTACCTGGAATTCCAGCACTTCAGGGGTCGAAGCAGGAGGAGGATGATTTTTAGGTCATTTTGGTTACATTATATGTTTGAATCCATGTGCTACATTAGACTGTCTTGAAATACCACACACACACACACACACACACACACACACACACACACACAATCTACCACCCCCTGCCACATATCCACCCACAGCATGAGCATCTTTGAGGCACCAACTTTCTTCTGTTTATTTCATACAGTATCATGGTTCATACTTATGCCATTTTAGAAAATATCTATACCAATTGAGAATTATCACCTGGGTGACACACCACGGCCCTTCTAAGTGTTCTTTATTGATAAATACCCGTTGGACAAAGCACCTCTCAAGCATCATCAGAGAAGTTTCTCCTTGCAGGAAAACAATCCACCTGGAGACTCTCAGCTGGTCAACATGCAGGGAATGAGAGACTAGAAGGTGCTCAGCTCCAAATGGGGCATGCGCATCACACTCCTCCCTGAAAGCTCAGGGAGATCCACGAAGGAGGGGCTGGGAAGATTCTGAGGCCCAGAGGTGCTGGAGCACTCCAAGGAAGCTGCCTTGTCCAGACACAACAGGGAGATGTAAACTCAGATAAACTCGTCAGTCCTGTCAGCACACACAAGAGCTGAGCAAGCTCAAGCCAGACACAAGCCCAGCATGGGAAAGAGAAGGTGGGCATGAAATCACACCAGGAGCCAAGGAGCTGTTGGCATTTGGTAGCTGCTGGCAGAGGGAGTCAGCTTTATTTAATTTTGTGATCACAGATAATTCAACCACACTTCAAGGCAAACTCCATTCCCATCTTACTGTCCAGCACATTTTGGGGATTTGAACTGGACTCTCTGTGTTTGTGGGTAGGTGGGAGTCTCAAAGTTGGGTGGGTAAGGATGTGAAAGTGTAAAGGGTGAGCATAGGAAGAGTTGGTGGGGGTAAATATGATCAAAATATATTCTATGAAATTTTTAAAGAACTAATAAAGAATATTATTTTTAAAAGTATGAGCAGCAATATTGCTTTTAAACTATACAGATTCGAACAAACTGCCACTTACACCACACCAGACTTTAACTTTTAGAGGAGAAAGTGTGAGTTTCTAGATGAAAAAAAGAACCAATTTTTCATTGATATTTAGTTCACTTTTTAGTCCAGGACAAAGCTTGTGGAGGAAGGGCATTCTGTGTGTCTAACCTAACAGGATGAAGGCCTTCATCACAGAGAGGACACAGCTCGTGGAGGAAGGGGTTAAGGGCATTCTGTGTGTCTAACCTAACAGGATGAAGGCCTTCATCACAGAGAGGACACAGCTTGTGGAGGAAGGGCATTCTGTGTGTCTAACCTAACAGGATGAAGGCCTTCATCACAGAGAGGACACAGCTTGTGGAGGAAGGGGTTAAGGGCATTCTGTGTGTCTAACCTAACAGGATGAAGGCCTTCATCACAGAGAGGACAAAGCTCGTGGAAGAGAGAAAGGACCCAAACAACCGCCGTGTTCACGCCAGCTCAGAGAGGGTCGCTTCGAGAGCATATTCACCTGCCTCTATACCTTAATTAAAAAGAGAAAGACGGCAGTGTCCACTACCCATCACTATGGTAACATCTAAACGTCAGGCAATTTTGACCTGCAGAACACTCAAAAGCAAAGCCGTGTGAATGTGGGAGCGAGCCTGCACAGAACACAGGCCAAGGCGAAGAGAAACCTGTGGGCGCTCCACACCAAGTTTTTAAATCAAGCGTTTGTCTTACTCGGGCTTTCCACAAGTTAAAAATATTAACACACATGTGCTAAAGAAAGGGCAGCGGGGAGTCAGAAGTGTCTGGGGAGGGACCCTGGGACCCGCACGCCATCCACCCTAATTGTCTGCAATTTCCATTGTTCTCTTCATGCCATTTTTATTGTGCAGAAATGTATTTCACTTACACTAATTACCGTTTGTGTCCATTTTTGTTAATGATAGATGGTACAGCCTTTGTTTTTCTTCCCATTTCTTATTTCCTTATCCAATCCACAAGTCACCCACTCTGTCACCAAGGAAAGTTGCCCGATGCCAAAAACACCCCAAACAAAACAAGCTGAGTTTACAAAAGCGCTCACAACCCAAAGCCATACATAGCGTTGGTCTGGAGACACGACGCATGTATGCCATGGACATCTGTCACAACTTAGCTCTCCAGTCACTGGCCCTCCAGCTGGCTTCCCAGGCTACCTGGGGGAAGAGCAAGTTTTAAAGTTACGAAGCCGTATTGATTAGTCAATCAAGCAATTGGGGAGCTGGAAATTTGACCAGTTTTCGTTAACATCACAAAGCAACCATCATACATGGTTCTCACCTGCGAACGATGTAAAAGGCATCTGGCTTGAGGAAGTTCTGTCCCCAATGTGAAATGAAGGAAGAAAGTGCTCTCCTATTTAAGTTATTCCTTTCTTGGATAGTAACAGCTTCATGAACCAGAAACATATTGTGTAATGAGGGGAAAGCTCTCACTGTTCCTTTAGGCAATAGGACATTCTGTTGATATTGGGCATGTTATCTGCTCATTACTAATTTTTAAAAATGTGATTGTAGGTCCTGGTGTATTCTGGCTAGTGATATGTTTAAGGTATCTTTCCACCCCAGAGGTCATTCAGCAGTGTAACTGCCCTTATGTCCATTGTTCTTAACAGCAGCACCTTTGGAATCTTCAGGCCTAATACTACAGCAGCATTTCATATAACCAAAAATCAATCTTTATTTCAGAAGTTTTATTGTGTAATTATTATACATTGTTGTCTTGAACATTAGATGTTGAGAATGTGTCTTAATTGCAAGTAGTCTGCTTTTATATCACAAATTTCCTTCTTTTGTCATTCTTGATTTTAAGAAGTCTTTCCTATTCAAAAATCACACACCGGCATTGGGATGCATTCTGCCGATATTGAAACAATCAAGTTAAATGAAAGGACAAAATGTAACTGACAACATCCAATTGAGTCTTCATTTGAAAATTACAAAAGTATCAAACTGACTTTTTATTTAATATATTTATCTCATCCTAAATGTGAAGAGCACTGCATTACTGAGATTTTCTCTTAAGGCTTTCACAAAATGATCATTTAATCACTGGGAGTTTCTTTATGGGGAATAGCCAAGGTAGCCTTAATCCTAGAGAACACTTTCAAAAGTGAGAGCAGGTAGCAAATGTCCCCTCCAGCGTCTGTGTGAAAGTCTCAGGCTAGCTGCATCTCAGATCCACTAGGGGGACCATTACACAGTAGAAGCAGGCTGCTCTCCTCACAGGTATTTCCTTACTTTCTCACTTAATAACGCAAGGAAGAAAAACACTTTCTAATAACAACAACAAAAGCCATCTCAACCAAATTACTGGTGATTTATTTTTAAAAAACTGGTATTAAAAATACTTTTTCCATTTAAAAGCTATTAATTTAGAGCCCATATTTAGAAACTCACTTCATGATCCATGTTCTAGCATGAATAAATGAATGCAGGATTAGATTCATTACAGAACATAGATAAAAAATGTGCTGTAGTCACAGGTTGACTTTAACAGTAACATCACTAGTATTTTCTCCTGACAATACAATGTTTGAATAATTATCAACATGAATTTAGGAGGGCACATTCAGAATGTAGTAATGATGTTCACCTTTTAAAAAATATTCATTTTTTATTTTATGTTAGGAGTGTCTTCCCTGCATAAATTATGTGCACCACCCACATGCAGTGCCTACAGATGCCAGAGAGGGCGCCAGAACTCCTGGCCTGGTGTTAGAGGGGGTCACCAGCACCATGTGTGTGCAGAGAACAGAGCAAGGACACGCAGTGCTGCTAACTGCCGAGCCATCTCTCCAGTCCTGAGGTCTTCATCTCGTTAAAGAAACACGTGAGACCATTTCCTGTTGCCTGTCAGGTACCCACCTAGTGTCCTGTCCCTTGATCATGTCAGGGCTTCTAAGTTCCCGCGGCTGCTCGACACATGTTGTATTGAACTATCGTCAACTTGACATCACTGGGACTCCTATTTCTAAGAAAACAGAACCCAAATCCCTTCGAATCTTGTTATCTTCTTGTCAATGGAAAAAAAAATCTCTAAGGAAGCTTACTCTTTCATTTAATGTGGTTGGAGGAATTGTCGTCATGTGACAAAGCATTCAAAAGTAAAGAAGAACAGTGTGTGTGGCCAGGGAAGTGTGCTCACAGGCCAGGAGCCGTTTAGACCAACAGCATCTTAGTCAGCCTTGAGTAGTCCAGCATGGACCTCACAGGTCCCACATCAATGCTCATTCAATGAGGAACAGGGCCGGCAAGATGGCTCAGTGGATAACGGTGATTGTCTTGTGAGCCTGGTGACCCAAGTTAGATTGCTGGAAGGAGAGAATCAACTCAAAACGCTGTTCTCTGACCTCTGCACACAAGTATGTCACACACAAACATACACTAGCGTGAGTGAGCATGTGTATGCACACACATACAGGTAACGTGCACATGCACCTACACAGTAATAAAATAATGTCTCAGGAACTATCTGAAAAGGGGCCTTGACAACCAGTGACCTTGCTCTGATTTCACGTATGAGAACACTGCCGTATTGTCACATATCTCCACAGCAGAAAGCATTACAAGTTGTCCATCTGTTGCCATGCCTCCCTGATCGGGATGGTACAGAAATACAGAAGCAGAAAGCCTGGTCCTGAAACTCAGTGCTGCAGGGATTAGCAGCAGCAGTTTGGGTCCAGTAAGTCTTTTCTTCAGGAGACTGACATGCCCCATAGGAAGCATGTCAGCCTCTGAAGCTGGTGCTCACGAGATGACAGTGGCCGGGAGGTACAGAATGTGTCTCAGACATTGCGACATGTCCCCTGGGCGATCACAATTGCCCACGGGGAGAATGGAAACTCACATTTCTAAACTGTATTCACAGAAAGAAATCTGGAAAAGGCTTCTTGAAATAGTTTAAACGTTAGATAACATCTGTCAAAGACCAAGTGAACAGTCATCAAGTGTCCTGCTGCAGAGAGCAAGGCATGCACAGAGGGGACTCTGAGCAATGGCAGAATTCTCAACACAGCACCATCTTTACTTCGCCAAGTGTGACTAAAACACTTCCTCAGAGTTAAAGCCGTGTTCCCAGCCGTCGATGACAGCATCACAAACCACTAGAACCTTGGTAATTTCAGCACCTAGGAAATCCACATCTGTTGTTGGAGAACAAATCTGTTTCTCTCTTAGTGAGCTCAAAACCAAAGTTGATTAAGATCCCATTTTCCACTCGTGGAAGGCACTGTGGCGTGGGCTCCTGGGCTCCTCCGTGCTCCCTGCTAATTTTTAAAACTTTTGTTTTCCTGGTTTGCAAGACAATAGTCAAAGTTTAGTTATTAGAGGTCTTTTCTTTTGAAGTTTGTGTTTTGTGTTCTGTAGACCAGGCTGGCTTCAAACTTGCCGAGGTTCTGCCTCTGCCTCCTGAGTGCTGGGATTAAAGGCATGCACCACCATCACCCACCCAGCAAAGTTATTTTTTAAACTTATCACACTTTGTGGTTCTTAAAAACTCTTCGAACACAAGACAAATCACAGTCCCTTTCAAAATGTTTCCTTTCCTTTACCAATAACAACTCAAAAATTTGTTTGTAATTTAAAATTAATTTAAGATGGAGTCATGGAGTCATCCTTGTGGATTCCTGAAAACTTCCCTAGCTCCTGGTTTCTCTATCCTCACAATGTCTCCCTCTATCACGATTTCTCTTTCATTGCTTGATCACTTTGTCCCTGTTCCAGCTCTACCATCCTATTCCCTTATATTCTCATTCCCATCCCCTACCCTGTATGGCCCTACCTCACCCCACCCTGCCCCCGTTTACTCATGTAGATCTCATCTATTTCTCCTTCACAGGGCGATCCATGTATCCCTCTTGGTTTCTCCTTCTTAGCTAGCCTCTCTGGAACTGTGGGTTGCAGTCTGCTTATCCTTTGCCTTTCATCTAGTACCTACTTATGAGTGAGTACATACCATGTTTGTCCTTTTTAGTTCCATCCATTTGCCTGCAAACCTCATGATGTCATTGTTTTTTACTGCTGAGTAGCACACTGCCTATGGTGGGATATCTTACACAGCCTTGGTGCAGGGGGAGGGGCTTAGATCTGCCTCAACTGAGTGTATCAGGCTCTGCTAACTCCTCATGGGAGGCCTTGCCTTGGAGGAGGTGGGAATGTGGGGTGGGTTGTGGGGGGAAGACTGGGGTGGGAGGAGGGGGGAAGGGGGAATCTGTGGTTGGTATGTAAAATGAATAGAAAATCTCTTAATAATAATATATATTTAAAAAATAAAATTATTTTACATTTATCCACTGTAGTTACTTTCTAGTCTATCTAAATTCCCTTCTGTTTTCTTTTGGAGACCAGATGTCAGGTACCACAGGCTCACTTGAGCTCACTATGGGGCTGAGGATGACCTTAAACTTCTGATCCCCCTGCCTCTCCCTCCCACGTGCCACTATCCCTGCTCAATGGAGGAAGCAGCATTTGGTTCAGGTTTGGCAAAGAGCCTTTCCTCCCCAAGGGTGGAGAGAAAGCCATATAGTCCTGCTTTTCTGTCTGTACAACACAGTTAAGGTTATCAGCCATCACTGTCAACAGCCAAACAAGCAATGAGAACCCACAAGCAAAAGCATCAAAATGAACAGAACTCTGTTTAGCAAGACACATCTACCTAATACAAGCAGAATTTTCAAGATATTTAAGTTTATTTTTTAATTTTTTTCTTTTATTGGCACTGGTAGGTATGGAACCCTGTGTCTTACACATATGAGTCAAGGCTACTGAGCTACACTACCAGCCCTGCACTTTCGTTTAAATAGTTTTACCACTGGTATTGAGAGAAAGTCCCCAGAGGAAGCTAGCTTCCCAATAACACTGGAATTTGGTCGTCTCAAATGCACAGGTCTGGCAAACGATAGCCAGCATATCTGGTTCAGTTTATCCTTTGCTTTTGTCAATAAAAATGTATTGCAAGCTAGCTACCGTTACTCAGGCACATGGATGGATGACTTCGTGCCACCATGACAGAGGTGGTGAGTCTGCTGTCTCCTCTCGGGCCTTTCCAGAAAAGGTTTTCTGAGTATTGTTGGAGGATTTCCAAGAAAGTGTCATGTAGAAGACACAAAGAGGGAGTGTTATAGACTTCACACTCACACACAGGGACATTGAATACCCGGGTGCTTATTTCTGAATCACTGCTGTTAAAAAAACCCAATGATATAATTATACTATAATCTCCCCCCAAAACCAAAAGAAATAATAAAAAAGAGTTATATTTAAGAAAAATGTGAAGAACTTTGTAGGACATATTCCCTCCACCCCAATACTTGGAAATATTTTTTTCAGGTTTCTTGTAAAGATTAAAAAGCATGAAAAAAAATTACATGATTTCCTCCACTAACTCCTCATCTTATCAAAATAAAAGATCTTTTTTAAATAAAAGTTTTTATTGTCCCTTAACTATTCTGAATAAAAAGTCATAAATAATGTAAGGTACCCAAGTCTTGATCTGAAAAAAAGTAACATTTTTAGCTGCACTATAAAGGAGAGAAAAGAGGGCAAGGAGTGATTTGTAACTGGAATAATATGTACTGTGTATTTGAATGTTTAAGAGCTCAGCATGTCTACTCTAGAAAAAATCATCAAAACAGATACTTATAAATAAATATAGAATCATCAAAAATTCAGGGCTGAAAGGGCAGATTGATATACCTGGATTGGAGTTTGGTCACTGAGAGAGTGAGATTTGAAAATAGAGAATAATTCTGTCAAGTTCAGAACACAATGAAATGTGGTCTTTACATTTTACAATTTCTGCTGCTTTTCTGAATAAACTACTACACACTAAAGCTTACAAAAATTCTTTTGATGCATAAGTCAAGTTAGGACTTTGGTAGAAATAATAAACTATATTCTGCTGACAAAAGATTGTGGCTATTCTCTAATGCCTCCGAGGCATCGTTGCTACAATTATAAAAAGTAGTAAGAAGGAAAGAAAAGGAAATTGGAGAAGGGGTTAAACAATGAAGAGTATGAAATGTCTCGATGACTGCATTTTTTCCTGAGGATTCCATGGAATGAACGGTGGAGTGAATCCTAAACAAGAGAGCAGAAATTTCTGCAGCCCGGAAGACTCATAGAAAGGACGCATCTGAAGATGTAACAGGGGACTTCCATCTGGCATGCTTCCAGGAGGTTCTAGAATTCAAACAGAAGCCAAGAGGGAAACACAAAGGGAGAAAACCTGACATTGATAGACTCCAGTCCCTACCTATCCACTTCATCACTGCAGGCACACTGCCTGGAATTCATCCTGATAGCAAATACCAGCACATTCACCAAGTGAGGGCTTTTGCTAATGAAACTGGCAATTCCTCGGGCCGAAGTCTGTTCTGAAAGGCTGCCTGTTAAGACTTTAGAATTAGGATGCACTGCCTTCTCCTGCCTCAGGAGTCAAGTTTGCCCACCAACAACTCGTGTCCACAGACCTAGAGATCAGAGACTCTACTAGACCGTATAAAAAAATCAAAACTCACCGGGTATCTTGTGAACATTTATAACATGAAAATGAGTGACCATATTTATCTTTTTTTAAAATCTGGAAGAGATAATGGAAGGAATAGAATTTTTAGAAATAAATCTCAAATTAAAATCGTCAAAGAGACTTCAAAGGAGAATTGAATTTATGAAATAAGATTCTTAGAAAATTAATCATCAAAGAAAATATTTTAAAGGTATTGTTTAAAACTAAAATCAGAGAGGACTGAAATATTGGTGAATTTTCACATTGAGCTTTGACGTGAAGAAAGATAGGATGTGTAAGATACAAGCTATAAAAGAGCCACACAGAAAGGTTGTGTATCTAAAAGGAGACTGAGCTGCTAGGATAAATACTACATGAGGGAATTTGAGTGAAAAAATGACGATGTGATAAAAGCAAGAGTTGCCAAAATAAATAGGTAAAATAAGAAAAGAGGGTATTAGAAACCCCATCTAAAGAAAAGAATAATTGACTCCAAAAGATCCATAATTATAACTTGCTATGTAGCTATCTAATAAAAACTCACAAAGTCAAAACAGTGTGAATGTTACTAACTGTAAACTTTTCAGATGAACATATAGATAAATGTTTGGAGATTTCATTATGATACAAATATTATGCTTCTTAGAAAAGAATGCAAATATCCCCTCTGACATTGTTCAGAGAAGTGTGTGTGTGTGTGTGTGTGTGTGTGTGTGTGTGTGTGTGTGCACGCATCAAAGACTGGGAGGTGGGAGAGTAGAAAAGAAAGAGAGAGAAAGATGGTGCCATCCCATCTTCTTCAGTGGCCACAGTTAGTATGGACGTAAGTAGATGCCAACATGGAGAAAGTTGCTAACAAGGGAGGTGGGTGAAGAAACATAGTCATAAAATGGGAGAGGGGTGTCACAGAGATCTCATCACTTCTGCTGCAGCCATGGAGGCCAGGAACGACTAAATTTGATTCATCAAAGACCTGGGCTACACAGTATTCCCAGCAGAGATTTTCCACAGAAGGTTGGCATGAAGTTGATTGGCAGTCTGGTAAAATCTCTGGATCTGTCCCCAATATAATATTTTAAATGCATAAAGCAAACAGTGTGAAATGATGAAGGAGAATGATTGTATCAAAACAAAAAAGATGGAGCCAAACCTTGACGTACTAATAAATGGTTCTTAATAATACATGAGATCTGACATCGGCATAAGGTGAGAGTTAATAGTATCATAGATTTGTGGCAATAGGTAATGCTATATGAAAATATTTCTGAGCTCCAACAATCATAAAATTGAAAGGGTAGAGATACGGTTGAGGCTAGCTGCCTGTGTCTCATTTCAATCTAGAAATTAAGAAAAAAATAGGTGTGAGGCTTCCACATATCTAAAATCAGATTTCTTCACCAATGTAACTATATTCCATATGCAGTATTTATGATTTAAAAATACCAAAAAGAAACAATCGAAGAAATAAAAATATCTAGGAAGCACTTTAGGGCTCAGGGGGTGGTAAAGACACTTGTCATGCATGGTTTATTTTTTTATTTCATGAATATATTATTTTGGATGCTTTATTTAAAACTGAAAAAATGTACCTATCTTGCAGTATATGAATATATGTCTCTCTACATAAATCTCTGTGTGTGTACTTATATACATAAGATATAATGATATATAAAACTGTGGGTAATATATTTCTCAAACTTGATTCAACTGTCTAAAACTAAGAAATATTCTTCATAGCAAAGGAGACAATGGAATGAAGAGATGATCTAATACTTGGCAGAATATATGAGCCATATGAAAACATGCCAATATCCAAAATATTTAAGGCTTGAAACAATTAGAGAGCAGGAACACAACTCACTTTTAAAATGAGTGTTGATTAGCTACTTCCTCTGGATTGAAACATCCCCTCGTGGAAGTAGAGGGGAGGCTGACAATCTCAGAAGGAAGTCCTAAGACTTCTCATAACTCATAAGAAACTGGAAACTACGCACGTGTCTTTCCCACAGGCCTGCACGTTCTATCCTGTTTCTAATAAACTCTATAAGCGGAAAAAAAAAAAAAAAAAAAAAAAGAAACTGGAAACTTCCACGTCTCAGGAGACACCTGCTTGAGGTCCTTAGGCCACACACAGTTGCTTGTGCAGAGGAGGTTCTGCTGTGGAACTCTGCAAGTTACACAGCCAAGCTACAAAAATGAATGTTAGGTGAGCTGTCACCCGTACTGGGATGAATCTTTTAATGAGGTGCCACCTTGGAGTTACCATGTTGCTGGAAACAACCCCTCACCCATGCTCCTGAAAATAATCCAAGTTAGAATAATTTATTTGGTCTGTCTATGGTGTTCTGTCAGGGTAAATGATTGTTTGGTCACACACACACACACACACACACACACACACACACACACAAAGACACACAACCAAGAGCAATAATCTAAACTGGCAATTTCTAAAGAAGAGATATATGTGGCCAATATATGCATGATAAAATGCTCAAAGTCTCTAATCTCCAGGGAAATAGAAGTCAAAACCACAGTGAGATAACACCTGACATATGAAAGAATGGCCATTAACAAAATAACAGATGTGGCCTCTTGACCAAGGTGTCAGCCTCTTTGTACACTGTTAGAAGGAATTTAAATTAGTTTAGCTATTTATGAAAAGTTTCCATCTATAAACTCAAAAAACCTGAAGCTCGAGCAGCCATTTGATCTAGTAAGCCTTCTTTTGTTATAAATCAAAGGGAATTGAGAGCATCAAGTCTAAGGGACCCTGTGCTCCCTAGTGCATGCCAATAGGACTCACTGCAGTCAAGAAACAGAGGAGTTCATCGGTGGATGAACAGATAAAGAAAAAGTGGCTTCTGTACACAATGCAGGAGACTGTGCTCTTTAGAAAGAATAAAATTCTGCCACTCCTGACAATGTGGATCGAGGTGACATGAGGCTAAGGGAAATAATTCAGCCACAAAAGGACAAATAGGACATACCACCCCACTTATATGTGAAATCTATGACGTTCTATCTCAGAGGAAGAAGTTACCAGAGAGTGAGCTAGGAGGCAGTTACGGGAATTGGAAGATGGTTTTCCAAGGTTATAAAGCTGTGGATGGCTCACAAGAATATGTTTTAGTGATCTACTGTTTTACATAGTGACCACAGTTAATTTTTTATTTCAATGTTGCTAAAGTATTTTAATGAGGACATCACAAAAATAAATAAGTGGGTGAATTGATGGGAGACAAGAAGTGCCACAGTTCATTTCCTGATACATTAAGATCAAAATATTACACAGCGCTCCACAAACACACGCACTTACTTGTCAGAACTGAACTAATTTTAAATGCAGAATTTTGAGACCTTCCTTCACCTACCTTAAATGATTGGCACGGTTTGTTCTTAATGCCTTAGTCACAGGCAAGGAGATATTAAAACACAGTCAATGTTTTGATAACAGCAAAGCTTTGAGAGAGATAGTCACACAATCATACATAATTTTGATAAATAGCCTAGGAGAGCTCTACCCATGAGTAATTATCATTTCTTAACAGTAAATAGTTCACTTGAAGAAGAAAGGAGACCTCTGGGCCCAGGGTGAGCCTCCAAACAAAGCTTCAGGTAAAACAACACAATTGATGTACACTAATCCTTATCATGACATTTACCGGGCCAAAGTACCTGGTTACTCTGTATGTTCTCTCTGTCTCATTCTCTGCCCCTCCTCTCTCTCTTTCTCTTTTTCCTTCTCTCCCCTTCTTCCCTCCCTCTTCCTTCTCTCTCTCTCTCTCTCTCTCTCTCTCTCTCTCTCTCTCTCTCTCTCTCTCTCTCTGTATGTGTGTGTCTGTGTGTGTGTGTGTATGGAAGTCAAAGACAACTTGGGAGAGTCAGTTCTCTACTCTCACTTCGTGTGTCCTGAGATTTGAACCCTGGCCCTAGGGCTTGCTGGCAAATGTTTTTACCTGATATCATCTTGTCCGCTCACCTGGTTACTCTAAGCAAACATTCAGAATATAAGAACAACTTTATTACACAGATATGTTAATGTTAATGACAGCAATAACTGGGACTGTGTATGTAAATGTTCCTTGTAGAGTTAAAGACTGACTTTGGGAAATACTAGACAGTTTTATTTTCAGTTATAAACACAACAATGACCTTTGGATCTATTGTCTCATGTCAAGAATTTGGGATTGTTCCATGATATTTGGTCACAAATACTTCTAAACACTCCAAATTTATAATTCAACTTCAATTTGGTGGCTTGTTATTAACCATTAGACACTAACACAGTGCTCCTAAACCTGCAACCCTTTAATACAGTTCTTCATGTGGTGGTGACCCCCAATCATAAAATTATTTTCGTTGCTACTTTATAACTGTAATTTTGCTACTGTTATGAATCTTAATGTAAATATCTATGTTTTCTGATGGTCTTGGGCCAGCAAGAAGCCTCAGGGTAAAGGAGCTTGTTGCCAAGCCTGGCAACCGGAGTGTGACTCACAGACTCACATGATGAGAGTAGAGAAGCATCTCTGAGGCTTGACCTCTGACCTCTACACGTGTACTGTGCCACACATGATGCACACACGCATGTGCACGCACACACACACACACACACACACACACACACACACAAACACACACATACTTACAGCAAATATAACATCTCAAAAACATCTGTAATCTCTGTGAGCAAACAAAAACGTTCTCATTTTATGGAAACGTTTGCAACATTCAATCTATTCACCATCAAATACCACAGAAAGAACTAAAACAGGTATATTAAAAATATCTGATTGAGGGGGCTAGCCAGCCATAGGCTAGCCAGGGTACTCAAGATCCTGCCCGGTTGGAAAGACATCCATAGGCCTGCCCGGGTCCTTGCTGTGTGGGGCAGGTAGGCCCCGTTATGATGAGCAAACACGTGGTGGAGAATGAGGAGGGACAGAGAAGCAGAATGGTTCACACACTGTGGAGAAAGGCGGAAAGGAAGGAAGACAGGGAGGAGTAGGCTGACACTGGAGGCCTGTGATGTCTGGGTCCCTCGTCTTACAGCAGCCAGGGTCTGTGTTGATGTCCGTGGCCCATGTTGCCACCAAAGACACATGAAGCCTGGGGTCTGGGCCGCAAACCATGGCCTTGTTGGTGGGCCATGCTGCTGCCAGAGCCATGCTGATATGAGTGGCCAGGGCTACCACCTGGAGTCAGGATGTTGACTGGGAGGAGCTGCTGCCTGGGGCCGGGTCTGGGTCTGTGGTCCAGCAGTAGCTGGGATCTGTGTTGAAGTCTGTGGTCCAGGTTGCCACTAGGGCCCACACTGAGGCCAGAGATACGGGTCACAGCCTGTGGCCTATTTGGAGTCTGGAGCTCATGGTGCAGCAGAGGCCATACAGATCTGGGTGGCCTGTGCTGCCATCAGGGACATGGAATCATCTGTGCCCAGATACCAAAGGCCATGTCTATGTCTGTGGCCCTATAGTGGCCAGGGTCTGGGTGGACATATGTGGTTCTTGTTGTCACTGAGGGACATGAAGATGCCCAGGGTCAGGTCAGCCACCTGAGTCCAGGTTGGCATGCAGATCTGAGTGGCTTTGCACTGCTACCCAATGCCATGGTGATGTCCAGTTCAGAGCTGCAGCTAAGAGCCATGTCTGGCCTGTGACCCTACTGTAGCCAGGGTCTGTGCTGATGTCTGAGGCTCTTGTTACCACCAAGGTCATGCAAAGCCCCAAGGTATGAGTGCCACGCTGCCACTGGGGCCCATGCAAATCTGAGTGGCCTGTACTGCCACCTGGGGCAAAGGTGACATCCAGACTGGGCTCCTGCTGAGGATCATGTCTGGGTCCATGGTCCTATCGGCAAGGGTCTGTGCTGAAGTCCAAGTCCCATGTTACCCCAAAGGTCAAACAGAAACCCAGTGTTAGGGCTGCAACCTGAGGCCTTGGTGGTGTCCAGGGCAATGCTGCTGCCAGAACCATCCCAACCTGAGGGGACATTGCTTCCACCCAGAGTCAGGATGTCATCTGGGCCCAAGCTGCTGACAAGGACTATGTCTGGGTCCATGGTCCAGCTACAGCTGAGGTCTGTGTTGATCTCTGTGGCCCATGTCACCTCAGGGGACCTTAGAAACCATGCAAGATGAAATCAGAGGGTCATGCTAAATCAGCTCTGCTCTTCACTGGCCCAAGGAAAGCTGGCCTTGCCTCTCACTGGACACTGCAGCAAGAGAACTGGCCCTGACCCTCACAGAAGAGCTGGCTCCTGCACTTAGGAGAGATGGGCCCACCCCTCACCACAGGTGAGGGTGAACCAATGCTGAGGGCATGGGTATAGGGAAACTGACTCCACCCCCTTGCCTGAGACAGGTAGCCCCAATGATCTGGACTGACCAGCTCAGCTACCACCCAGGTACACAGCCAGGCCCTGGGTTGGCCCACCCTAATATCTACCCCACCCCATCAATATCCACAGGATCACCATGACTGGGGTGATCACAGTGTGATATCTCAAAGGTGTTCTGGTGAGGATCCAGTGATGATGGTGGACCAGAAACCAGAGGCCTTGAACCAGAGGCTGGTAAAGCTGATAGGAACATAGAGTGCAGCGTATGACACACGGAGGCCCCCAGTGCCACCAGGAAGAAGGAAGAGGCGTTGGAGAGGCGGGAAAGAAGAAGTGAAGAGGGATTTTTGTTGGCTTGTTTGTTTTGTTCTTGTTTTTGATTATTTTCTTTGGGGGGGACACTGCAGGGGTGAGTAGATGATTTGGGGGAACCAAGAGGTGATCAGAATTGGGGTGCATGATGTAAAAATCTCAGAGAAATCAATAAAGAACTTAAAATTTAAAAACTCTGATTGCTGAACACATGACAAAGTTACAGTCTATCGGGGCTACATTTTCCTTTCCCATTTTGAAGAATGAGTGCAGATTCTTAAAGCAATCTCAGAAGCTGGCAGACACCGACCTTAATCCAATTAAATAAAGCTACAGTTCCGAGGGCCTCTAAGAGTCTCCGCTGCTCATCGTTTCTCAGCCTCATGTTTCAACAGGCACTTAGGCATCAGGGACTGTTAGAACTAAGTTCAACCTCCATCAGTCATGATCAGTCATTTCATTAAATCTCAAGAATGTAGTACCTTTATCTCTTATTAAGATTTATTTATGTCTTATATGTATATTTTGCCTGCAAGTATATTTGTGCATCATATATGTGCCTGGTGCCCTCAGAGGTCAGAAGAGGGCATCAGACACCCTGGAACTGGAGTTATAGACAGTTGCAATCTTCAAATATCTTCTCTTGTTGTTTCTCAAGGCAATGACTCTCTTTACTATATAAATATCACAGACCATCTTTGGCAATTATGGCTTAGATATAAAGGAAACCATACAGTGTACCATCATCCCCTTAACCTAGAGTCTCTGTTCCAAGATCCCATTGAATAGTTATTAGCCTTGTGTCCACTACTCTTTTTCTATGCAGATGGCTCTGAGGAAATTTTAATTGATAAATTAGGTACAGTAAGAAAATATAACTACCAATAAAATAAAAGTAATGTAATGTGCAGCAACAACAGTAACAGGGATGTGACCCTCTCAGAACCACATGCTGCTCCGTTCACTTTCTTGTTGAACACGGGCAACTGAAACCTCACAGAGTGAACTCAGGGGCAAGAAAAGAACAATATATTATACCCACTGCCTCGTGCTTTTGAGATTCATAAAGTGTTCAGTTGTAGATCATGCATTTTTACTGCTGTATACTTTTCCATTTTAAGAATGAGCTGCAGTTTATTTATGCATTCTGTATTTTCTGGGCATTTCGGGAGTTTCTTGTTTTGGGCCACCATGCACAGAGATTCTCCACTGCATATCATTCAGTGAGCATATGTATGTATTTCTGTTGGATCTACACTCAGAAGTGGGATTGGAGTCACAGACACACATTCATATGTTCAGCTGCAGTATATTGCTAAACAAGCTCCCTAAGTGGCTGTGTAATTTACATTGTCAGCAGCTGTGGGCTTGAGTTCCAGTCTCTCCACAGCCCTTCCCACTGTTTTCCTGTTGGAGGTCCATCCCATCCCACCCCATGAATACAGATCTACTAAACTGAACCCACTTTACAATGGTTACCATTTTAAAAACACAAGTGATTAAAATGTGCAAAGCAAGAATTATTTTATTAACCAAAATACAGGATTAATTCATTCAGACCTACCAAAACTGTCCATCCCCTAAACAACATGGTTTTGCTTAAATAAGATACCATTACAGCCTTAAAAATATCAATTCTCAATATCCTCTTAAAATAATACATTTATTTTTGTACATGTGCATGTAATTGGGCACCCTCAGAAGACAGATGAGGGTATCAGACCCCCAAGGACTGGAGTTATAGGTGTTTGTGAACTACATGATGTGGGTACTGAGACCCCAATTGTGATCATCTGCAAGGTCAGCAGTTGCCCTGAACCATGGATCCATCTCTCGAGCCCAGGCATCCTTTAATGCACAGTGATGTCTTGACTATAGGCAATGTGCCTGATGAAGAGCAAGATATCACATCACATTCCTGAACTTGGCTATGGTCAAGGACTCATTTGGATGACTGAAGATCTGAATTGAACCAGAGCTGCATTTGACTTAGTGTTGACTAGGTCTTCCCTCCCCCACTTTGTGGATAAATAGTTAAAGAGTTTTAAAATTTTTAATGGTGTGTATATGTGTGTCTGGGGATAGGTGGGTATATGCACATCTGTTCAGGTGCCTAAGGAGGTCAGAGGTGCCATAGTTCCCTGGAGCTGTAGTTATATGCAGTTGAGAGCAGCTCAATGTGGGTACTGAGAATCAAACCTAGGTCCTTTGCAAGACCATCATGTATCCTTCACTACTAAGACATCTCTCCAACACATGGATAAACATTTGAAAAAATGGCTACATTAAACAGGTAGATTTTTTTACTTTTCTTGGAAAAAGAAATACTGTGTAACCAGGAACCCAACACATCACCAATACCAAACGCGCTCGCTCTCTCTCTCTCTCTCTCTCTCTCTCTCTCTCTCTCTCTCTCTCTCTCTGGCAGGCTCTCTGCTAGTACACAGCTATGGGGATCCTTGCTCTCCCTAATGGGCGGATGGTTGCTGAGTACATCCAAGCATCAGTCAGTGAACTTCGGTACAGCTGAATTCTTACACTAAAATCAACTCACTCACTGCATTACCTTCCTCATTTTGGAGTTTAATTAAGCCCACACTTAATTTAACAAGCCATTAAATATTTTGAGAATTGAAGAAAATGGCTCCAGATAGTACAGACTGTTAGTATGGCTGACAGAATGAATGTATGGATGTGCCTTCACACTGGGATGGACCAGGCCAGGAGAGGTGCCGGAGCTGGGCTCCTAAGTGTCTTCCTCAGCAGCAAGTTCTTCTGACACTTTTAAAAGTAGTTATAGTTTAGCCAGATAAGGTGACATTTATCTGTAATCCCAGCATTTGGGAAGGAGTGGAGACAAGAGGATCAGGAAATGAAAGATAGTGTTGGCTATGTTGCTAACTCAAGGCCAGCTTGGGCTACGTAAGACCTTGCCTCAAAAAGTTATAGGAGGCACCAGGCGGTGGTGGTGCACACCTTTAGTCCCAGCACTCAGGAGTCAGAGCCAGGTGGATCTCTGAGTTAGAGGCCAGCCTGGTCTACAAAGCGAGATCCAGGACAGGCACCAAAGCTACACAGAGAAACCCTGTCTCGAAAAAACTAGAAAAAAAAAAAGTTATAGGAGGCAAACGTTCTCAACAGTAGCACCAGAGGATGAGCCCCAAATCAAGACTGGCTCATGAGGAAGAGGAAGGTTATGACTGAAGACAAACTGCCACCATGGATTAAAGCATGACATCCCCTCAAGTCCTGTGCCTCTTAGGGAGGCAATAATACCACCTTGTGACGTTGTGTCTGAAAGACAAAAGTGAGTTAGAAAATTAGAATGTCTAAAAAATAATCTATCAGATAATATGCCAGAGAAGCACAAACAAAACATCACATCATTTAAAATATGTGAGTCTATTACACATTCATATGGTATAAGTCTTAACATCCTGAGGGATCATTTCAATGAGGGAATTGATCATCCTTGTGTTTTGCTTTCATTTCTTCCTCCAAACAAAAACTTAAAAGAAAGAACATTTCTTAAGAGCGATCCCTAAAAGTGATGTGGAGATCAGGAGAAGAACCACAGAAAATCATGTTAAGGACACAGCGTGGTATTCACTGGAAGCAATGTGATGTTTCCTGAAGGGACTATAAAGCTGCTCTCTCTGCTGTGAGGTCATTAGAGGCAAGTCCAACTTTGAAAAAGGTCAAGGTTAAGCATGAAGCTCACTCACAAGAGCTACGAAGCATTGGCCAGCAAGTTTTATTCAAACACTGCTGCAGAAGGGCAGAGCATGTGACGTGGCCTTACCCAGGTAGAGGGGCAGGAATGTGGCACTCAGCATCCTCACGGCAACTCTTGGGGAGGCATTGCTTCCTAGACAGGAGCCTCCCAATGGATGTTCCTTTTCATTTGGATGGAAGCAAGTCTTTGTACTAATGCCACGTAAAGGAAAGAAAGGAAGAGGCCCAAGGAGATGGTTCAGTCAAGTGTTTGCCTTGTAGGCATGAGGTCCTGAGGTGATACTTTATCTGTGTCCCCCAATAAAATTTATCTGAGGATCAGAGGAAAAAGCCAGCCACTATAGTAAACATAGAGATCAGACAATGGTAGCACATGCCTTTAATCCTATCACTGGGAAGGCACAGATCCATCTGGATCTCTGTGAGTTCAAGGCCACCCTGGGAACAGAGCCAGGCATGGTGGCACATGCTTTTAATTCCTAGCACTAGTTAACCATAGAGGTCTGGAGGTCTGTACAGACAGACAAGAAGTGACAGACCTGGGTGAAAAAGGAAGTGATGTAACTGGGCGGAAAGAGCAAATGAGTTAGCATATAGGTGTGTATATACAGGAAGTAGGTCTTTTTTGGTGGATGATCTCCAAGCAGGTAAGAATGTGGCTGGTTTCTTTCTGCTGTTCTGATCTCTCAACTTTTTATTCCAATATTTGCCTCCGGGGTTTTTATTAATAAGACCATTTAATACTTTGTCCTACAAGGTCTACAACTTACAAGTCGTCCCTGTCAGTTGCCCCTGGGGCTGAAGCCCGAGTAAGCATGTTTACCTGGGCATACCAAAATAAGTTCCATCAGTGATAGAATCCCATGAGGCATCTTTCAGAAGCAGTATGAGTGGGCTGGAGAGATGCCCAGTGGTTAAGAACACTGGCTGCTTTTCCAGAGGACCAGAGTTCAGTTCCCAGCACCCAGCATGGCAGCTCACAAATGCCTTCAACTCTGATGCTAGAGCATCTGATGCTGTCTTCTGGACTCCACAGGTACTGTGCTCACTTGTATAAACCCACACCTCTAAACATAGGTTAAGATAGAAAGAAATCTGTTTGTAAAGTTGTCAGTGATATTTATTTTAAAATGCAAACAAATGGCTGGTAGATTACTTATACAGGGTTCATTTTGGACAATAGAATAGCAATAGGCTCATGTCAGATACAGTCTACTCTATTTAATTAGAAGTCTACTTCTATGGTCCTCTATGCACCCTGCCATGCACATCATATCTCTACTTCTCCCACACAGCTGTCTTTGGTGATGTGCGCACTCAGTTGTGTGTGATTCTTGATTCTTATCGGCAAAAGCAAAGTTTAAAGTAAGGCAAAAGCATTATGCATTGTGCCTCCTTCACAGAAGTTACCAGAAGGCCTGGATCATACGATGCATGTGACAGAACATAGCAAACACTGAGCACGTACAGAGGGTCTTTCTGTGACACAACCATCAGTGATGACTGCATAGAACAGGGTGAAAAGCAAGAGTTCTGGATGTTTCCATAATATTTGGGCCATAAAAAACAATTTCAAAAGCCAAGTGTAATGACATAATTCAGTAACCTCAGTAGACGGTCAGGAGTTCAAGGGCATCCTCAACTATACAGTGAGTCCAGGTCATCCTGAGCTGAGACCCTACATGGTAGTTTGAACCTGAAGCATACCCAATAGTCTAAGGCATTTTAACCCTGGTCTCCAGCTAGTGGCACTGTATGGAGAGGTTGCAGAACTCTCACAAGATGAAGGCTTGTTAAAGGAAGTAGATCACTAAGCCCAGGCCTAGAGGCTCCAGCCCAGCTCACTCTCTGCCTGAGTGTGGATACAGTGTCACTAGCCAGCCTCCTGCTCTGCCACTTGCTTGCTCCCCTGCTCCACGTCTTCCCGCTACAGCAGACCCTATCCCTCTTGAACTATAAGTCTGAATAAACTCTTTCTCCTTAAAGTTGCTGCTGTTGGGATGTTACCATAACAACAAGACATAAACCAAGACACTGTCCACAAAACAACCAAACAGAAGAGCGCAGACTACAGGTCTCTTGTAAGCTAACAAGGGTTCACACCATCCTCCATTATCAGTACTGTAGCTGTCCTTAGTGTCCTTTATAAACAATTTGTGGGATAGAAAAAGAAGGGGAAGAGAAAGAGGCGGGGATGGAGACTGGTTTCAGGATGCATGTATTTCTCTGAGACTTCAGAATAATTCCATTTCCACCCCCAACCCTCTATTTAGAAAGAAGAACTGGGGTGCAGACAGCTGTTTTTACCACGGGTCATCATGGGGATCTCGTGAATTAATCGGCGGAATAAAATATTTCCCAAAGATAGCTCCCATCTCAAAAGGGTTATTCAGCTTTATTAGAATTTAGCCACTCAGTGTCTAGGGACTGAAGGGTAGTGGTGACATTCATGAGGGTCGTGTCTGTGACATACATTCAGACATGCTCCTGTGTGAAGTAGGGTTTTGTTTCTCTGCAGATTCCATCCCGAATAATCGAGTGACATCACAGATGTCCTCAAGTTCCAGGCACAAAGAGAACCTCTGTCAGTGGCAGATCAGAGACATTTTCTGATGATTATAAATATAACTAAGTTTTCTAAACCAGAGAATTATGAATCACATTAAAATTAGCCTATTAATCAGGGTCAAAACTATGCAATTCAGCTCTCCTGTTGAAAATCATCTGGGAGGGGATTTATTACATATCCCAAAGTTTCTCTAAAGGAGGAACCTCAGCGACTGACAGAAGACAATGAGACCCTGAGAGTAAGACAAAGGATCCTTCCCATGCACCTACTTCCCTCCTCCTCACTGGCATTTGCGCTAGCTGGTGTCTTTTTTTTTTTTTTTTTTTTTTAAAGAAGATTTATTTATTTATTATGTATAGTGTTCTGTCTGGAAGCATGCCTGCACACCAGAAGAGGGCACCTGATCTCATTACAGATGGTTGTGAGCCACCATGTAGTTGGTGGGAATTGAACTCAGAACCTCTGGAAGAACAGTCAGTGCTCTTAACCACTGAGCCATCTCTCCAGCCCCACTAACTGGTGTCTTGATCAACCTAAAAGCCAGTGTGGGTTACACTAAACTTGATAGAAGAGAAAGTAGGAAGTAGTCTTGAACGCATTGGCACAGGAGATCACTTCCTAAATATAACACCAGCAGCACAGACACTGAGCACAACAATTCCTTGAGTCTTTGCCCCAGGCTTTCCTTTAATTGCTTATCCAATAGCATTCGGTCCCACATGGCAGTGATTTCCAGATTCGTAACTCATTCCTAAGCTGTGAGAACAAGACCCAGCATCTACTTCATCCAGGGGTCTCTTCATCATCTCTACAGGAAGCCTTTCAGGAAAACTCACTGTGCTAGACTTGGGTGCTTTGTCCTGGTGCCACCCCTCCCCCAGCAGGCCATTTCAGTCAGATTGCCCCGAGGCACAAACCAGGAGCCCATCTTCACTCCTGGCCTCATCCTGTCCTTTACCTGACCACCTTGCTGTGTCCTGATCGACAGGTGTGAACGGACAGCTCCAGAACTCTAAGGCCACCTTGCTATTTAGCTCAGGAACACCAGTGCCAATCACACAGCAGCATTTCCTAGGTAAAGATGCTCCTTTTGCTCTTTCAGGTAATTCGTCTTCTGGGGACACAAGCTCCATCCCCATCCAGCCTCATCATCCGGTCCTATCATTCAATGCCCTCTGACACCTTTGCTCTCTTCCTGCATTCCCTACACTCCATGAGTGGGCTTCCTAACACCCACCTTCCGTTCACAGCACTGCTCACCCCATGGACACTCCCTGCCACACTACCCCCACTGATTTCCTAGCATACAGAACAGTGGGTTACTGTATGACACTTTCATACGTACTTTTGGTTGACCACCCCTTTCCTTTTGATTCCACCCTCTTCAGTCTTCATCATAAAAGGCTTTTTAGCAATGCCTGCCTTGATGTGAGCTTAATAATCCAGCTCTGGGGTCCTATCCTCAACTATTATACAATTGGTACACTTTACAAATGTATTTAACAGACAATTATAAATTTTAAACAAAGACTAAATGTAAATAAAGTCAGTTACTTAGAATAGCTCACTATTCTTGAGGCCAGCTGGTCGCTGCTGCAATGCCTCTGACGTCCTTGTGGTTTTAGATATGTATATCCGCAGCTTGAGGGCAGAGGTCGAGACAGCTCCTAGGCTTGTCCAGCCCTGCTATAGCCACAGAGGAAACTAGTGTGTCTGTGATATGGCCATGGCAAAGCATTGGCGCTCTCTCAACTCCACTCCCCAACAAAATGGTAATTCCCACTCTTTAAGAGAAATACGGCAGATACACACCCTGTACCCCTTCAACACCACCAAGCCCCAACTGTGAAAGCTGAAATTTAAGGAACATATGGTGGTGAATGCATTACAGGTAGCATTGCTTAAACCAGCCTCATTTTGACTCCCCATGCATCCTGTAACCTTCCCAGCTGCCCATAGTTTCCAAACCAAACTAGCATTTCCTTAGGGAAACCAAGTCCACACTGAGGTCCAGCTAGCACAATTGCCTAGTCTGGGTAAAAAACGCCTCTGTGTAGATAAGCATTTTAAACCTCAAATCAAATTAGCTCTGTCACGATGGTGCTCGTTCTGTGGGTCCTGGGTCTGGCTGCCTTTGCTGTGGGACCTCTACTCTCTTTTTAATTCATTTACTTTCTTTTATAAGCAGCGTGGGTGCCTGCTGTTGTTGCTATGGCTGCCATGCTTCCTTCCATTCGAACTTCATCATTTGATTATTGGTGGGGTTTTGTTCTTTTCTTTTTTCTTTCTTTTTCTCTTTTCTTTCTTTCTTTTTTCTTTTTCTTTTCTCTTCTTCTTTTTTTTTTTTTTTTTTTTTTTTTGAAATGGGATCTCACCCTATAGCTCTAGCTGGCCTGAAATTCAGTATGAAGCCTAGACTGGCCTTCAACTCAAAGTGGTCTTCCTGCCTCCGCCTCCCAAGTTCTAAGGTGACAGCCATGCCCACCATGCCCTTTTTACTTTGTTATTATCAGATATAAAGATGCTGTCATTAGCTTCTTAGATGGACATACTGAGCTAATGAGACTACTAATTTCACCCCGTTAGCTATTTGACAAACATTTTTTAAGAAAAGTATTTATGTCCAACCCTGCCTGTGCTAAAAGTTAGCTGGGCCCCAACTGAAACTCATGAAGCAGGCAATGGCATAAATGAAACAAGCTAGACAAATAGACCAGATGACATCAAAGGCTGCACGTGTAAGCATATGGAATCAGAGACTGAAGAAGGAAGGCTTATCTAGGCGGAGAGGGGGCGAGCTCAGCAGATGAGGATGCTTGCCGCACAAGCTGGAAGACCTTCAGATCCCAGCTCCCACATGATACCTGTAACTTCAGCACTGAAGGAGAGTCACTGCAGCTTTCTGACCAGCAATCCTTTTGGAAAAACCTTCAGTGAGCAACTCATTTCAGGGAAATAAGAGATATAGAGCATGGCACCTACTTCCTCTCGGTCTCTGCATGAGCATTCATGGGCATGCATAGGCATGCACACCTGCTGACACACAAGTACATATACACATAGATACCATATACACAAAGAATTAAAAAGAGATATATAGATAAACGATAGGTCAGTAATAGATAAATATAATAGATGATGGATAGAAAGATAAATGATAGTTAAATAGATAGATAGATAGATAGATAGATAGATAGATAGATAGATGATAGATGATAGACGGAGGTAGATGATTGATAGATAAATGATAGACAGACATAGATGATTGACAGATAATAGATAAATGATGGACAGATATAGATGACTGATTGATAGATGATAGATAAGCAATGATGAGTTCTTCAAACATGACATGCCAAATCTTAAAAAAAAAAAAAAACATGAGAAGCAGCTGGATGATGTAGCTGACTATAGAGAAGGTACAGCTGCACACATCTGTATACAACTGGGATTATTTGCATGAAAGCTGTGATATAGGGAAGGCTTTGCACATACCCATCCCCCAAACTGAATGAACCAACTTCAGCTTCATAAAGGAGACAAGAGCTCAGGTGAGGGTCCAAGGGGAAGCAGAGCCCACATCCTGCGGGTATTATTGAATGCCAGGTTATGAGATGTTACTGTGAGCGAAGAGATTGACATGTGGATTGAGGGATGTGATACATTATAATGTAAGGTAGTTTTTGTTTGAAAGGGGTCATGAAGCTACTGTGAGAGAAACAAATCTGGGGACACGGGATGGTTTGGTAAAGTCATATGACCAATTTAGGAGGCTGTGACTCCAGCACATGGGAAAACGGAGGTGGAGGAGGAAGGCGCCAGTGGAGAGAGCTCAGATGTGGAAAGCGTCAAGGTGCAATATGCAAATGGAAGGACTGGGATTCGTTAGCAGATTCTAACATGATTATGCATATTTACAAGAACATCTGATGACTATTAAACTGTACAAACACTCAGTGATGACTTCGCTGCACATTGTGATTATAATGGGTATAATCAGTTGGATGGGTGATACTAATTTAAAGGGAAAATAATTTTGGGAAAATATTGAAAATACATTCATAATGAAGATTCATTTGAAGAAATGTTAAGCACCTTTGCAGTTGAATAAACACTTTATAATCATCAGCAACATATTAAGGGCTTTTGTCTATGTCTTAAAAGTAAGCTCAGTACAATAGGAATATTGTTTTGTCATGACGAATGCATCTTTGACTAATTCTTTTGAAAGGAATGCTGTCAACTGTGTTAGTTACAACTCACAGCTTAACATGATAGTTCATTCTGTAAGCTCATTCAATAAAACACTGCCCAATTGATTATATATCTGTCTATGTGCACATATGTGTATATACATATTTGCATGTGTGTACATGTACATGTGAAAGCCCAAGGTTGACTTTGGGTATCTTCCTTGATCGATCTCCACTGTACACATCTCTTTGAACCCTGAACTCTTTGCTTTGGCTACTGTAGCTAGCCAGCTTGCTCCAGGAGTTCCCTGTGTTGGCCTCACTTTGGCTGGGCCCACAAGTGGCTTGTCACACTTTTGGTTGGCTTTTTACATAGCCAGATCATGGGTTCATAACTCCTGATGTTCACACTTGTGTGGCCTCTCCTGGGTCCCATTCCTTACGTGTTTGAAGGTGCATATGGCCCATGCCCAGCTTTACTCCTGTCTCCACTGGCCTCATCAAAATTGTATGGGAATAGATAGACATATAAAAGAAGGCTTTTTGAGTTTGGGTTTTTGTTTTTAACTATACACACTTACCATTTCTAATGTAAAATGGGAATGATCAATATCAGAAGAGTTTCCATACAGCAAGACCCATAAATACTAAGTCAGAACAGGCACACCCAAACATTAACAGAGAAGTTAAAAAAGATTTTGAAATCAACCTGTTGAATTAGTTTGTATTGAGTTTATTGCATAATCCCTGGGAGTCTTAACATGTAAAAATGGAGATTAAGTTTCATAGAAAGAATCAAAAAGATATTAGAGTGGTTTTTATTATGGTTATAGCTAGAAGTTAAAACAGGTAAGAGAGTAAACAGAAATATAGGTCTCTGTCCATTTGTTTTAGAATAGAATTCTTTTTAAATGTGTTTAAAATAAATAGATGTGTTTAGTTTCATGAGTGTTTTGCTTGAATATATGTCTGTGCATGACACACATGCCTGGTGACCATGAAAGTTGAATCCCTTGGAACTGGAGTCATAGATGGTTGTGAGGCCCATGTGTATGTCGGGCAACAAACCTGGATCCTCTGAAAGAAGAGCAGTTGCTCTTAACTGCTAAGCTATCTCTCCAGGCCCCCGAAGAGAGTTCTTTATACTCATTTATTTTTGTGGTTTTGAGTAAGATCTTACCGAGTGGTCCATGTTGGCCTGGAAGCAGCAATCCTCCTGCCTCCACCTTCCAAGAGCTAGGATTACAGATGCGAACCACAATGCCAAGACTTATATATTTATTGTTTTAAGCAATACAAATATTCAAGATTCAAGCTAAAACTAGGAATGTGTATTTACAGATGTGTGCACACATATTTGCAAACATCTAAGTTTCTAACTCTGCCTATATATAATATACATATATGCATTTATCTGGAATGATACTCAGAAACTAATTAACAGTGCTTGCTTTGGGAAGAAAACAAAGGAATGGGAATTGAAAAGAGACTTCAGGGATCTGTTAAAAATATATCCAAGGAGCAGAGAAGGCAGATGTGAAATGTAACATTTGCAAGCAATGGTACAGGTCAATCTATGGCTCCTATGGTCCCTCAAGCAATGGCAGCAGGTTGCTAGCAAACAAGGTTCTACAGCTAGTGTAAAAAATACACGCGGCCCCTGTATCTAAAAGTCCATTTAGTTCCAAGGAATGACACTGCGAAAATGTGAAAGGCTAAAAGTAGAATGCTCCTTGGCTGAGAACACAGTCAGTTTCCCAAAAACATTCTGTAAGGTCTTCATGTAAGTTTGATACTGCTCTAATTTCCAAATTTCACCTTCTAAAGAAAGGTGTGTGTGTGTGTGTGTGTGTGTGTGTGTGTGTGTGTGTGTGTGTGTACAGATACACTCACACTACAAGCTCACATAGAGGCCAGAGGTCCATATTAGTGTCTTGCCCAATTGTTGTCTATGTTGATTCTTGAGACATGGTCTCTCACTGAACCTGGAGCTTACTATTTTCTCTAGATTTCATGACCAGCAAGACCAGTTGTGCTTAAGGATGCAAATCACAAGACTGACAAGACAGTGCTTGACAGTTCCTATCTCATCAGGTGTACCCAGTGATCTCCCACCCATGCCCTGCAGCCACAGAGCAGAACTCTCCAAGTCCCTTGATTTTCGTCTTTAACTTCATTGCTTTTTCAAAACCAGACTTCATAAAACACCTCAGAAAAACAACTATATACATGATTTTTCTTTTTACTTTGCCTCCTTGTGTTGTATTCTGGACATTTCTTCCACACTAATACCCATCCATTGAGCTCCATGAGGAGTCAGAAAATAAGAAATTGACAATGGAGACATTGAAAGTCCTCTTCCTCAGGGAGAGGGGGCTGTGGTAGAAATGGCCGCAGGCTGGAAGTTATGAAGCAACTCATGGGCACCAAGCTTCTACAGAAATAAATCTTAAGGTGAAGACCCAAGAACACCCTCAAATGTAAAAATTGATTATAAATACTTGAATTCTGGTTCTAACACCCAAAAGGCGAAACCAACATGCTTAAATCAATCAAATGATGAGAGAAGTTACAGCATTCATGAGCCAAATTTTAAAGCTTAATATTTTAAAAAATATGACAAGACTCATGAAAGGAAAGGGTATTACAAGGCGTCTACACGGGTGCTGGTGTACCCCACAGAGGGTCTACACGGGTGCTGGTGTACCTCACAGAGGGTCTACATGGGTGCTGGTGTACCCCACAGAGGGTCTACACGGGTGCTGGTGTATCCCACAGAGGGTCTACACGGGTGCTGGTGTACCCCACAGAGGCTCTACACGGGTGCTGGTGTACCTCACAGAGGGTCTACATGGGTGCTGGTGTACCCCACAGAGGGTCTACATGGGTGCTGGTGTACCCCACAGGGGGTTTACACAAGTGCTTAGTTTTTGCAGTTTCCTGAGGAAAGGCCAAAGCCCAGACAGCAAATCCCACAGTGACAGAGGTCCCTCCATCAGGGTGTGAGGATTCCAACAAGTGAAGAATAGACCTGACCCACACTTGTACCCCTTGATGACGTGACGCACAGCATCTGTCTGGCTGACCACATTTGAACTTTGTCTAATATTTCTAGCACTGCACCAAAACTAAAACCAGCTAACCCTCCAACCCTGCTTGGATAGGGAAGCAAATCAAGCTCAGAGATGAAACCCAGCTACCTATGAGAACCTAGGTCTTGCTACTGTGAGCAATTAGATCATTCAAGGCATGTGGCACCTTGGGGAGTCACAGGCAAGGCTTTCAAGATCCATCTTAGGCAAATCTAGAGTGGTTTCCTGAGGGTCAGCATTTTATGACTGTGCTACTGGTGCCTAGTGCCTTACCTAGAAGTCAGAAATAATCAAAATCTCCCTCTGCACTTAAGAC